>NW_023494810.1:18241273-18841273 GCF_904425465.1 Colossoma macropomum
GATTGCAGAGGCTGCACAGGAGCAACTGCCCACAGCAGAGGTTTTAACATTTTCTGTGTATTATGTGTAGTTCAGACTACTGCACAGAAATTTCAGTTAAAGATAATTTAGATCTTGCCATGCATTTCTTCTAAGCTCAAGGGAAAAAAAATGTGGTGTGCAAATCCGACACTCTTGAGTCTATGCAAAATCACATTTCATGACACAGCAACACATGAAATTATCATCTGAAAATTAACCAAGCACTTAGCAAGTATTAACCCATGCATAGGTTGGACTAGAAAGCTTAAAACTGTTCCTAAGAGTGATTCAGCGGCCCACACGTCCTACTGTGTATTCAGGCACAGTCAGTCTTTTCTTTTTCTTTACCTGTGCAACTTGGAAGGCAGGATACACATCAGCGATGGACATACTTATTGTTGTAAATGCTGGAATAACACTAGGTTTACGGACATTAATTTGTGCTATCGCCCCCTCAAATATTGAGGCTTATAACAGATGGGTTGTCCAACAGTCCTGTTTTTTTACGAATGAAGAACAAGAGTTCTTACTGTGCTATTATGCTGTCTCCAGGCA
Source organism: Colossoma macropomum (assembly GCF_904425465.1). NCBI lineage: Eukaryota > Metazoa > Chordata > Actinopteri > Characiformes > Serrasalmidae > Colossoma > Colossoma macropomum. The sequence continues at coordinate 18,241,850 of NW_023494810.1, forward strand.
GCACTGCTACATAAGTTTATTATACAACAGTTAGTTCCGGCCACGCAAGCTGATTGGTTGAGAAGTGTTCTAACTGTGCTGTTATTTCACCATAACATCATAGGTTTTTCACAAACACTATCACTCGCCTGAGACGCCGTTGCTAAGCAACGACTTTGATAGGAGACACTCAAGCTATTTGAACGTTTTTACTTCTTACTTTGCACACAAACAGAAAATGGATACTTTGAAGATCACATTTTGACCTACAGCCGATTTGGTCAAACTCTGAAGATCGGCACACGCCTTTGACTCCTGCCTGCGACCGTGATGTTATTTCACGATAACACACTCCCTCTCGTGTTCTGTTGCTTAAATTGGAAGCAAGGCATAAAAAGTTTGCTGCACTATAGATTTCACCAGATTGTTGTGACCATGCCACACAACAATCCACAGGGGGAGCAGATCAATATGCATGCTCGAACCAGCCCCAGATTTTCTTTCTGACTTCATGTGAATGCTTGCACTTCATTGCCTGCAGACCTTTCCTCAACATTTGATTCCGCTGACCTGTGACATGTTCAGCACTCAGAGCGTAAATGTCTATGCACCCAGAATGGTCCATAGTGAATGCTGCCTTGGTGATCGATTATAACCTGTCATGGCTGTGTTGTCTGTGTAAACCAGAACATGTTGCCCTGTTATTCAGTGAGCAAAATGCATCAGAAAGAGCTGAACAGCTTCCAGCTCTAGTACATTTGTGTTGCCCCCTGCGCCCCTCGCATACTGCTCCACAATCCATTAGAGAAGCGTTGGTCCTTTACAATCCAGAGTACCACCCTACCTAGAGATGTGCCCGCTGAAAAAATACTCACTTATCCATGACACCACTATGCAGCAGCACTGTGATGTGATGTGATCCTGAGTGCCCGGTCCACTCAGCCTGTCGGTCCACTGTCGGGTGTATGTGTTGGCTGATGAACTACCTTTTGGAGAGGTCTTGTGTGTAATAAGCCCAGAGGCACAACCACTGATACTGCTACCATCAGACCAAATAATACCATTACTTTGCAAGCACTGACAGTCCAGCTTTGATAGATCAGGTGGGCTGTTCCCATAGTGCATTTCTGCTTAGGGAGTGAAAGGCAGGCATGCATGCAACCAAAGTGAAGGTAGCTCTTCCCAGTTAATGGAAAAACCCCATGTGCAGACTTGTCAGGGTAACACAGTATGTGAATTCCCATCTCTTGAAGGGGTATGAGAGGTGCATTGGAGGTATAGATGCATGGATGTACATTTTCTACATTTTTACAACATTAGAAATTGGTAAAACATAAGTTACATCCTTAATTATATTACATAGGTTACATCTTTAATTACATTACATACAGAAAAACGGTTAATAACCTAAAAATCTGAATGTGGGGGAAAAAATTAAGAAAAAGAAAAGAGAAATAAAAGGAAATTTGGGAAACTCTACACATGGCGTGAGAGGAAACGAGTAAAAATTAGAGATGGACATAGGATTCTGTGCTGCTGGGGAGAGAGTAGAAACTTGTTAAAAAAATTCTAAATCCTAGAATGGTTTGGTAGACTGAGGCTGTGCAGAGGTAGCCGTACCTCTAGAATAAGCAAGAATGAAGTTGATAGGTAGTGAAGGGATTATTATAGAACTCAAGTGGGAGGGGTCCTACGCCTCTAGCTTGGACCAATCCCTGCCGGCCCAAGACCAAGATGTCACTTGAGTGATGGAAAATTTTAAACTTATTCAGCGGTGCTGCCCAGAGACAGTGTAACAGCATAGTAAGAACTCAAGGTTGATATGAAGTAAAATGCCACAGTAACATAAGGACACACGTCGGCCAGTTGTCATTTGTGTTTGGGTACTTGTAAGGGTTGTATAGCCTGATGGTATACTTACTATGTTGTGAACTACATTAGCTAATCATTGTTTCATCTTTGTAAATTAGATGGAGGGTGTGGAGGCGGCAGCAGTGGCTCAGGAGGCCCAGGCATTGGCTTTACCCCCAGAGCTGATGTCCGAGGGACAGAGCACTACCCTAATGGTTACGGGCCTGACCCCAGAGGAACTAGCTGTGACAGCGGCCGCAGAGGCCGCTGCCCAGGCTGCGGCCAGTGAAGAGGCTCAGGCTCTGGCCATCCAGGCCGTGCTGCAGGCTGCCCAGCAAGCTGTCATGAGTGAGTGTTGCAGTCAGGTTCATGATCACCTTTTCAACTACTTCTGTTATGGACGGAACTCTTACAATGTATTTTTCCATTTCATTTGATTATTTTTGACAGTTATTTTTTATTTCTTCATGCGCAATATATTAAGCCTGAATAGTATTTTTAAAGCCTGAAGTAGGTCTGATGCACTGCAGATTTCACTGTCCCTCTCTAGAGAGTAAAACACGCAATGCCACCCAAAGTATTGATGTAGCATATGGTCACCAATTAATCTTTGTAGTTCATACCAGATTGAGGCACAGAATGTCTGTTTTCTCAAAAAATATCTCAAACTCATGTCATTGCAAAATGTTTGTAGTAAATAAAGGATAAATAAATGCTGTCCTGTGTCCGGCTGCCTTGCAGGTACAGGTGAGGGTGACACCAGTGCAGACGATCAGCAAAGTCAGACCATCCCCATTGTCCTGACACAGCAGGAGCTGGCCGCTCTGGTGCAGCAACAGCAACAGCTTCAGGAGGCTCAGGCTGAGCAGCCACAGGAAGGACCCGTTACGGCTGCGTTGCCTACTGAAGGCCTGGCACCTGCGGACAGCCTCAACGACCCCACATCGGAGAGCAATGGGCATGGTGAGATGGCTGCTGCAGTGTCCAGCACAGTGGGACTGCTGCCCAGCACCGTGGCTGAGAGTGAGTTTCACTTTTTACAGATGTGCTCTCTGAAACTGGAGGGTCTTCCATGCTCAGCTTTCTTTGCACTCATATACAAGTATAGCAGCAGATCAACAGTTAATGTATATCATCACTAACAAAACCTCATCTCCAAAACAACGATTTAAAAGATAATGAATCAAATTTTATTCAAAGTACACTATTTGGCCATCTGGACACCTGACCATCACCCCTACATTGTAGGACATCCCATTCTAAAAACAAGGGCTTTAATGTGGAGTTGGCCTTGCCTTTTCAGCTGTAACAGCCTCCACTCTTTACACAACATTGTGGAGTGTGTCTGTGGGAATTTGTTCCCATTCAGCATAAAGAGCATTGTGAGGGCAAACACTGATGTTGACTATGAAGGCCTGGCTCATGGTCTGTGGTCAAAGAGGTGTTCAGTGGGGTTGAGGTCAGAGCTCTGCAGAGGCCATTGGAGTTCCTCCACACCAGACCAGTCAAACTTTATGGGCCACGCTTTGTGCACAGGAACACAGCCATGTCGGAAGAAAGGCCTTCCCCAAACTGTTGCCACGAAGTTGGAAGCATATAACCATCTGAAGTGCCTTTGTATGCTGTTGCATTAACATTAACCTTCACTGGAGCTAAAGGGCCTAGCCCAAACCCTTAACAGGGTTAACTGTAATATTAACCGTTTAGTGAAAATCTTTAATAAAACTCTCATAAATATGATACTGAGTGACCCAACATTTCTTGGGAGAACTACTTCGCCTGTCATTGTTTTAAACGTTACTGCAAACGCATGCATTCATGAGCGTCTTCTGCTGCAGCTTTGCTAATAGTGTTCCCTGCTGGAGAAACTTCATACTGCAAGTGTTTCAAAAGCCATGACCTCGCACTTCCCACATTAAAAACAAGACGTTTTCTGTCATTATAGCAGCATTTTTATAATTCAGTTAATCACTGTGGAGTTAACCAGAGTCGTTAAAGGCCCCGTTATCACTGTGTTTTAAGAGTAAAGATGAATAAAACATTGTGTACATTTTATTTAATATTATTTATCTTTTTTACTGAGAACACCAGCTGTAGATGAGGATCAGAGTAACTTTATCTCCAAGTCAGAGTTGACTTAGCTACTCTATGCCAGCATTTGTCATTTTAGCTTGTTTTATTTATTTATTTATTTATTTATCCCCCCCCCTTCAGTCAAGCAAGTCACTTTGAGGTCAGCTGAAGTCCCAGAGCATGTCAGCATTCATTTTTTTTTTGCGGAATCAAAAATTAAGGGGAATCATTATAGTGTGTAGCAGAGAGAAATAGCAACTGCCTGTTTTATTTCCTTTTACCAAAACGGTGATGATCGCCTTTTACACATTGTAATTTTCTATCATCGATGATATCATGTTACATTGCTGATGTTGCTTCCAGAGGCAGTTTGGAACTCTGTAGTGAGTGATGCAACAGAGAATTGGCGTTTTTTATACACTTTTGCACTCTGCAGCCCCACTCTGTGAGTCTGCATTGTCTGCCGCTTCCTAGCAGAACTCTTGTTGCTCCTAGCTGCTTTTGGCAATATAATTCAATTTTGATGATTGATGATTTCTGTTGGTCCTTTTGTTGTAGAATGCTTCTTTAATGTAAAGGGCAGCTGTTGTATCGATTAGAAAGTTAGAAGTTTGGGTAACACTTTACTATAGGGTATTGGTGATAAAGCTACATTACACCTACATGAGCTTGTCATGATAACTGACATAACCCTACATAACTGTCAGCTAAAGTAGCCTTAATAAAAGATGATGCCTGTTGTAGTAAGCATTTACAAACAGTTACGTAGAGTTATGTCAGTTGTCATGACAAGCTTATGTAGGTGTCGTAGCCTAATGAACAGCAACCTACAGTAAAGTGTTACCGAAGTTTGTATAGTGGTTAAAATATGAAATGTTTTGTTTGGTGTTAAAGGGCTATACAAATGAAGTTAACTACTCAGTCCGGTCAAACTTACTGTTAATTGTCTGAATTTTTTTAATTAAATTTCTTCTTTTTTTAAAACTACTTTGAGATTTTAATTCTGTTTTTCCCCTTTTTCCCTTGTGTAGCTTTGGCTCCTTCCAGCACTCTGGCCCCTGCTGTAATCGCCACCCAAGCTAACCTACAGGCAGCAGCCACATTAACTGAGGTAGCCAACGGCATTGAAGCAGGGGTGAGGTTTTTTCACAGGAAAACTGTTGTAAATAATTGTTAATGTGTTTTAGATTTTGCCTACAACAGATCATCTTTGCTTGTACAGAAACAGAACCCTCCTACTGCCACAGTTAAACCCCCAGTGAAGAAAGAAAACCAATGGTTTGATGTTGGCATTGTGAAAGTGACGAACATGGTCGTAACACATTTTTACATGCCAGCTGATGATTCACCTTATATTGATGTAAGCCACTAAATATACTATTCAGACATGTACAAATTTAGTACATAGAAAAGCGCCCTAATGGCGTCTGTACTTTACAGGATGATTCTGGAACAATCCCTGACTACAGCCAGATGAAGAAAGTGGAACTGCAGCCAGGAACAGCATACAAGTTCCGTGTGGCTGGCATCAACACGTGTGGCCGTGGAGCTTTCTCTGAGATATCAGCATTCAAGACCTGTTTACCAGGCTTCCCTGGGGCTCCGTGTGCCATCAAGATTAGCAAGGTACTTTCCTGACTTGGCAGATAAAGCAAAACATTTTTTCTTCACAGATTTAGGATGCCTAGGAATCCAGCTTGCACTTTTTCGTGCTGTTCAATTGTATTCGCTTTTATTATTTATTTATTTTTTTACATTTAAATCTTATTTAGAGTGGCTTGTAAAATATGCCAGCAGCGGAAGCCAGACCGATACAAAGTTCATGGATCTGCAAGAATCTGGGACCTAAAAGACAAGAACCCTGTCTTAGCTTGGTCTAGTTAAATAAATAAGGGAAAGAAAAATGTCTTTCTGTAAAGCTAAGCAGAATAGCTAGCTTGTAACTTTTCCCCCCAACAAGCTCTACTTTACAAAGTACAACATTGATAAATTTAAAATAACACCCTGTCCATTATGGACATTTCTTTTGGTGTCTGTTAATCTCAAGCTCAGCTAGTCTTGGCAGTAAGCAGTGAAAAGCTGAAATTGTGGATCCTTGGAACTGTGTGTAGTTCGTTTGTTTCAGCAGAAGTGCACCTGTTTTATGCCTCTCTTCGGATGTACTTGTTTTAAATAAAACACTGTATTTCAGATTTTTCTTGTACATTGGCCAAAGATTTAGTGTGCTAACTTAATCTGTTTGGCCTGATACGTTAACAGACCTGTAAAAATAAAAAATCATTTATTTTCTTTTTTCAGAGCCCAGATGGAGCCCACCTAACCTGGGAGCCACCGTCGGTCACTTCAGGGAAGATTATCGAGTATTCTGTGTATTTGGCCATTCAAAGCAGCCAAACAACGGAGGCTAAAGCATCTGCTCCAGCTCAGCTGGCCTTCATGCGTGTTTACTGTGGCCCAAACCCATCATGCCTGGTTCAGTCGTCCAGCCTGTCCAATGCTCACATAGACTACACCACCAAACCAGCCATCATCTTCCGCATCGCCGCCCGCAACGAGAAGGGCTATGGCCCGGCCACACAAGTGCGATGGTTACAAGGTGGGCAGTTTAGGGATTGTAATTAGACAGGGTTTTACTGTGGAAATTGTGTTTTTAAAACATGTTAATTTGAGCTGCAACTGTTGCATGGGGGGGGATTTTTAAATTTTTTATTAAGTATTATTTTCCAGGAGGGCTTTGGGAGGAGGAGTCTGTAGTGCTCTATAATGGTGTGATACACACAGCCATTCTGACAGATTGCAATATGCTACAGGAGGTGAATTCTGGATTATGTTGTTTGTTTCACCATAAAAGAAAGCCTGTAGCACAAAATGAATTTTGATGTTGCTGGCAAAGGGACAGAAGCTGATGAAGGCAGAATTGTTAAATTAAATCAATTAATTGAATATTTCTCAATTACATAATTATTGGTTGCAGCTCTCATATTAAATGCGCATTGTTTCTGAAAGCTTTGGGTGTCTTTTGTAGAGTCGGGCAAAGATGCTGCTGCCAAGTCTGCCCCAAAAAGAGCTATGTCCTCACCAGATGTGTAAGTCATCAACCGTTAACGAATATTTACTAGGATTTTTTTCCCTCCTAGAAAATTAGAATTTCATTGTTTACATGCAACTTAAGTAAATTATGAATTACCAGATCTGTCTTATTTAATTGCAGTAAAGGGACTGGTCTGAAGAAAGCCAGGATGGATCAGTAAAGGTGAAAATCACCTCTCTCCCTCCAAGTTCCCCCTCAAACTAGGATAGCCCCATTCCTCCAAACTCTGCTGCACATCCACTGGTGTCTAGACATGTATATCAGCAGCACAACATCAGAGCAAAAAGAAACCGTTCAAGCAATGACAAACAACTGCTAGGAAAAATGTTTTTTTTTTTTTTGGTTTATTCCTTTTTTTTGGAGCAAATGGAACAAAAACAAGCACATTTCACTGTTTTTTGGAAGGAAAAAATATGCTTTTTTTTCATGGTTAAGTCTTCCTTTATGCTCTTCTTGTTTCTTTACATGTCTTTGCTTCTGTTTTCTCACAAAATCAGTTTAATGTAACAAATGGACTGTTATACTGTCAGCTTGCCTCAGCTAGAGTGCTTTTTTTGTGGGTGTGTGAGAAATTAGGAAATTAAATTGATCAAATGGACACTGGGTGGGGAATCTGAAGAGGAAGAGTTGGGGGGGAAGTGAAGCACTTGTCCTTAGATAAAGGGAGGATGTTTTTTCCTTGTCGAAAGAAAACAGATGAGTAACAGACTGCAATCCTGTGAAAATGTTGCATTGCTGAGAAGATTGGAGCGGAGACAAGGAAAGAAACTTTTACTAGCGGGACAGAGACTTTGCTGAGACTGAGACCTGCTATGTGTATATGGAAAAATTGGAGAAGGAAAAAATCCTCCCAAAAAAATTAGAAAGTACTGATGCAGATAACCTTTGTGTAGTTTATTTTTGTATTTTTAAAGCTTTTTCCTGCTTGTTAATGTGTGTGTCTGTGTACAATTTTTTTTAAACTTGCGTTAAAACTCACCCCCCCTTCCTTTTTCGGTCGTCCCAGTAGTTCTGAAGTGTTTGTGGGATGAGTTTGTAATTGAGCCGTACTGGATTTGAGCAGTGTGCCTGTGTGTAACACTGAGTGTCGTTTTTAGCTGAATTACGACAGAAAGCCTTTCACATACAGGCAGGGAAATTGGTGTTATGTTTACTTCATATTTTTTATGATTGTTTCAATCTGTATTTGTATGCCAAACCTGGACATGTAACAAGAACCATTAAATCAATTTTCCCTTGTATCGCCCCTTTTTCTCCACTTCCTGTTAAAGTGCTGTATTGTTTGTGGTGTGTGTTGTTTTCTTTTTTTTTCTTTCTTCTCCCCCCCCATGGCTTTTTTTTTGTTTTGTTTTTTTAAAGAATGTTCCAGAACATTGATTTGTAGATTTTTGTGCCCTAGATCGTGAAGGAAAATGTCCATGTGAAACTTAATAAATTTTACTTTCATTCTTTTCGACTTTGTAATTTACATATGAATGAATGGTATGCAGAGTAAATGTTATTGTGTACTTGTTTTGGCTTTAACACAGAGGGATATCTTCATGAGAAGGATTGAATTTGTTGAGGTGTTCTTTGTGTCTTTGTAGGGTGTTTTGTTTTGTTTTGTTTTGTTTAATTCATTCCTGGTTAAACCAAGTATGAATTCAATTGTAATATAGTTCATTCATACCACAAGAGAAAATGATTACATCTTGGCCTTTTATATATTACTTGTAACAAAGTTTTTACATGTTGGTCATCTCCTGATTGCCTTTTTGTGTCTTGACTTATAAAAGAAACAAAATATATACTGTCTCCCTGATTAATCGTAATGACTGTTTCTTTGAAGTATGACTCATTTAGCTGGCCTGATTCAAACGGTGGGTCCATTCATGGTGTCCTTTTGAATCCTACATGGATAACCAGTTCATTTCAGGGTAGCTGTACTAAATGGATTGAATAAAATGTTTTTAGAAAAATTAAAGAATATCATCCATGTCTCATAATTCCTGGCAATCCGTTGAAAATGTAAACCATAACTATCCAAGTACAACTTTTTTAATTAGTTTAAGATAAAACAATAATTTTGTGTAATTTTATTTTATCACATGTATTCCTTTGAGGTCAAATATCTTAAAATATAGATTATCTCATTTGTCTTATAATGGATTTACATGGAAAATGTAAGCATTTAATGAATTTGTGCAACCTTGCCTAATTTCAAAGTAACGTCCCATGGTTTTAACTGCTTGCTTGCTTACTGATTGAGCTAAGTTGAAATACTGGGTACCAATGCAACAGTGAGAGTAATCTTTGTTACTTCACTTTTTCTCCATTTTGATTAAACCTATGAATTACTAACTTCCTGCATATGATATTTGAAATTTCACCATAATTCAAAATGGCTTCACATCTAAAAATCTAAAAAAAAAATCAGAGGCCTTTATGAACCTATATTTTGTCAGATAAGATTAATCCTATTTTATGTACTGTGGCTCCTTCATTGTTTAGTCATTTTTGAACACAATGTACTTGTCTGGCAAGCACAATATAAAGAAAAAGAAGTATAAAAAGATAAACTTTGGATTTCTAGATTTACCTTCATAATGCACTAGAAATCCTGTATCCTGCTTTTTGAATAATGTTCTTCCATTCTTGTTGGGGGATATTTTATATATCTCTTGCTGGCCTATGCTACATATGGCATAAAACCTAAATTTTGCAGAGAATGCTTTTAAGATGAAGTTGTAAAGATGAAAGATATGTTGTTCTAACATAAAAGTACACACTCCAATCAGTTAACTACTTGTGGGAATTTCTAATCAGGAAGTTAGCTGATTGGAAGGCTGTTTGTAGTGTTGTATTTATACTCTGTTACTGTTTTAGCCCAGGTCAGTCATCCTGTAAGTAGATAAACCTAATATTTAATATGCAATTTAGACTCTGGTTAAAATCATCACTAAAAAAATATTTACCATTATTATTTTTTCTTTTTTCCATGGAAACCGATAATACAATGTGGCAGACCCTAGGTGAGTTTGCAAGGAAAACTGCATAAGAAAACAAGGAGAGGGAAAAGAAACAAAAAAGTATTACAAATTTCAGAGATTGTTGTTTAAAAAGCAAAAAAGTTTGTCCATATTTGTTGGGTGATCACACATCTAGCCATCCATTAAAATGAAAATCCATAAAGCCATCCATTCCAGGGTTGTTTGTCTAAAACCAGCGGCACTTCTTCAGCATGTACATTTTGATGCACTGTGATTTGATTGTTCTTCTGGCTCTCTGTTCATAATTTGGATGTTCTCTCTATTATCCATGACACTACATTTAAACTGCAGGGAGAGAAGAGTTAAACAAATTACAAGACAATTTTGATAAATAAATTGAAGCAAATAATGTTCTTTGAAGAGAATCACAAATTAACAATGATTTTTAATTTTTAAAGTAGATTTAAATGTTTCATCTGAATGTAAAAAGATATTGGAAACACTCACATATTGGAGTGCTGCTCTTGCTGCACTTTTGAAGGCCATATCAACATCTATATCCCTCTTTAGCGCTGCACTCAAAATACTCAGCCCCCAAATTCTCACACCACTGATGCACATGCTCAGGAGAAACCTGTGAACAAATGTGACTGCTTACATGTCAAGAGTACGATAGCTTTACTCAAGTCAAGTCAAGAGTACGATAGCTTTAAAAATTATACATTGGATTACATACTTTTTTCAGACTTTATACTTTTTTTTAAGGATTACTGTTTTTCAGAATTACATTTTTGATTTTGGAACTTAAATAAATCAGCCTATTAATTCTCAGTGTACTGAGTGTGTCTGTAAGCTGCTGTCTGGACTAATTTTCTTTTTTAGCTTTAATTGATCTTATTTATATTGTTAAAAAATGTGTTGAGGTTTATGCCTCCCTGGTGCATCCTTAACCAGGACAAATGACCCAAGTTGCATATGCTAGAAGATTTTGATGTTCAGAAACATTTACACATTTTAATTGATCAAGTGGAATAATTTTAATTCACTAACCAATTATTCATCATGGTGGTCATGGTTTGTAAAAGGCAGCCTTTTTCTTCCCTTCAGTTTAGGCCTCCAACAGCTTTCCAAGGGTTACTATCCATTAAGAACTTTAGCATATGGCTGAAACCGTTGGCTAAATATTTTTTACTCTAACTCCATCTTTATGGAAGTAATAATTTTTTGAAGCAAATGTTTTCTGTTATATGGTGAAGTTTGCCTGTTGCTCAAAAATGTAAAAATCAAAAACATAATGCAAATGCTGATGTAAGTGTAAACACTACTAAACGGAGTCTGGAACAGATCGTATTATCTCATCTGTGAAGCTGCTGTCAGTTAAGGAATCAATAAAAGGGAAAACTAAAGTGCAGCATATATGAACCTTCTCCGTTGATTTACACTGACCAGACCCTGAACCGACCTGGAGCTCAGAGTATGTACTTTATCTGTTTTTGAGTGATCTAACCTCTCGGGTGCCCAAGTCAGTCTTATTGCCCACCACAATAAAGGGAAAGATCGTGAGGTCAGCAGGGGCGGCCTGCAGCAGGAACTCTGTGTGCCAGCCATCCAGCGCGCTGAAGGAGGCCGCCGAGCTCAGGTCAAACACGAGGAGGCAGCAGTGAGCACCGCGATACAGAGTAGAGCCTAAAGAATGAAAGCGCTCCGAACCAGCCGTGTCCCACACCTCCGAGAAAAACACTCACAGACATCACACAGAGACATCACACACAAGCATGATACAACACACTATGCAAAATGTGTCATTTCGAGAAAAGAGGGATGCATCGATACCAAAACTGGTGTACGATTTAGATTTAGGCTGATGGACTAAGGTTTTCTACTTTCATGTTTAAATGTTTGTCTTCATTCGGCCTCCTTTTTAGGTCAAAAGTGATCCAACCACTATATGTCGAATCCAACACTTAAACTGGTATAGATACCGTGTGCGTTTTTTCTCGTACTCCTATTTCTGCTCAAAAAAATATCACCGTTTCTAGCATCCAATGCCTAATACCATGTGACATAAGCCGAGTGTATGCTGCCACGCTAATGAACACAGGGCTCAAGCTGCGGGCGAAGGAAGGTCTGCTCACACAGAGAGGTGTTACTGATCTCGTGGCAGGCGCCAAAGTCACCGGTCCCTTTAAACATTCCACATTTGCAGATTCCTGCCAGAAATACCCAATCACAACCGCTTCCCCAATACAGGTGGAGATATGTAGGCTAGCGAAAACATAGGCGAAAATGTCGACATTTCCTACCAAAGTCATATACCGACTTTACTCTGTTTGACTGAGTAGAAACACTATCAAACTGTAAGTGAGACATGATTGGCCTCTCTGATGGTTCGATCATGGTGCACAGCTTTTGGAAGGCTGCTTCGACATTCTGAGATGCCTAATCCAAAACTTGTTTGAAAAATGTCTCTGCACAGTGTGCTCCCAGAACTCTGGTGCGTTTGTGTTCCCAGATGCAAGGTGGACACCGTCTGGGTGGCACGGAGCTGCAAACAATCATAAAAAGATGACAAATGGCTGTAAAGATAATTCTAATTAAAGCAAAAACCGAGTTAAATCTCTATCTTGCTTGTTTTGGTGCAACCCCTAATCATGGCAGCCTACAAAATCTAATCAAAGTTTCTTCCCGTCGGAACAAAACCTTGTATCTCATTTTTTTTTTTTTTTTGCCGTTTTTCAGTTTTGACATCATTTGAAAATGCCTGAATGGATGAATGGAGCAAAAGAAACAGCCAAAAATGACTTGGAAAAATGTCTGGTTCCATTGGCTTGCATTAAAAGTAAAATATGTGTTATCCTCCTTCTGTAAAGTTATCATTTTTGAGATACGAGGTTTTGGTCCGGGCGGCACGGTGGCGCAGTGGGTAGCGCTGTCGCCTCACAGCAAGAGTGGCCTGGGTTCGATTCCCGGCTGGGTGACCAGGGTCGTTTCTGTGTGGAGTTTGCATGTTCTCCCCGTGTCTGCGTGGGTTTCCTCCGGGTACTCCGGTTTCCTCCCACAGTCCAAAAACATGCAGTCAGGTCAATTGGCCGTGCTAAATTGCCCCTAGGTGTGAGTGTGTGTGTGGATGTATATGTCTGTTTGTCTGCCCTGCGATGGCGACCTGTCCAGGGTGTATCCTGCCTGCCGCCCGATGACAGCTGGGATAGGCTCCAGCACCCCACCGCGACCCAGAAGGATAAGCGATTTAGATGATGGATAGAGGGATGGTTTTGGTCCGACAACAGCGAAATGCTTCAACAAGTGTGGGGTTTGAGAGGTGTCATGCACTTGTTAATAGACAGGACTGTTTGTAGGGGCTGCATCTCACGTAGCATGGTCGGAGCGTTTTTCTACAGCATGAGCGTATAAATCGTTGGCTTTGTACTTAATAGTCTATTCGAACGTACAGCGCAAGTCACCAAGAACAAGATTTCTAAAATCGCATAGTGTATGCCTGACATTAGAGGACATTCAACGAGAGCTCAACCCATATAGAATGAAATGCATTCCAAATGTATTTATCAAATATATTTTTGCAACGCATGAAAATGACCAGAAAAGGTATTTGTTAAATATATTTTAAAAATGCGTTTATTTGTATTTGTTATATTTTTTCAACTGTATGTAGTTTAACAAAGGTTAAATGTCCTGACTTCTGTGTTTTGCATTGTACTTTGCATTGACCATTGTATGTGGCAAAACAGCACTCACACAAAATATATTTCAAATAAACAAAATATCAAATCATCAAACTGCATTTTCACAGTGTATCAATACCTACAACACTTTTTTGCCATATTAAAGGATAATTTATTAGTACTTAAAATTTGGATACTGGAATACATATTCATCGGAATGGATTTTAGCATGGATTGCAATGCAATATTTCCAGCCATACAAAAGATTCCAAAAAGACATAAAAATTCACAAGTGAGCCCTTCGGATACATTATACTTGGATGTGATTATTGCGGTCACTGTGCTACAGAGACTGTTGTTGAAAGAGACAGTTGAGGAGCATCAAAACTATGAAACATACTTTTCTTACAGCGGTACATATGCACTTTTCTGATGTAAGTTAGAACAAAAGCCACTCTTGTCCACTGCAGTGCTACTTGATCCAAGGTATCTAGCATAGTTAGCTAATGCACATCATTTAAAATCAGATAGATGTTAATGATTCAACTGTTAAGACACATTGCACTCGTTACCACTAACAACTACTTAATGCTAAGTAGGTTATTCAGTATGTTATCAGACCCGGTATCTGCAATGACTGAAAAATATGTATGCGTATTTGTACTCTGAAAAAATGGTACTGATGCATCCCTAATTAACATGGTTAATGATATATGAAATGTATGTTTATCATTTTAGAGTACAGAAATTTTTTACTTGTCTCAGACAGACATAATCTAAATAAAACGTGAATTAACATCAAACCTTTGCCATGCTCAGATGTATATCTGTTTCCACATTAATGCATATATTAATTGAATATAAATAGGTTTATTTTAAAAAGCATATATTTTTTTAATGTGTCCTTGAGTTTTGCCTTCCACTTTGTGCTTTCAGCTTAGTTTTGAGTTAAAAACAAGTTACTGTCATTAAATAACATGATGAAGGCTAAAAGACATTAAACCTTTAGAGGAGGCAAAAGCTGGTCAATTTTGTGTTTTTTCAATACTGAGAATTTGTTTTCTGCATCCTTAACAGGGTGCATCCAGCATAACTTCCACCCTATCACACAAAATAAAGGGTTTTAAAAATTATATTTGCAACATTTAAACAAATTATTCACAAAATATTTGTCACAACTTCACTATAATGAGGTTAGACTTATAATGGACATTATTTTGGCACAAAAATTTAAATACTTGCTGAGGTCGAAAAATGTGTGCATATATATGTTTTTGTAAAAGCAATATATAATTAAAACTAGAGGGTAGAAAAAGTATGATTTCTTGACATAAAAAATAAAATTAGCTCAACCATGTAGCACTGATCTTATGGAATGACTCAAATACATAAAACATAATCACAGTTCTCATACTATCCGGTTAACCCCTTAAACTGCAGGCTTGTTATTCGGTTCACTTGGTAAAAAATGAAATGTACATAACTTTCCTATTACCCCAAATCATGATCACTGGGGGCATGCATGGGATGGAGCATTTTTTAAACTAGTGAAGCTATTCCTGTCTCTTTTTGATTGAGTTCAGGGCTTGCTTTTGGAACAAAAAAATCTCCACTCTTATCAAAGCAACAGTGGCAGAACCACTCAAAACCTACATTTATGTTGATTTCCTGCAACGTTTCCCCACATTGTGTAGAGATGCACATAAACAGTAGCCAGAACATCTAAAAAAAAAAGGTTTTTGTTCGTTATCTGTGTCAAGTACTACAAACTATTCATTGGAGTTTGTCAGATTTACAAGTGATTTCAATTTTTTTTACATGTTAATGTGGCTTTCAGTTTTGAGTTTATAGATCTGGTCCCTTTCAAAGAGTTTGGAGCCTGGTCTTATATGACTGGAAATCCCTGCCCGGGGGCGTTGCCAGAATGGCCGCTGGGGGAGTAGCGTGCTACTTTTCGTAGCTAACTACAAATTTTTGTAGCTAATAGCTGTAGCTGCTACAGTTTTATGAAATGTAGCTAATAGCTGTAGCGCCTACAAAGTTATGTGTAGCTATAGCGAAAAATTTCGCTACAATTTAGCTACAGTCTTCAGGCAATCCGCACAAAATCTGAACTACAGAACGGTCGTTAACTGGGTTTGTGGCGATTGCGCAATCCTGACTGAGCTGCGGACAGTTCGAGCAAACGGGAACACGCTCGCCCCACGCGCTGATCACCCCTTACTAGGAGGCTTAGCTCAGGGGTCGGCAACTGAAATGTTAAGAAGAGCCATTTTGTCCTTGTAACAAAAATGAAACCACCTTGGGAGCCACAAAATTGTCCAATTCACCATCTTGGCTGTAAATATGTCTCAGTATGTGCTGCTGATGTACAAGTACAGGTTAAAAATATAAACGTAAACGCAGATTTACTTTGCTCTGCTGTAAGCAGCTGTAGCCGCTTTTCTCCCATCTCAGGAAACCTTTCCGCGAGTTTCTTGTAAGTGTCTCTCGGTGTTCGACTTTTTACGAGGATGAAGTCGCTTCTCATTATCCAGCTTCTTGTTCGAATTTTTCCGTTTCACCTTAAATGGTGCCTGAGGCGCCAGATTGTACTGCTGCGCCATTTAAGGTGGAACGGAAAAATTCGAACAAGACACTGGTGAATGAGAAACTCACTTCAGCTTCGCGACTTGTTGCAGATTAAACGTACGAAGAAACCAGCTGAGTGCTTATAACTGCAGATAAGTCAATTTATCTCCAAATTATCGATGTTTGTCTTAAATCTTTCTCTTTGCCATTTTGTTATCTGCGTTGCTATGTGTCCAGCAGTCTGCGCGTCAGTCTTTAGCGTTAAAGGGTGAATTAGCAGTTATGCGTGAACTCCAGCGTTTAAGACCTTTTATTGTGAAAACTGTGTTAGAACTGTGTGTGATTTTACAGCAAAGGAGGATTATGTTATCATACCTAAAATCTAGTTCTGCTGTGGAGCCGCAACAGCTCTGCAGCAGTGGAGATTTTATTCGGCTGAGCAGGCCTGATTCTCACCCCAAACAGAGCCAGGGTCACTGATGAGAATTTTGAGGCTAAAGTGTTGCTGAAGTTTAAAGGACTCTGAATGTCATGTTTGTACATATCTTGCTGAAATGTTTAAATTGGAGCAGTATTATTTTAACAGTTGACAATACTTTGCACAAAATTGTTTGCTTTGTATTTTTTATTGTTATTTTTGTTGATTTTTGTTAGGAAAAACCTGGAATGATTGACTTTGCCTTTACTTAGTCTAAATTTTTGTTGGATGTCACACCTTTGGTTGTGTAAGTTTGATTGTACACTTAAACTTACTTTTTGGTGATCTTTTTGTATATTTGCAGCTTTTCAATTGTATATTTCTTTCTGGCACATGATTAAATGTGTCTTGTTCACACTTTCAGTTGGAGATTGTGGAATCTTCATGTGGAGATTCACAAACATTCTGACAATCGTGCTTTGAAAGTAGCTAAAAAGTAGCGCACTACTTTTCAAAAAGTAGCTAAATTGTAGCTAGCTATAAATTTTGGGAAAGTAGCTATAAAGTAGCTATCTACTAATTTTTCTTTAACTCTGCCGCTGAGTTAAGAGACTTTCATATAAGGACTTTAATACAGATACATGTTTGAATAGCTGGAAACCTAAAGACCAACAAGCAGGTACAATAAGCTACAGCAGAGAGAAGGAGAGAAAGAAGAGAGTGAGTGTATGGTGTGTTTGATGCATAGGTTACATCCATGCCCTTAAGATTCTCAGTTCAAAGGCAGGTGAACCTGCATGAAATATCATGACAAGACAGACAAGGAGCACAAGTACAGAGGGAAGGGGACATAGCAAGAGAGTAGCGGGTTGAAAAACTGGAGTGCTGAGTTCCCTATAGAACTGCAGTGAAACTTCTTAATACATCCAGCATCTATCGGTTCATTAGACACTATTCTTCTATTTTTGGATTCTTTTGGGGGAAAATAAGATGCTAATACTCCAATTACAAATCCATCAAAAAATACTGCTTTTTCCTGTCCAAAACTACATAAATACAATTTACTGCTTTTGTGTGATTGCATGATTATAAATATTGTGGTTAGTTTCAGCTTCTGGTGGGTGGGTTTTGAGAACATTTTGGGCTGGAGATTTTTGCTGGACCTGGCAGCCCTGGTTAGAAATATTGCCATAGCTAATTGGTAAATTAGCCTATGTAGCCCATGCCAGCAAGTAACCTTCTAACTCAAAGTCTTGCTCCTGAATAATTTACAAAAGCTTGTCTACATGCTCTCTGATATGTGTGACTTGAGACTAGATTGAATAGTATGCATTTTAGCAATTTTTGCCCCACCACTTTTGGAAGTGAATTCAGGCTTCAATATGGCTGCCACTTTTAGCTGTGCTGTTGTGTTGGTGATATAGCTGACATTTTCGTTAGAAGTTTGTTAGTGAAACAGTTTGTTTGAAGAAGATATATGTTGTGGTTACCTAAAGTTTAAAATTGCCAAAAGGTTGAATAACTTACAATCACTCTGTTGATTTGTGTTAGTTGGATAGGAAGCAAATGTTGTTGTGGTAGTAACCTTGACACTTTTTATTTTGGAGAAGCAGTTTTCACTGGCTGGAGAACCTAACCCTAATCCTAACCCCTAACCTTATCCATTTTTATCTTGACAAAGGAATTTTTTAACCTTATTAAAGCCCCTTATTCAAGCCTTGGCCTTCACACATGAAACAGTTTTCCAAAACAGTTTAGTATCGCAAGAGTTAATGTTAGCTACATCATCAGTATTTTAGCTAACTTAAATAACTTGCTAACTTCTGCCCAAGCTGAGTCTTGCTCAGGCTACAAATTCACTAGTAAACTGAATGTTCTTACCTGTAGAATCACAGTGTTTTTATCCTCAGTCACTTCTTTAGTCAGGAAATCCACCCCAATGGTAGCACGGTACATGTTAGTGAACCGATGATCCACAAACCGTGTCATCATCGAAGATTTTCCCACCCTTTGTGTATATAAAAATACACTGGAATTCAGTATTGAACCAAGACTCTTGGAACTTCAGTTCAGGTTATAAATATCAGAACTAAGTAAAAAAAAAAAAACAAGAAAAAACTGTATCAAGCATCACAAGTTGCTGAGTCTGTGCCAAATGCATACTTTTAAACCTAGCACCCTCGAGGTCTCTTCTCCTCTACTTCCACATGTTGTTGACGTCACCAGCTATGAATTGGGAGGAGGATCTACAGGGCTTAGGTCATCTTTTGGGACAGGCCTCTACAAAAACTATTATGGTTAGGCTGCCGTTCACAGTCAGTGATCTATTTAGGTCTTCCAGAAGGCCTAGAACAGGGGTCTCAAACCTTCCAGGCTGCAGCTCTGCAGGGATTCCCTCTTCTAACACTCCAAATTTAACACTTGAAGCCCTTGTAAACAGCTGATCAGTTGAATCAGGAGTGTTTAACAAGGATAAAGGCTAAACTCTGCAGAGACGTTGTTTTGTTTATTGTTGTGGTAAATTAGCCTATGTATTGTCATTGTTTATGATGTTTATTGTCACAAAATTGCTCCCACCCATTGGAAATCAAAACAGGATTAGTTGATTCCACTGTCACTTCCTAAATATGTTGATGGTGAATTGAATGTGTAAGGCCTTCTGTCCAGCACCTGAAGCCCTAACAAATAAAGGAGTTAGCTTGGCTGTACCTACCCAGATGCTATGGAAAAAGATTCCGATTGAATAATTTTCCTTTTGCTGTTTCAAGACACTTTGGTTTCTGCCCAAAACTTAAGAATAAAATAGGACTATTACTACAATACTTGCTGACATTAAATACCGCAAACCTGGTGATTACATAACTAAAATTTTTAGATTCTAGAAATCATTAAAATTTGAAAATTTAACAAATTTGAACATTGAAAGCCCTAAAGGTTTCCTTCAGCCAGTATGGTAATATTGATTTACTTCTGATATTTAAGGTAATTTTTAAGTAATAGTTCATTGAAAAAACACATTTAACTGATTGTTCCCTCACTGCAAATGTGGTCAATCAGACAAGACATGCTTTGTTTCTTAAGTTTGTTTCTTTAGTTTTGAATTGGAGCTACAAAGCTAATGCAGTCAAGTAATGGAAGTACTCCAGCTAGTATCATGCTCATCACATACTTGTCTCAAACCTCATCAACTTGTTAAGTAAACAAATCTAATAGACTGGTTTCTGACACTGTATGATAGTATTTTATATAAAAAGATATGTTGTATGGTTGAAAACACTAGTAGCAGCCCCCTTGAATCCTGGATTTTGTCTGTTGCATGATGCTAATTGGTGGAGTAAACCATAAAGTTTTAATTACTTGTTGGCTACAGTAGCCTCACAGCTCTAGTGCAAAAGTAAACTTTAGACATCAAATATGTCTTGACTAATCAGCTACAAAAATTGTGTGAAATGTTTTGTCGCCTTTAATAGAAACCTTTGAGATTCAACTCATTATCGTTTTTCTGGCAGTGCAATGGCCCTCATAACTCTCATTACCTTGAGTTAGGTGTTAATCTAGTTAATCCATTCTGTAACTTGTCAGAAGCACAATTTAAAGTTACCGTGCCGCCTGTTCACTCACCCAGAGTTTCCAACCAGAACCACCTTCAGATGGGGTGTACTCCACTTGTCCATTTAATAATCAACTGATCAGTAAAGTAGAGACAAAAACATCCAGCCTTACAGAAAGTCCATCCTGTGTAGTAAATCGTTGTTAACAACATGCTTTTGAAATAAATATGCTAGTACCTACAGAAGTGTTATGCTATTGATCCACCGAGAGCCAATGAGCTAATGGTTAACTAAAGATAAAGGTGAAAACCCCACCAAGCCAAACAGGTGTGGAAGAGTCAGTGCAGTTTTGCCCTAGATTTACACTGTGCATACACACCACACACATGGCAAGGTACACTGTAGTCAGGGTTAAGAAGGACGTCTGAGACTTTATTCACACTTTCTTTTTTCAAATCTTTTAAAATCAAAATGGCATACATTTGGGGGTGTGTGAAAAGTTATTAAGCAGAACACACCTGCACTCAAACAGCCACAAGTAGAGATAAACCCACACACTGCACTGCTCACACACTGATGCCTGTTAAAATAAAGGCGCAGTTCCCCTCTCTGACAGAAGATGGGACTAAATCACAAGGCACACATCACTCAGCTCCAACTCTACAAGCTAAAAGAATTAGGAAATACTGTTTGAGTTCTCTTTACAGACAATGTACACTGTATGTCCAAAAGTATGTAGACACCTGCTCATTCTTCTGAAATCAAAGGTTTAAATTAAAAGCTTCTGGAAAGCCTTTACACTAGATGTTGGAACATTGCTGTGAGGCTCTGATTGTATTTGATTAGTACTGACATTTAGTTCTTGATCACAAATGCTAATCCAACTCATCCCAAAGGTATTGGATGGTGCTCCATTACCCCAGAGAATGCTCAGTGATCAGTGATGGGTGGCTTTATATCCCCTAGTCAATGCTTGGCATTGGGCATGGTGTTCTGAGGCTCATGAGCAGCTGCTTCAGAGCATCCCATTCTATCAGCAATGATTTTCAATGGAGATTATATAACCCACAATTTAAGCAATTAACCCTTAAAGTAGTTGTATTCACTGCTTAGAAGGGGTGCTTGGATACCTGGACATAGCGTATGCAGTTGTATGCAGTAGTTTGGGCACCCCTGGTCAACAAATTATATATTTTGTTGATTTTGAATTGAAAAGTAGTAAACACAACCTCTGTAGCAAACAATAAAAAAAAAATCCACAGTTAATACACAGTTACTTTATATTCAATTCAAATCTTAAAAAAATAAAAAGCTAAAAAAAAATAAAATAAGAATAAAAGTTTACAGAAAATTGAGTGAAAACCAATTATTACTGTTAGGAGTGTATCACAGTGAGAAACATCCATTGCATTCTGACTACTGTTAGAAGCCTGTCATAATGATATGTTAGTGTGAATATGAGAAGAGCTCAGTGTATTGTAAGGAAACAATATGATTAATAATTTTAGGCTGTGTGGGCACCAATATCATCGGGAGGGTGAGTGGCATGCAGTTGAGGCTTTCTGCACAGCATTAGACAACAGAAGGCTCCAAGGTGGACAAACTGATCCAGAAGCCAGGGAGCAGGGGCAACTGATCAAGGCAGATGAAGCAACAACATCACAACACACAGCTCTGTTTGTTCAAGTAAGGTAAAGTATTCCAGCATCTTTGCAGTAGTTACACTGTACTCAAGATCTGGCCTAATGATTTCAATTTTATTATTTAAAAAAAAAATCATGAAATCATTGCTGCTGAGGCTGATAATATCCAGAGTTCAGTAACTGTTTGCTTCTTAGTTAATTTAGAAATTGCGCTAAATAATAATCTGGCATTATTTTTATTATCAATTTGTTTCTTATTATCTATTATCAATCAGAGAGGACAGATAAGTTGAGCGTGCCAAAGTAAGTGCCCTTCTGTAGACTATATGACTATCCTCCCAGGCAGATTTAAAGTGGAATTCATATGAGGTTAGGTTATGATCTGAGACTGTGGGAGAATGGCTAAATGAGCTACATTTACACCAAAGTTCAAAATTAAGTCAATAATGTGGCAGCAATAGTGAGTGGTCCTCAATGTATTTTTAGTGAAAAAGTCTAAGATAGATACAATAGATACAAATGCCTTACTTTGGATTCTGTGGTTTGTCAAGGTGAATATTAAAATCTCTAACAGTTATTACTTTGTTCAAGAACATTACTAAACCTGATAGAAAGTTAGCAAATTCCTGTAAGAATTCAAAATACGGTCCTGGTGGCCTGTTGATCGTGATTAGTAAAAATGAATTCTTAGTAGTAGTTCGATCACATATTAAGAAAAAGAATTTCAACAGAGCAATTCAAAAGAAGAGAATATTTAGCCTGCTTTTTAATGCCTAAAGTAGTGGTCGCTATGCCTTCACCTTACCCATTTAACCCCTTAAAATCACAGGCTTATTATATACTAAGGCTTATTGTTCAATAACTGCAGGGACTTTAGGGCAAACTGAACCAAAGAATCAGAATTTTTTTCTGAGCTGACAGGTCTGATGCCTTTTGTTCATCCTTTTTTAAATATGACTTTATGACTTTATCTGTTACATGTAGCATAAATGTGATGTTAAATATCTCACTATTTTGAAAGCAATTGAGTGACTGATCCTGTTTAGATGCAAAGGCCTCTGCAAAACAATCTTAAAATCAAATGCAACATCTGGGGTGATTTTTTTTATAGCTTAAAATATAAAAGCATAAATGTTCTGAGAAGGAGAGTAAAAGGTCCTGCTTGTTTTCTGCTGTCCTTGGTGTGTGCACGTGGGTGTGTGTCAGTGGCGGTTAAAGGGTGTGGAAGTATGAACTGTAAAGTGTGTTTAAAAAAGAGTTCATCTCTCAGTAAGTGAGAAAGGTTGGATTGCTGCTCCACCTGCTCCATATTTCCTTCACTTTCACTCCACAGCCTCAGAATAACCCACAGAAAAAAAAGAAAACAGAAAGAAACACAAACAAATTTACAAAGACATAGATACACACAACTTTAGTCCCAGCTCAAAAGAGCAAAACAAAAATTAAGGATCCCCTTGCTTTCTTTAAAATTTGAAATTTTCTAGGAAGAAAAACTACTGTTAAAAGCATATACTGAAAAACCTTTGGTCCAATATTTTATTATTTTTCTTCTTCGTCTTATTCTTGTTATTATTATTGTTATTGTTATTAAGTTATATAATATTCAGATAAGTATATTATAAAAATAATGGATATAATAAATTATTACTAAAACAAAATGTTGCAGATAATTTTGGAGTTTAAGTAGTTTAAATAAAACTGTAGTTTAAATAAAACTCTGTACATTCACTCGTACTTATCTATGGGATAAGAGCTTCTGAGCAGAATTGATTTCATACATTCCATAAAGCTGAGCTTTACACTGAAGACATACTTAAGTGCATCACACTCCTATACAACTCAACTTATTCACCTAAACCGGTTAACATCTGAAACGAGATTAAAGCTCTAAATGAAGAAGCATTAAATGAAGCCTGTGAGAAGTGTGTAGCATGTGTGAGGAGATGAGGCTCCCGAGAGTGAGTGTGTCAGCTGGCTGTGTGCTTCAGAGATAAGGCTAAGCATTCATAGAAACCTCTTTCTCTGGAACTTGAGGCTCAGTGACCCCCTCCCCCCAGCACTCTGTCTGTCTGTCTTTAACACACACATATTTACACACACACAGGACTTGGAAGAGTTTAGGTGACCTAATGCATTGGATTCAACCTGGGGTCACAAGCCAAATAATTTTGGATGGTCACAGGGTGGAACATTTTGCATGACACATTTTTGAGAATGACAATAAAGATATCACATTGTCAGTGTGAACTACAACAATGTGGCTGTGCGAGTAAAGGCACAAGCACTAAATTAAAAGCAAATAAAAATTTAACTTTTGTGGTTGTACTGTGCAGCAGCACTTAGCCAAGCATGTAACAGCTGACCTAGTAGCTAACTGAGGAGCTAACCAAACAGCTAACCAAACAACTAACTTAACAGCTAAGCTAATCACTAACCTACAGACCGGTGACAAATTAAAGGAAAAACTTGAATAAATGAGTGGAGAAACATAATGCGTGCAGATGCTTCCAGATAAGTGTACTACATAATCCAATTAAGCCAGCAACATTCTATATGCTCTGTGGCATGTGTAAATATGCTGAGCACATTGGACAGCACTCTCCACCATCATCATCATCATAAAACACCTGAGGAAATATCTTCTTGGTACAATGGTTTTCATCCCTACAGTACTGTACCAGAGATTTATAGAATTGATGCCAAGGCCCACTGAGAGTTAGTAGTGTATGACTGTTACCAGGATGGCTTTACCATGAGTTTGCGACATACTTAGCTAACTAATGTAAGCTAACATCATCATGCTGTTAACTAGCTAGCACAGCTAATGCTAATCATGCATTTTTGGAGGTCAGGTCACAAGCAGTAAAGTTAATGACAAAATAGGTTAAAAATAATAAAAAGAGCAATCATGATAAAAGCATCCCAATAAAGAATGAACAACTAAATAATACCTTTCTTTGTTATTATTACCTGCCATTTCTTCTAAATAACATTATCTTAGATAGCTGGTTATTAGCCCCAAAATATTAATGCAGAACCATTTCATTTTAAGAAATAACTTCTACTCCTTGGGGATTTTGGGAAAATTACACATAATTTATCCAGTATCAAACAAGCAGTCAAATCTCACATTAATTACACCACAGAAGTTGGTATCTGGTAAATATGGTATCTGGTAAGGCTAATCTAGATACAATAGTGATAGTTATGTGACAGCTAAACGTTTTTATTGTTTACAGTGGAATGCAACTGACTTAGGAGGGTAACACCGTTCTTCTGTGTGTGTGTGTGTGTGTGTGTGTGTGTGTGTGTGCGCGTGTGCGCGTGGTGTGTGTGTGGCTTTGCAACTCCCACATTGATCTTGATATTTTCTTATCACAATACAGCAGCTCGAACAGACTGAGCCACATCCCTACACACACACACACACACACACACACACACACACACACACACACTCACACACACACACTCTCTCCTCAGGTTAGTTGTGCTTTTTTCACATAAAGTACATGCAGTACTGAAGCAATGTGTTACTGAGGCTGAAATTGGAAACCAAACACACCAACCATAAAAAAACATTTCAGCGTCTCACCAAAATATCACCAGCACTCCACAACAACAGTGTATAATTATAAGTCCTTCTGATTTTCCTGAGAAAATTTATTTTCTATGAACAGCATCTTACATCCCTGAAAACTGTAAATTAACAATGGATGAGGAAACTTATAAATGCTTTGACTACCAAATGACTGGGCCAGTGTCTGCAAGGTGTGTGTGTGCAACCTGAGAGCTCTTACCATATCTCTAACCCGGACTGCAGTGTTTCACTCCATTTGCATTACAGGTCAATGCTGTGCCTCAGAGTGTTTTTGCATTTTTAATTGCTTTGTTTTAGTTTCTCTTGCTTCACCATTCACCTTGGTGTGTCTTGGCTCAAAATGAATCCATGTAAAGCTGTGTGTGTGTGTGTGTGTGGGTGTGTGGGTGTGTGTGTGTATGTGTGTGTGGGTGTGTGACTCTTACATTTCAGTGCTTGTTGAAGTATGAGTTAAACCATGTTCTGCCTTGATGCTAATTATGCTAATGCTAGATGAACTCTCCTAATGCAGCTAATTTGCATTTTGTAAAGTTTCCTAAAGTATTCCAAAGAGAAAGAAAGGAAGAAAGGAAAAAGTCCCTGTCCTGATGTGCTCTTTCCCCATAAAAGGTCACCAAATCATCATAAATGCTGGGGGTGTTTTTGAAGACTATAACAATGGCCTAAATCTTGTTAGCTTCTCTGTGCTAATTTTACTGGCAAGCATTTCTAGACATTTCTCACATTTCTGTATAATTCAGTCAGATGTGAACAAAGTCATTCAGATTAGTTTGATGTAAGATGCATTAGAGAGAAACTTATTGTGTCAAATTTCCGATAGAAACAAAGCAGAAGTCACAATGTCTACAGTGCAAACATAGCCATTTTGTTTACTATCTAAAATGATCAGTCATGTCTTCTGAGTTTATGTATGTAATTTTGGCAATAGTAATGTATTGGTAAATTCTCTGCATAAAAAATGTTTCAGGCATCAGGCAGTGTATTACTGAATATTTCATGTAATAGCTTTCTGTGTGGTAGCTTTTAGACACATTAAACTCTTCAGACATCTAGTACCTATCACTATGCTTGTCAACAAATCTGACTTGGTAAGATTCTGTAGAATGGCATATTTCACATCAAAACACTCTGAATGACTTTGTTTACATCCTACACCATGGCTGGAGTGTTTTTAGCCCAGAGTTACATGATGCAGACCAGCCCACCCCAAACTCTAAGTGTATTTCTGCAGCATGGCTAGCCAGTGAAACAATAAAAACTGGCAAAGCTTTTATTTTAAATCTGACATAATCATAATAGTCAATATGCTACAAACTAATGTTAGCATAGTAAATGAAGGTTAGCAATTCTCACTGCCCACCAGCTCAGATATGCCCTCATCCTATCTAAGTAGCTTTTTCATTCTTGTCTTCTCTGTGCCACCTTGAATTTTTGGAGTTCTTGCTACTGTTGTCCTTCTTTACATAATTCGTCTATGAAAATAGCTAGTCAGCCAGCACCAGATTCATACATTCATTACACTAAATTTAAATGCTAATTTCTCAAGGCTGATGTTAGCTTCTTATTTGAATTTCCGTATCACCTAAATAGTGCAGCAGTTACATACTACAACTGTACGGTCGTCTGAATGTAACTGCTACATCAATTAAGGTAAAATGGCAAATAAGAATAAGAAAAACTCCAGCTTCATCTAAGCTCTATTCATCGTACGAGACTCAGTTATGATCAGCAAACTGGGGCTGTTCCACTTCAGGTGAGGGACACTGGTTTAACCCCTAAATTATATACTTTTAGATGACAAAGTTATGAAATTATGAAATTAGCTATGTGTAACCCAAGCATTTCCACCTAGAATTGTTTTGCTGGTTAGAATAATATAACACTAAGCTTATCCAGGCTAGCAGTGTAGCTGCAAGTGGATTCATCAATGCATACTGCATCATTATTGTACAGTATGTGTTAAAGCAGTAGTTTGATGAAAAGTTCAAATTTACACAATCTCCCCCCCTTACCCCGCATGTAGCCAGATGTGCTTGGTGTCTGAAGTTTGCTTTTTTAATTTTGCACTAGGACTTGATTAGCATTGCACAAGCTGCTTGTAGCACCCGTGCAAAGTTAAGAAGTAAACTTCGGATACCAAACATATCCAAAGTACCACTTGAACACATCCTCTGTCCTGTGGTTGGACCTGCTGCAGGTCTAGAGCTGCTCACCGTTTGATATTCAAATTCCTGTGTATGGCTGGGAGTGGGCGTGTCCTCTAAACTGCTAAACTGCCCCTCAGCCGCACCCACTGGCCCTCCAAATTCTCACACAGCTCCTACAGCTCCACATAGAGATAAGAGAGAGAGCACACCAGTCAAACTGACCTCAGCTGAACACTGCTTGTGCCCTTCTTCTGCAGAGACACCTGTGAGCCCATCCAATTCAAGAACTCACCTGTGGAGGTAAGACCAATACACACACACCTCTATAGTATTAGCCCAAATAGGTGTACACACACAACTCATAAAAAAAAGAAAACATTTCATCCAATTCATCTTAACACACAAACATAGCTCCTCTGTACTGAGTTTGAGGCCCCACCAGTAAAATGTTTAAGGCCAATTAAAACATATTTGAAATGCTTTTGTAATATATGATTATTGGGTCAGTTAATTACCATGAATGTTAGTGTTTCATATGCTATGCATTAGTAAAAATAGATAGATAGATAGATAGATAGATAGATAGATAGATAGATAGATAGATAGATAGATAGGAAATTTAGCAGCCAGTAGCAGTCACACAACACAGGACAGCAATAGTAGTAAGGGGGTAAATATTAAGATGTATTATTTTATGTTAGGAACAACACTGGTAATCCTAAAATGTTGACAGCAAGTAATCACACACAGATGTATGAAATAAATAATATAGCATTTAAAAATATGAAAAAAAGCAAATCCTCAGAAAAATTATAAAGATTAATTTTTAAAAATCATGGCTTAAATACAAAAGCACTTTTTATTTCTAAGAATGTAATAATAACATTCATAATTAGTTAAAGGGAAATTCCACCCATTTATCAAGATTTCTGCATAAGTTGATGGCTGATAGATTAACCAAGTTGATCAAAGTGGTTTGACAATACTGTGGTTCATCTATTCACTCAAATTTCTTTACATGGCAATACATTTATTTTATTTGCCATCCAGAACAGCCATTGAACCTACACATGTCTTCTGAGTTTTTAGATGTAATGCTGAAAATAGTGATAAACCTGGAGAACTGCTTTGGTATGAGAACTACTGCTCTGCTATGAATATGTTTTGAAAAAATGCCGTTTAGCCCAAAACCTCATCTCAATATTATTATAAAACAATGTTTCAGGCACCAGACCGTGGCTTCATAACGATTTCATGTAATAATTATTTACGTGAGGTAGCATTTCAAAAGAATACATGGTTCAGATGTCTGGTTCCTACCATCACCGCTGTGGACAATTCTGACTCTGTAAGTTCCGCTAGAACAGCGCATTTCACGTCACATCACTCAGAATGACTTTGTTTACATCTTAAGCATTTAACTATGCGCAACATTTGACAAATCGGTAGAATCTCTCTTTACCAGAAAATATTCACTGTATTTAATCTCAGAATATAACCTGTGCTCACGTCTAACAAGTGCTGGTAAAAAGTTGGCTAGCATTCAAATCTTGAGTTTTTATTCTGGAAATCCGAAGCAGCATCCCTAAATAACCTGGATAACGCCATAAACTTTCTTATAGGCCTACAGACAGAGCCAGTATCAGCAGAGTTAGAGCTCAATTAGAGCTTAGTTTGTTATTAGTGACTATTTTTACAAGACATTTAGTTAATAAAGACATTGTCGTATTTTTGCCTCATTTAGTTATGAGTTCATTGATATTTCGCTTCAACCTTTTACATATTGTTATTTCTTGTGTGTTCACATTTTTAAAGTTTTTTATGAATAGAGGAAATAATTTTTTGTACGTTCTGAAATAATGTGTAGTGTTATAATAGTAATAGTTTTGTGGTAAACATCTAGTTCAAGCATTTTCAGGTGTCATATTATTGCGAGAAGGCGGATTTGGCTCGAGCTGAAAAATGAAAACTAAAACAAAACCCGAACAATCAGATGAAATGAAGTGGACGATCCTATTGAGTGTCCGTGATAACTTCAGCATCTTCTAGTAACAGAGGCTGCAAGTTCCGCACAGAATATCACATAATTCTGATCAGACAAAAGCAGCCTAATCGTTCTGACACATCAGCTACTCAAAAGGGTTTTGGCTCTGCATGCGACTTATTATTCATTTAACTTTCACCATAAATAGAACCGTCAAATTGTGGGGTTCTGTGAGGCACATCAACTTTGCAACAAAGTTATCTACCTCGATTTAACCCACTGCTTTCTATTATTTAAGAATTATACTTGCAGTAAGCTATGATGAAGAATGCACTCATATTTCACACTAAGTCTTGCCAGTCAAACTAATGTTATTATGACAATTTTTTAAAAAATGTCATGCAATTTTTCCATACATTGCTTTATTAACACTGTTTTATTGTGTTGTTTAATTATGCTACAAAGCACTTTGCACTGCATGGTCATGTATGAAAGGTGCTATATAAATAAAGTTATGGATATAAGTATAATAAACCAACATGCAACTTGTTATTTTCTGAAAATTGCTCTTGGTTTGGTTTGTTTTGTTTGAAGGCTTCCTGAGTTTCTAACGGGACTGGGAATTTAAAAAGTCACAAAAACAATGAAAAGTTATCAGGCTACCTGCACATGCTGGTGGTGATTTACATTCAACATTTAGTTCTTATTTAAACATTTATTAATACATTCTCAGAAAAAAAAAAAGTACGAAACTTTCACTGGGGCAGTACCCCTCTTGTCACTTGGGAGGGGTGGGGGGTGGTGGGGGGTGGGGGGTACCTTCAAGGGTACATCGCAGTACCTTTAGTCAGGGAACATAATTCTACCATAGTCCACTGAAATTATATTTTCTAAGTTGTATTCACTCCATACATCCTGTCTCATCTCCAGGCTTTTTATTTTTTGTTCTGCTTTAAAACTTGAAAAAGTACAAAAACTTCTTGTTTTAGGCAAACAATTGGACCCTAAAACCACTGCTGTACCTTTGAGGGTACATTTACATTGTTTGTACCTTGATGACCCAAAAATGTACCTGCACAGTACCTTTTTTCCTAACAGTGTAGTGTGAGTTTTAAAAAGTTCAGTTATTCATTGTCAGCACATCAGACTGGATGTAATCAGATGTGATCTGGCATATTATCACATTCTGGTTTGGCAAAGGAATATAAAATAAAATAATAATGTCACATATCTGATTAAGTCAGGCATTTTCCGTTAGTTTGTTGAGGTACAGCCTGACAGACATGATCAGCACATAAAAGCTTTATGAAGGTTTAATGGTAGCCTAAATATATGTACCAAATATTTACCAAACTGACCAAATTATCAATTATGTTATCAGTCACATTAACAGTTTAAGAACAGACAGTATTAACACAATTTTTAAAGTGTTCAAGCTACTTTATAGCACTTACTGAGCTGATTTGCTTTATTTTAGCTGTAACCAAGCTTCTGCCTAGGTGCACTGATATGTAACTAATCGTTTTTGATCATGCATAAGTGCATCAGTCTTTCCATTAACGTACGTGATTCCCTTGAAAGAACAAACGTTGTTTTCTAATGGTGCCTGTCGTTAAAGCCTGTAATAGACCATGTATATTTTTAGCATTCACTTTCAGCCACAGGCAAATGAGGATCTTTTAAAGGGAAGTTGTCGTCTAGTGGCCTTGATTAAATATTTTAGTACCCCCAAAGTAAAAAAAATAGATTCAAAAGCAACTGCAGCAGGTAGCGTTTCAGCTGTAGTATCAAAATACTTTGCATTGCAAAAGTAACTGTGGATTTCTCCAGCCCTGAACAGGGAACAGTTTTTCATATGGCTTCAATCCAGCCTTAACTTAATGGAGCTTTAAAAATATGTTCATTGAAATAACATTCTTACACAACGGACGGACATCAAGGTTAACTTTAGACAAGCAATAAATATATAAATTTACTTGACCTTTACAAATAACACCAAAGAACATCAGATACAACAAAACAGTGAATAATTCGAAGTATTGCCCAGTACTTTTTGGAGAAATGCATCCAAAATTGCAGAAAGCAGTAGACAAAATTTGAAGGCTACATAAAAAACGCTGTGATCTCACAAAGTGATAAGTCTCATCATAGCAGTCTATGTAGATAACATGGAAATAAAAGAACAACATAGTTTCTTTGCTTCAAGGTATAATAATAAATGTATGGTTATAAGGATTTTGAGGATAACATTTAGATCTTGTTTTATACTTCCACTGTCAGATAAGCCAGTAGGCAAACAAAGATTAACCTGCCATCTTTCTCTATTGCGCTATAAATCACATTGGCATTTTGTAATCCATGTTGCCTGTTAGCAGGCATTTAGGTTGTTCTACCTATGGCTTCATATAAATTGAATTTAATTGAATGCAATCATTTGCGTTAGTTACGTATGGACATTAAATCCAATTAGTTACCAAGCCTTAGCTAGTCAGATTTGGTAATGTGGTCTTCCACACTCTTTAATCCAGTACTAAACTTGTAAAGTTAATTAAACTTGTCAGTGGTGCTCCAGCCTAGTTACAATCGATGAGCTATGACTGGAAATTTGGTATTTAGGGAAATGGTTTAGTGAAAGGTCGACTTCACTTACTGTTTTTGAGCAGCCTCACTTAAGAGTATATAGGTTTGTAACTGTGATCTGGGTAGTTCTAATATTTAAAATCTAGAAAATACATAGGAAGTATGTTTTAATGAGTCCAAAAGCAGTGATGATGTGAATGACTGTGTTCCAGAAGCTGAAGTAAAGATGGAGAATCCCTCAGAGTCGCGGTGGGTCTCTCCCAGTTTGGTCAGTTCCGACCCGCTGGCCAGTTTTTCAGGCGATTCAGGCCTTCTGCCAGCTGGAGAGGAAGAGGAGCCATTCTACTCCTCAGAAACGGACTACAGTCTGCCATCATACTTTAACAGTGGGCAGAACCGAACTGCATCCGCATTCAGACACAGTCCAGGTATAGTAAAATATAAATGCCCAGGTCAACTGAGGGCTGAAGCAGAAAAATGAAGGTGATGCTCTTTTGCCAGTATTACAGCATACAATTATTAATATTCTGATTAACCTGATTAACAAACCTAACAACAGTAAATTACATTCAAGTACATCATTGTTTACCTCTTTCAACATTTCATAACAAATGGACCAGATTTTTTTCTTTTGCCTACGTTAACATGTTTTCCATTATGCTTTTTCAGATTTGAAACTTTCTTACAACAGCAATGATATATAAACTGAAGTGTAAACAAAAGTTTTTTTTTTGTATTTGTTTGCAGTGCGACAGGTTTACACATCTCCGTCGCTTCTAGGAAATCTTCCGTGGCTGGACACTTCAGGAGGACATAACATGCTGACCTATAGCAGTCCCTCCACGGCCTGGACATCCAGCTCCTTCACCAAACCCCCCTTACACCCCCACACTCCCCCACCGCCAACACCTCTTTACCCGACCAGCCCCTCCCCTTTCCCCTCTCCTGGCCGAGACAGTAAGGACACCCTGAAAGCAGAGCGTCTGAGTCCAGTGGGTGGAGCTGGGGGAACCTTTCTGAATCTGGGTTCATCTGCTGGTGGTGTGTACTCTCCTCCTCACACACACTCCCACATGCTGGGCCCCTACAGCTCCTACATGCCCCCACCCCAAGATTATGGCTCTGCAGCCCTTTATTCCACAGCAGGGGCCTGGATCAACCCCCCATCATTTTCACCAAAAATGAGGAATAAAATCAGACTCTCTCCTCCAGGTGAGTCAAAATAATTACTATGAAGTATGGATTTTGGTGTTTAGAGGTATTAGCCCTGTTTGGTCATTATAATGAAGGGCTTCTTAAAATGCAGGCTTATTAACTGCTTATTCAGCTGAAAACATATTATTCATGATTATTTAATCTCCTTTCTTTCTTTTTCTTCTTAGTAGTTTTGGATATTTCAAACAAATTTCAAATTTGTCTTCTCATCTTCACTCTAATAGCATACAGCAAGTTATGTGATGTGACCTTAGAAGAGGGGTGCACATCTCCAGTCCTGGAAGGTTTGGTGATTTACCGACTCACTCACACTTGAATGTACCTATCTGTTAATTTCCAGGTTTAATTTCCAGGTTGAAGCTGTGCTGGACATCAGCCCTGAAGGACTGGAGTTGTGCATCCCTGGCTTAGACCTTGTTACTACTATAATCATGAAAATGGGTGTAGCCTGCTGATCCATACATCAGTGATGTAGTTTATCAACTGTCATATTAAGTTCTATAGTTCTGAAGTAAGATAGTGAAGAATTGTTGTCCCACATACAGACTCAGAATTTAAGTTTTTAAAAAGTTTTACTACTGCATTCATACCAAAGACAGATGTAAGGATTACATGTGAATAACTGTGTATTTGCATGTGTTTCTGCACAGACGCTCGTGAGTGTGTGAACTGTGGAGCTACAGCCACGCCTCTGTGGAGGAGGGATGGGACGGGGCATTATCTCTGTAATGCCTGTGGCCTGTACCACAAAATGAATGGCCAAAACAGACCACTCATCAGGCCCAAGAAAAGACTGGTGCGTTCAGGTTTCATAGGCTACAGTAACACATTGATGTGTCTTAGTGCAGAGAACTATTACGGGGGGAAAGAAATAAATAAAATTTTCTGCCAATCAGCCAAGAATGCTCCAGTGCAAAACTAAAGAATTAATTAAAGTTTTGCACTGTTGCTAACAAGTAGGAGAGTCCACCAACTATGATCACGCAAACCGCATGCCTAAATCATCACATACTCACCTCAAATCTCATGTAACTGTCAAGTAATTTGCAATAGACATAAGTGGTTTCTGACTGCATAGCCAAAAAATCAATTAACCTGATTAACTAGCAGCCATCTTGAAACCAAAATTTTGTTGGTAAGAGGCACGGTACACAACCTAACATAGGGATTTTTATATACAGGCCCAAGTAGACATGCTTTTTCAGCTTCTCATATTCCCATGGCAGTGTAATCTGTGAATTTTCACAGCAGATAGGTAGATATAACTGTTATTGAAAGTGAAAGTTTTTTTTTTTTTTATCATTGATGGTTTTTGATTTCTGAGTTATGTGAGTAACTTATTTTGACATACTGAGTAAACAACTCATAGTAAAAGCTAGACAGGCTAAAGTATAATCTCTTAGTTTGAAGGCAGTGCTACAGCTAAGCCTTCCTTTTTTTTAACTTTTTTTACATGTATTAACATACTATTTATGTGATGTAAATAAAATATATTTTGTAGTATAGCTTTAGCGTGCTGACATTTGTTCTACTTTGCGTTCACAAACTTGGCAATGTTAGACACACAGTCCATTTCACTAATCATATTTATTCTGATACATATATTTTAATGTGTTTAAGTTGGAAAGCTTGTCTGATTTAAACAATGCATAATTATATTTAATGAATTGTGCTCATGTGGTAGGGTGTCCTTGCTCATTTGCATTTGCACTTTGCACTGCTTTCAGCTAAACTGTTCACAAATGTTAGATGGTTGAAACAAAGTTTAGCAGATAAGTGCATGTTGCTTTTATAAAACAATAATCTTGAACAGATATTTTTTAATTATTTAGCACAAAACAAGATGTGTTAGGTTGTTTCCCACGCCACCCTGTTATTATACATTTCATGGTAGCTAAATTATCAGTAAAAGAAATAAATGGCCCATCTTTTTTCTTTTCAGTATTAAAATTTTTAACTTTGTTGTATTAGATTGTGAGTAAGCGTGCTGGGACGCAGTGCGCTAACTGCCAGACCAGCACCACCACACTGTGGAGACGCAATGCTAATGGGGAGCCAGTGTGTAACGCATGTGGACTTTACTTTAAACTGCACAATGTAAGTATGATCTTCTAATTATACTCTTTTACTGATAAATAGTGTGGAATGGATTGAAAGTTCAAAATCTTAACTTTCCACAGAATTTCTTTTTTTTAAATAAAAATAAGAAAAGTGTAAGAAAAGGTGTTTTAAATTGTAAAGACCATGTGAAGATTAAGGAGGATTATAATTTATCTCTAAATGCTAAACATAAATCGACAGGTGAACAGGCCGCTGACCATGAAGAAAGATGGGATACAGACACGAAACCGCAAAGTATCCAGTAGGAACAAGAAGGGGAAGAAGAGCGGGGGGGCAGAGCTTTATCCTGAGTTGGGCCCACCCATGGTGCAGGATGACTGTGTAGGGGCCTTTACGCTACCCCCGGGGCCCCTACTGTCCTACAGCACCCACACACATCTGCCATACACACACCACCCAAACCCTGGTATGGTGTCGACACTGGTGTGAAAATAGCTGCCTAATGAACTCAAACAAAATCAGCTTTTCTTCTGTTGTGCATGACTATGGAATGGTATGATATAATAAACAGGCTGCCAACATTTTAAGAAAAGATCCAAAGACCTATCTAGAAATAAATACATACACACACACACGCACGCACACACACACACACACACACACACACACACACACACACACACACACATATATATATATATATATGTATATATATGTATATATATATATATATATATATATATGTATATATGTATATATATGTATATATATATATGTGTGTGTGTGTGTGTGTGTGTGCGTGCGTGTGTGTGTATATATATATATATATATTACTCACAGTACTGTGCAAGAGTCTTGCACTTAAGCACATACAATAAACAAATCTAACAACAATTTCATAAAATTTCCAATTTCTAAAAAATCTTGCATATTTTGTGAGCTAGTGTGAAGAACAAAGTTTGGTTCCAGATGTCTCCAGCTATCGCATAAATTTGTTCACTCTCATCACCAACACTCTTGATTTAACACAATGAAGTATCAATACCAAATCAGGTACTGGTTGACAACTACAAATGATACTGGGCTGCCTGGAGGAGAGGTTTGGAAATAACACAGTGACATACAAAATACACAACTGTTTGTATGAATGTTTTCTCGAGCAAATATATGCTTACTGTCCAGGAAAACAGCTTTTTTTAGTGTGTGTGTGTGTGTGTGTATATATATATAAATATATATATATATATATATAAAATGACCATTAACTTACATTAAAAGTAAAGTAGTTTTTTTTCCCTTTTCCTGTATAGTTATCACTTTGGAGATACAAGGTTTTTCGACAACAACTATATATATATATATATAGTTTTTAATATATTTTTTTATCAAACAGTACTACATAAATTTTATGTTAGCAGGGCACCATGATAGTAAAACATCAATAAAATTTAATTAACCCCATAAACAGCACGCTTCATATTCAGTTATTAACTGTAGGTTAACCCTTTAAAGTTCATGGACATCCACATCCTCAGGCTTATTATTCAGTAATTACAAAGTACAAAATGCTGCCATTAGACATGTAAACAAACTATGCTAGTGCTGTCTGACATTTTTCTATAACTCTGGAAGAAGTGGCAAACTCATTAGTGGATGACAGAAAACAATGTTCTCTTACAGTTATTTTCTGTCAAGTGTATATATTCATAAATGTTCTTTTTATTTCTTAAAGACTTGCATTCTGTGATTATAAAGATTTGCACTGTATTTTGTAACAACACCAGAGGTTTTGAAGAGACTCCACCTTCACTGTTTTATCAAAGTTTTAACTATTGTGTCTTTTGTGAATGTTGCCTACTTTTTTGCAGGATGAAAATGCATTAAAAAAAATCAACTGTGGCCTTCGTTGAAGACATTTAATTAACACGAGTATGGGCTGTCAAACGTCAACTTTTTCAGTGTGTAAATGGTATTTACATGTTCAGAACTGTTTTAGAGTTTGTGGTTTAATCACTATGGTGTTATTGTAGTGCTGCCTGTTGGGTTATAATACTGCCATTGTCCACTTAGCACTGTCTCACAGCTTATAGAACACGAACATTCAAATGAACCACTTACCATAAAGCTGCCAGTGACAAAACATTTTACTAAACACCTACTTCTGCCAAGTTCTAAATTGAAACTCATAGTTTTGCCCGAGTGTATAAAACTCCCACACAGCAGGCAGGAAAGCAGGTGCAACATGCAGGTAAAGGTTAGTGAGATTAAAAGCCTGAATGACCTGGCTTAACCCAAATAAATCTAAACATGAGTGGGAAAAGGTGAATTTTTTTCATTTTTTTAAATATTCGCTTTGGTATCAAACCCCACCTGTGGCTAGAAAACAATTTCACTCCGTTTCAAAGCCTCTGTATGTTCCGCATTGCTAGAATGATATGGATTTAATTTCCATGCAAAACTTTGTAATTTCAAAGCCATTTGAAAAGCTGCCCTTTACAATTTGTGAACATTCCATTATAAATGAACCAACAGAGATGGTCCAAATTAAATTAAATAAATTTTGTTTTTATTTTCTCCTACAAACATACAAGGAGATAAAAGGTTTTATTGCAACAACAAAAATATAAAATGTATGTATGAAATTACCAATTATGAAGACTCAAACCTGAGAATAAACTGCTTTGCAATCACTTAACAAAGGACAGCTTAGCTCTGCACTGCAATAAAAATCTGTACATATCTGAGTAGCCAATGGTGTACGAGATGGCTCTTCAGGATGACAGATTTTTACCCTTTAAGAGAACCCTCCAAAAATAAAAATGCGTGACTAAAGCAGGTCAAAATGAAGCAAATGAGTACTCATATACATTATGGACTAAATCCAGAAATAAATAATCATTTGCATAGTTGCATAGGCCTAGTCATTCTGTTCACGCTTGACTGGAGATCATATAGGTTGGTAAAGAGTTATGTACACAACATCTGGACACACTTTACCCATCACTAATTCTCACATCAACACACTTTCAGAATTAAATCACCCTCAAGTATGAGTGGGCAAATCTTCCCTCATTTGCTTCCTTTTATAAAATAGAACCCCATCTCACGCAGTGACTCAGTTTTTCCAACCTGATCCACGAACCATAAAACACAAAATTATTCTTCAATAGGAACATGTGAACCTGTGATAATTCACACCAAATCACTGAGATAGTGAATATCAGCACAATGCAAATATTAAAAACTCCAGTGTAACACCTAACACAGAATTCACAGTACTGATAATAAACAGCAAAAATTATCTTGATTTGACTGCTAAACCCAGTGCAGTGAACAACCACCAAACATTTCCAGATCAAAAGTTACACTGAATTTTTAAGTTTATAAGAAGATGGTTTGGTAAATTTGCAAATTAGTTTTAGAGTGGCAGGTGGGTTTCTATTTTTTCTGTGTCTTCCCCCAACAGCGTTTATCGGCTGGGACGGCTGGCTCTGCACTGGGGAAATGGCACCAAATGACACTAAGAGATTAGCAACCACAGGATCAGCCCATTTAGCTTTTAGCAGCCATCCGTTAGAAGCATCAACTCAGTTTCACTAACCTTGAACTGTAACTAAACCAACTTTTCTTTTGACTTTAATTCAGTGCACAAAACTAAATTAATTCCAAATTTAGAGTTGAAGTACATATCACACGTGCATGAGCATTTATATATAAAAGCAATGTTCATACACATCAGACTCCATCTCCCTCTATTCATGGAGGTCCAGTGCCCAACAGTTTTTTTGCCCTACTCAAAAAACATCTACTAAACCAGCACTTAACAGATCAGTTAAATCAGGTGTGTCTGAACAAGGAAAATCTCCATACTGTGCTGGACACCAGCCTTTCAGGATCAGAGCTGAAGACCTCGTGTTATTGCACATCCATGCAAGCAGTTTAAGTTTCAGATTTCAACTTAAATCCTTCATAAATAAGTATCTATGATACTCCAGTACAAAAATATGCGCACTTCTATATGATTTGTGGGAATTTAAAGGCTACACATTCTTCAACTTTATATGGTTTCTGAAACACAAGCTGCTAACTGTAGCATCTGCTGACAGTTCCATCTAATGGCAGAACAATGTAAGTACAACGTTTGGATGGTCCAACTAATAAAAGAACATGCACAGAAAAACATTAAAGCTACGTTTGGAGGAAAAACAACACTGTGCATATATTCCAAAGAGAAAAAAATCTGAAACATATTTGAACCTTGAGCAGTTTTCATCAAGACATTAAGAGTGATCATTCAAACTTAGCCTCAACTGTTCAAATGTCTTGGGTTTCAACACTACATGGGCTAGAGAATTGACTACACTCAATAATTTAACTAAAACACTCATTAAACTGAGTTACCTTTATTCAGATCCAGAAAAACACACTGGTTTTGCATAACCATTATGAGGAAGTTCAAAAAGAATATTCTGGCACTTGTTAGAAAAAACACCATTTCACACTGAACTAGAATATACAATCATTTACAACATTATTAAAACTGTCAAATGCATGACAGTCTAATAATGTAAACTGGACAAAAACTAAAGCTAGTCTCTACTGAGATACTTATAAATCAGGCATCTGGCTCAACAGAAAAACTTTCTTTTTTAAGTATTCAAGCTAAATTCACTGATCTTTCCTTACAGTTGTGAGGATTTAAAAAAAAATCATATCCAAGCACTTTTTAGTAAATTACAATGTCAATTTTATTTGATCAGAGAGAAACAGACCTATCAGTTTTGTTACAATTCCATCAACTGTGCGATTAAATACAGAGGGCTGTGTAATGTAAAAAAACAAAAACAAACAAAAACAAACAAAAACAACAAAAAAGCAGATCACCAGTGGGACTATGCATGGAGAAGAATATTACAGTATGTTATTTTTTTGCTGCTTGTTCACAGCAGACATGTTGATAGTAAACAGTTCTTTCAGTGAGCTTGTACCACTGTTCCGCTTTGAATGGTTTCAGTTTTATCACGCTGTTGGAGGTCACACTGAGGTAAAAGTTCTCACCTAAGACTGAAGAGGTTTAACACTGGCACTGAGGGAGAATCCATCATCTACCCAGCAATCCCACCTCCTTCCCCTTCTCTTCAAATCGTCCAGCTGGTCTGTAGTGACTCTGGTTTGGTGACACGCTGCCCGTCCATATCACTTCTTCCGGACTGGAACTAGATGCAGACCCATCAAGAATCTTTTCTTCTCCTCTGGCAGAATTTCTACTTGCTCTGCCATCTCTTTCATAGAGGAAACTCTCCCTCAGTACAGTCCCTTTTGTTTGGCTCTGCACAACCGAAGGTCGAAAAGTAGCTGCTTGCTGAGTTTTGAGATTCATGTCGTCTACAGCCTTCTCCTCTTGCTCTGATTCACTATCAGAATCAATGGCGATTGGCTCTGAAGAAGTTCCAGGGGTTGGCTTGAAGGCACAGTTGCTTTGACTACTTCGTCCAGTGTTTAGAGCCTGTCTTATGCCCCTAAATTGGAGTGCTTTGATGCCCTCCTCAGCAGAGAAACCAACAGGAGCCTTCAGCCTCACTTTGGAGGTTCTTGATTTTCCACTTTTCTCCTCATTGTTGACAGCGAACAGCCACTCAGTGTCAAAATTCATATTATGCTTGAGTTGGTTCACTGCTCGCATATTAAAGCCTAGTAACACTACAGGTTTACGAGTAACAAAGTCCCGTTCACACGAGCGCCTGCGATTGGCAAAGTGACTTGAGACGTCAGACTTCCACAGCCAGAGACTAGCAGCTAGTTTCTCTACCTCTCGTTGCAATGGATAGGGACGGTGGTTAAAATAGGCTGTGAGGAAAGCCTTCCGTGCCTCATAAGACTCATCTGCGTGGCCTTTGGGATCCAAGGCAAGAACAACAGGCTCTTCAGGTTTCTCCACAAAAACTGTGGGATAATATCTACTTTGGTCCACCATCTTCCTCCTCTTAGGGTCAATAGCATCTGAAGCCACCAGCTCTCGCTTAAGAGTACCTGCTCCAGTTGAGCGCAGTGTGGAAATGGACTTGCTGCAGTGACCTTTGGGACTCTGTCCAACTCCTCGGCAGTGCACCAGGTGAAGTGTGATGGTGGAAGCTGTCATGTTACTTGTATACACACCCAGACAGTGGATACACTTGTAAGTGAGCTTTTTCTCCACAGGGTGCAGCGTCTGAAGTACCTGGTGACGGTCTCTGAGGTGGTGTGCTAGCGCATCAGAAATGGGGCCTTTGAGGATGGTGAAGCACAGAGGACAGAGTGTCTTTCCAACTTCCTTTTTCTGGGATACTGCATTTTGGGATGAGTTCCTCATCAGGGATTCACTGTGTTTTTCTGGACCCTTTACCATCATAGTAGGCCTGGCTACAGCATTGTTTGGTGATTGCCCAGGTGTGGATGACGACTCGGGTGCTTCCTTCATGTTGTATGTGGTAATGATAAGCTGCACATTCTTAGGACTGCCTTGCTGAAGCGTCAGGTCAAAAGTCAGCGGAGAGCCAGTAGGAGAGTCCCCTTGCTCATTTGGGTGAGCCTGCCGTTTGTGCGCTACTATCTTTTCAACCTCATAGAACGTATTATGACACTGTGGACATGTCAGACCATGGACTAGCATGTGGTTCAACAAGGAGTCACTCGGCAGGTAGCGGTTACAATATAGACACTTGCTTGTGAAGTTGTGTATTTTCATGATGTACTTGGCCATAGCCCGCACCTTTTCAGCCTGATGTTCCTTTTCAAAGTGTGCGCTGTATGCACTCTCAGGGAAGAGTTCATTGCAAATGGTGCAAATCTTCCACTTCTGCGTTTGTGAGGTGTTCAATGCGTTAGCTGAAGCCTTCTTTGCCTGCAATGAGGTCAAAGTGGCAGTAGCAGCATGCACTGAAGAGAGAGGTAGGGACTTCATTGAGGGGGAGAACGAGGCATTACCATGAGATGCTGTGACCCCAAAGCCACCCAGGTGTTTTCCTGCATGCGGCTGTGAAACTGTGCCAGACATTAGAGCTTTGTCAGGTAGTGTAATGCGCACCGGTTGAGAAGATACAGTGTTTCCTGCAACACTCTGCTTGAAATGGTTACCCACAGGCATCCCCATCACTTTGGGCACGTTAAAGCGATTTACTGGTTGTGCCATATGAGGAGGTACACCAGGGGTTATTGTAGCACCCCTCTGAATTATGTTGGCCTGTGGCCGAGCCACTACAACATTGGTATGGCCAATCATAGCGGTCACTTGATGACCAATGCGTTCATGGAACTCAATGACATGCTGCACGAGTGCCTCATAGGAACGAGGGACAAAGAGGCAGCTTTTGCAATGAATACCATGACTATTGACTGTTGTGGCTTCACTATTCTCCTGCTTCTCTGAGTTTTTGGCTACATAGGGTGTGGCCACATGCTGGAAGTGTTCCCTGTAAATGTGCCTGCGCACTACATTGTAGAGTCTGTCCCGATAGGTGCACTTCTTGCAGTAGTACACTGGCAGCTCCCTTCTGTCGGTCAGCATAGGCTTGTCTATCCGTATACCATCCCTAACACCCACCAGGGAACCCTGTGGACTGGCAACACCCTGTCGCGCCATGTTCTGGGGCATGTGGAAGAGCCTGACATGAGTTTCCAGCGTCCTCTTGTTCCCACTGTACATGCAATAAGAGCAGTTGAGCAGAATGCGATTCTCAAAGTCATCTCTGTGAACATTGCGAAAGTGGTTCTTGTATGCTGAGAAGTACTTGGAGGCAAAGGGGCAATCTGAGCAGCAAAACTGCTTTGTTCTATAGTCCTGGAAAACATCAGAATAAAATATTAATGAGATGGGTCGGGGCAAATACTGAAATACTAAGCATTTTTCCTACTATACATGCCCACTGAAAATGTCTTACCTGTGACTTTGTCCAAGATGGATCCCACAAACAAACATCAAGGTAATAATGCTTGGAATAGGACTCATCAGAGCCAAACTCTTTGTAATCCTACAGGGGAGCAGCATTTAAA
Organism: Colossoma macropomum; assembly: GCF_904425465.1. Classification (NCBI taxonomy): domain Eukaryota; kingdom Metazoa; phylum Chordata; class Actinopteri; order Characiformes; family Serrasalmidae; genus Colossoma; species Colossoma macropomum. Next base: position 18,285,292 of record NW_023494810.1, read on the forward strand.
AAGGAAGAAACATTTAGATTGACAACATTTTCTGCCGGATCACTCAGTGATTTTTTAAATTGTTTGTATATAAAACTACTTTTTCAGCTTGGAAAAATCATCATTTTATACAGCAGACTTGTTAGGAAAAATGCCTTCTTTCATTTATTTTGAAGATTTTCAAATTACCCACTATTTATACTGGGTGTGGTTCTGCTACAGATTTTGACTCCAGTCATTTATATTTAGACCAATTAAGCTATATACCTGGTTAATCCCATCATGCAGACTAGTTATAATATTGTTACAGTCTATGTCTGCATGTTTTAAGTTTATGGTTAACACTTCTAGAAAAGTATTAAAAATCAAATCAGTACAAAACTCCAAGTTATTTTCTGATCTTTTAATTTTTAGTCACCTCAATATGTTCCTTGCAATAGTCCAGACCAATGTCACTTAACAGCCTCTTGACCTTTTTCCTGGCTTTTCTCAGCCGAGTAAGATTGTTCACAGGAAGCTGAAACATCACTCCTATTACAAAAGAAAGCATTTCTTGTGTATCCTTCTGATAAATACATTTATGGATTAACATTACTCATTTCAAAAATCAATAAAAAGCAGTAAGACAATCAAAGTTTTTAAAAATCTTGATCAAAATAAGAAAAAAGTTCACAATTCAATGCACAGAACTGAAAACTTCATTTACCAGATGAGGTATCAACAGATTCATATCTCAAGTTGTTAACAGGGAAGCGACGAACAAAAAAATGACCGTTCCCTAAGAAATTAACAACAGAATACAAACTCCGCATTATAGGGTGTACATTTATCTTTCTGTATTTAATTGTATCCCTCCGCAATGCTGTAGGCCACAAGCGCTCGTGAATGAATGCAGCTAATGCTAACGCTAAAGCTAACGCTAGACAATGCAGGCCGGGAGCAGCAGCGCTAAGAATAACGTGATACAAAACAAACGCCACCACATTCCCTGATTAAATGATCAGAAAACAGCTGTACTAAACGTTGCAAGACATGTGCGATAGTTATGGTGAAAAGCTCGAAACTAATAATTCGTGTCCTGCTTCGGTTCGTCAGCAGCTCCGGCGCGTTAGCCTGTATGCTAAAAGAGAAGCTGCGTTTTAGCTTTAGCTGTAGTCACATTCATACACCCACCGATCGACCGGGCGGGATCCGAGTAGCATGGAACTCCGGCTGGGGGATTCTCCTGCGGTCTGCCTGGTGTGTGAGAAAGTGTGGGGCTGTTTTGGTGTGTGTGAGAGTGTGTGTCCTGGGTGGGTGTTTGCTGTAGCGGCTTTACGTGCTTCTCATCACACCGCGAACACTCGCCGCCTCACCGCGGGTTCAGGAAACTCCCGGGAAAGGCGAATAAAAAACAACCGACCATTCGCACTCCGGTACAAAAGGAGAGGGAGTCACCGGAGCGGAATTCCTGCGGCTTTCTGTGGAGTTTTTTGCGGATTTTCTGCAGCTTTCTGCGCTTCTAGACCCTTCCACATCCAGCGGAGCTCAAAATGGCGCTCGGCTTTGGGCGGAAGTGACATATTTTTGTGAAGTTGAAAAAGAATCGCATACATTCATCACTTCAGCAGTAAAACAGCCATTTATCACACTAAAATACCGAGAAAGATCCGTTCAACCATCGCTGTGATGTATTTAACAGTAATGTGTAATGGAATGGAAATCAGACAAAACAACTTGCTCATTAATTTATTGATTAATTGGTGTATAAGACATACTGCTCTTGGCACAAACTCATCTATCCATTTATTCATTCATTTATTCAGTGTTGCCATTTATGTTTTTTCACTCCAGTTTAGGTTGCTTGAAATGGCATTTCCAAGGCTCAGGGGTCAATATCAGTAATTATCCATGCATTTCTCTCATTAGGGAACTACAGTTTGTGTGTGAGTGTGTGTGTGTGAGAAAGAGAGAGAGAGAGAGAGAGAGAGAGAGATAATCAGTCCTGGGGCTCCATCACCTCCAGAGTTACCACTCGGGGTCCCGTCATCACCAGCTTTGAGAGAGCGCAGTAATCCAGATGGAGAACGCTGAGGCCATTCACCCGGCACACAAACTGCCGCACCTGAACAAACATGAAGGAATCAGTGGAATATGAGGTTACTACACTGCATATGCATGGCATTGTGTCATAGATGTAGTTTCCACATTGTGAGTGTGTTATTATTACACCAGAGATGTTCACAAATTGCTAGATGTGAGTCAGAGTCGAGACCTAAATCTCTGGAGTACAAGTCCGAGTCTAGTCTTGAGTCTCTGGGGTATGAGTCTGAGTTGAAGTGCAAAACAGGTTCTTAGCTGCACCTGTCAGGTTCGACATGGTTTTAAATAAGGAACCTTTCGTTATGGAAAATGCTGCAGACTGAAGGACAGAACTGAAGCCCTACACCCAGTAAACACAGTGCTTAAAATAAAGGGCAAGACAAACAACTGGTTAATTTGTAGTTTGTAAGTATGTTTGTTAGCTAGCATATTAGTTATCTAATCCAGCTGAACTTTTAAAAGAATGTTATCTGTAATTTACTAAAACCCTGGCTAGATTGGCTGACAACTAAAGGTAACTATTGCTAGTGTTGCCTCTTTTAAAGTCTGTATTTACAGCAATTTAATGATTTGTTCTGTTTTTCATTTTGAAGGCTGTAATATAAAAAAGCTCATGTTTGAAGCTGTATCAAGCCTGATACCACAGAGAGCTGCAAAAAGAATGGCATGAAATGTCTGGCTGTAGGGCCAGAGCGACTTTAACATGGATGTTTTGACACGTCCTTTTCCAAAAGGATGAGTTGGTCTGGAATGGCTGTGAAGTACTTGATATTTATTTCAAATTGCTCACTTATTTAAAAAAAATCGAAAGGGGGAATGGGAAAAAGAGAAAAATGAGTTGAGTCATGACTACAGTTGCCTAGATAATAATGTAAATTCCCTACAGTACCCATAATGCAAACACCAACACAGCGCATGACTGTAGTAAAACTGAAAGGCAGAATCACATATGCAGTGTTGGAAACAAAAGGTTTTATTTGAGTCCCAAATTATGATTCAATCAGTTTTGTTCATGCTGTTTTTTTCCTCTGGCTGAAATTTTGTGAGTGTCAAGTCTTGAGTCCAAGTCGAGTCACAAGTCAGTTAAACGCGAGTCAGAGTCAAGTCACTGAGTTGATGACTCAAGTCCACATCACTGGCTTACTTGGTTTATAAACACAATTCAGTAATTCCTCTAACCATGGAAATTCACACATAAGTAGTTTTTACTGTCTTGGTGGCTGCTATATAGCACTATTTTGAAAATAATAATAAAAAATAAAAATAACAGCCTTTAGCCTCACTAAAGTACAGCCTCCACACAGCAGGGTTTGTTGTAACACAATGTTACAAGTAACCTTCTAAAGTAAAAAGTCCATACCCCTTCATATTTAAAATAGTTTTCTGGTACTTTATATTCACAGATTAATCAGAAATAGATAAATGACACTGTAGATGTCAATTCCTTTTGCTCTGATATTTTCTGCTCTACTTTGTAGTCAAAAATAAATTTGCCCTGTTTGACAAAGGTTCTTTTCACTAGTCGAATTCATATATTTTTATGTATTTAGGCTGGAAAACATGTCTGATTCAAGCAACATGAAACTGTATTGAGTACATTGTGTTTTCATTATTTTACTAGATCAGCGGTCAGCAATCCAAATGTTAAGAAGAGCCATTTTGTCCTTAAAAGTACAATCCACAATATTTTCTGTCAGTTTTACCATCTTGGCTGTAAATATGTCTCAGTATGTGCTAATGTGTTAGTATAGGCTAACAAATTTTATATAAACGAAAACGCAGACTTACTTCGCTCTGCTTTAAGCTTTAGCTCAGCTATAGCCATTTTTCTCACATCTCCGGCAGAAAACTTTTCCTCAAAAGTGGAATAGTTTCTTGTAAAATGTCTCTCAATGTTAGATTTTTATGAGGCTGAAGTCAGCTTCTCATTCGCCAGCTTCTTGTTTGAATGAGCAAGGTGCAGCAGGCACCATTTAAGGAGAAACGGGAAAATTCAAATGAGAAGCTGACTTAAGCTTTGTGACTTTTTAGTGTTTGACAGTTCCTCATTGCAGATTTAACTTATCAGGGACAAAGCTGGAGTGCTTATAAATGCAAATAAGTCCATTCGTCTCCAAATTATCGATGTTCATCTTAAATTTTCTCTTTCCCTTTTCGTTAGCTTCTGGATAGGTGAGAACGGTGTCTGCATTGTTATGTGGCCAGCAGTCTGCACGTCTACCTTTAGGGCTAAAGGATGAATTAGCATACATTAACTCCAACGTTTAAGACCATTTATTGTTAAAACTGTTAAAACAGATCAGCAGGGCTTTATTTTACTGCAAAGGAGGATTATTTTCTTTTTACCTACAAATCTAGTTCTGCTCTGAAGCAGCAACTGGGCAGTAAAATAGCCATAGGCAGCCTGGTGCAATATGTTGCCGACCCCTGTACCAGACCTTTTAGAGACTGTCGTGACTAGCTCCTCAGTTTGTTAAAATTAACCAAATGTGCCCTGCTCTCCCCTACACTACACCCATTTCATGGTTACACTACATGCATTTCTATGGCTGCTCTACACCCATTTCCAAGGCTGTGCTAGGAGTTTTGATTGGTGAGAAGAAGTGGACCACATATATAGGTTTGAAATATTCAAAATTAAGCAGGGGAAAAAGACAAGCAATTTAATGAGAAGAGAATCCAGTATGTTAGCACTAACTTTAGTAACATCATAGCCTTCTATATCTGCATTACCAGACAAATAGTATACCATTGCACAGAGGTGGGAACAAGGTCACTAAGTTGCAAGTAACAAGTATGTCTCAAGCCTTGACACTCAAATTCTGAGTCAAGTCCCAAGTCAAGATAGTCTTAATTCAAGTCACATGTCAGGACAGGCAAGTCTCAAGTTGAGTCCCAAGTCTTAATCTTTAAGTCCTAAACAGGTCAATATGCATTCTTCAGCTAATGTAAGGCCATTTCAACATTTAATAACAGTAACAGTACTATAACATTTTAATGAGTGCATGTTAGTAGTGAATGGCTACATATTATTTTATTTAATTTTTATTTTAAATTGTTTTTAACCTATCCAACTAAAATACAAAATCCATGGTACACAGATATCCATGGCAGACATAATGGTATACAGAAAGAGCAGTACACTGCACATTAAAGGAATGTTTAAAAGTACTATTAAGTTCAATAGAAAAAAACATTATATTTGAAGATATTTTTTGATGATTTTGGGGAACATTGGGCACCTAGGATTAAAATAAAAACTAGCTCAGCCATATAAAACAGTCACTAGTTTTAATTGAATTTAGACGACAACAGAAACCAAAATGACTGAGCTAAACAAAGTCACCCAACTGTTGCTCCAGTTAAGGTGGAACGACAAATTTTCATTATGGTGAACAAAAAGTCAACTTCAGCCTCTTGGTGAATGCTGGCTTGTTTTACTGGCAGAAGCTTTTATGTCAAATAGAGAGGGCACTGTTTCTTTTGTTTTGCTACCATGAGGAAAATGGTCAGTTTGCCTGGTAAGTTTCTCCAGTAAGAGTTTAAGGGCTGAGCAAGGGCTTTTTGATGCTGTTGATGCTTCGTTTGTTTCTATTTTTTTTTTTCTATCATATAGTTTATGGAAGGCAAACTTGAATTCTGACGTTTCAGCTGTCTTCTGAAATAAAATAAGCCAAGCATAAGCACTTAGTAAGTAACAGACATTTGAGGTCTCAAGGGTCTAGAGTCTGTCCGAGTCACAAGCCTCAAGTTCGAGTCAGAGTCATTGGTGTTCAAGTCAGAGTCGAGTCACAAGTCTTTCTGTTTGTTGAGTTGACACTTAAGTCATCAAATTCATGACTTGAGTTGGACTTGAGTCCAGGTCATATGAGACCACACCTATGCTATTGGACCCCACCACAATGGATTGGAATTGGGCATCCATGGTTTGTGTGTATGTGATCACCTTAACTCCTGCTACTGCAGCAGGGCTTCCTGGGTCCACAGCTTGCACATAACAAGGCGATTTCCCTCGCACCACAAAGCCCCAGCCCAGAACGTCCCCCAGGATCTTTACAGTAAGCAAGCACATATGAATGAATTGAAGGGGTAAGGTGTATTTGTTGTTAATTCTTTCACTTTTTATGCTGTGCTTGTGTATGAGAGGAACTCACAGTAAGCACTTTTTTAATGTACGGAGCTCCGGGGGACAGTAATTCCTCACACGTTACAGCCCGCTTCAGTACTGTCAATAAACACACAACAGTTCAACTTAATTACCAAGTAACAAAAACTTTTGCTGTTACAGGCTCAGATGTGCTTTCAAGAATATTGTAAATAAGGCATTACATAGTTTTACTCAATATTTTTCAATTTTTTTATTGTACTAACTCAAAGCGTAGATGATTTACATTTTTCTTTTTTTCTCTTTTTGTCAATTTGAATGAACAGGCTGTTTTTGTTACTGTTTCTTTAACACTGATTGGGTGTTGTGCATCAGTGAAAAAGCAATTTAGGCTGTAGGCAGAATAGGCAGAAATATGTAAATAAATTAGTTTCATGACATCAATAAAACAACAAAATCAAAACAGGCTTTTTTTGCAGTTTAGTGTATATGCACTGTAGGAACTGGGGTGTGTATAGTATATTTTGAAACTTGTGTTAACATAGTACATCAAAACCTTTTTTAAAAAAAGCAAGGAAACTTTGGTTTTCCATGATTATGGGGCCTTTAAAAGCATAAGTGCATAATCCTTAAATACATAGTTGTTTAACCTATAAATAAGTAAGTGTTTAAGCCTCAAATGCATGGGCTTTAAAGTAACATATAGAAATTGAATATTTTTTATGTATTTTATTTTACTTACTGTATTAATCAATCAGTATTTAATCCTTAAATACATGGATGTTCAAATTCTTGGATGGCTCAATGCCACTTTTCCGATACCAGCACTGATACCGATGTTAAAACATTGAGTATCAGCTGATATGGATCCAGTGTTTTTCTTCAAAAAATTACTAAGCTTCAGCTTTCCATTAAGAGTGCTAAAATAGGCTATCATGCTCAGATTACTCAGAAATACACAGCTGACAACATGATGTCACACATTGTGTGTGATCCCTCAGGCTAGACTTTTTACAGGATTGGATCAGATTCATTATTTTTTTTCTCCCTCTAATATTTGATTCAGTTTTTTTCTGTTGATTGGCTCACTACCAATACCCACTGATTTGGAAATGCACTCTCTACTCTCTAATACGTGAGTGTTTAACCCTGAAATGCACTGATCGACTTTCAAATGCTTGAATATTTAATTCTTAAAAGTGGTGTTCAACCATTTCAATGGGTCAGTTTTTAACCTTTAAGTGACTGAATTTTTAAATAAAAAAAATATTTTCAGCATTTGACCATTTGTTTGCCACTTATCTGAGGTTGGAGGGGGAAGGTTACAAGTTAGGGTTAAGGTGTAATGGTTAAAATACATTTGTAAATGTCCTCCATTGTCCTAAAAGCAGACCTGATTTAGGGTTGGATCTGACCCCAGGAGCAGCGTAGACTGAATTAAGAGCCATAAACCCATTGGAGTTGTGAAGCTGATGCGTCAGACTACTGCGTCGTCCACCTTTGACAAAATTTTCATCATTTGTGGCTTCATCTGCAGGGGAGGGAGGAGAATGTTAAAGTATGTTAAATCTACAAAAAAACATACAAAAGTATGGACAAATCAGGCTATCATGATGGCTTCAAGATGGCTGATGCTGCTGATTTAGGCTATGCAATGGCAATGTACTTTTGTCATTTTTACAAATAAGAAAGTCATACAGTTTCAGAAACCACATAAACAAGTATAGATTACTTGACAAAGTGACATAGTTTAAGGTAAATGTGCACACTGTTTGGGCCATGCTAATTGGTGGTGTGTAAACTCGTAGGACTTGGTTACATTAGCCTCATAGCTCCACTGCAAACTGCAAAATTGGGCAAATTTGATCCTTCATTGCTTAAATTTGCTTAGCATCCATTCAGTTGTCCTCCATTACCTCAGTCAAGCTTTCGGGTTTTTTTTAGTTGCAAGCTAGCGTTCCTGCGAATGTACAGTCAGGTCCATAAGTATTTGGACACAGTTTTTGCAATATTGCTTCTGTACACCACCATACTGGATCTGAAAAGAAGCAATCAAGATGGAACTGAAGTGTACACAATGAAAAAAGTGAGCTGTTTAGGAATTACCTTTTTTTACTTAGCTCCTTCAATTCTCACAGGCTCCACTGTAACTGGACAAACCAACATAATTATAAATATAAGGATTATTTTTAATATTTGCGTGCAAATCCTTTGCAGTCAGTGACTGTCTGAGGTTTGAACCCACCATCACCAAATGCTGAGTTTCCTCCGTTGAGATGTTCTGCCAGGCCTTTACTGCAGCCCCCTTCATTTTTTTTCAGCCTTCCTTTCTGTTTTCAGGAAGTGAAAAGCATGCTCAATTGAGGTGAGGTCAGATGACTGTCTTTACCATTTAAGAAAGTTCAATTTCTATGCCTTAAGAAGTTATTGGGTCGCTTTTGTTATAGGTTTTGGGTCATTATCTGTCTATACTGTGAAACACCTTTCTACCAGTTTTGCAGCATTTGACTTAATTTGAGCAGAAAGTATAGCTCCTTACACTTCATAATTCATCCTGCTACTTCTATCAGCAGTCACCTGATATCAATCAATCATCGATAAACACCAGTGACCCAGTTCCATTGGCAGGCATGTACCCCCTGCCTCAATACTGCCTCCACTTGGTTTAACAGATGTGGTATGCTTCAGATTATGAGCCCGTCCTTTTCTTCCCCATGCACTTCTCTTCCCATTATTCTAGTACAACTTAATCTTTGTTTCATCTGTCTAAAGAATCTTGTTCTAGAACTGGATTTTTTAGATGCCATGGAATCCATGAAACTGCTTATCAGTCAACTGTCCAATTACATTTGAGCCTGTGAAATGGAAGAACTATGTAAAAATGGCTGTAATTCCTAAGCAGTTAATGCTATATTTTTGTTAACCCCCTTGAATTCAAGATGAAAGTCTACACTTTAATTACATCTTGATTGCTTCATTTGAAATCCACTGTGGTGGTGTACAGAGGCAAAATTACAAAACGTGTGTCACTGTCCAAATACTTATGGACATGGTGGAGGTAAAAAAATACAGTATGTTTTGTGTCACTGATTGATGAGGATATTTAGCTAGCTAGGTACGTAGACTTGTCAAGTTAGCAGTTAAAACTGATCTGCCCAACACAATAGCGTAGCAATGAAACTCAACATTTTAGCTAAAGTCTCAAGCTGTTCTCTGATAAGCCTGTGGTTTGTTTATGTTATCACTTAATGTACACATTTGCCATTTTCAGTTCAGACATCCTGAAGGCTTTGCAATACTACATTTGAATACTCACTTGCTGTTGTTTTATGCACTTGGATAACTGGCAGGGGGGACCACCCCTGATACCACTATTTTCTTTGCACTGCTTTCAGCAATAGGCTATAAACCCATATCACAGGGACACGGTGCATTTAAAGAATGTATTGTTTGGCAACTTACTATTGTCTATTGCATATTATTGCATGCAAACATGGCAGGTCAACGCAGCAGTTCCTTCCAGACAATAACAAATAAACGACAAATAAAAACATTAGGTTTTCATAATTCATAATTTAAAATATTAATTGTTTAATTCATGAGGTTTGTTTTTAGAACCACTTAGATCACTGTGCACTTTTCACTGTGTGGAGCTCAGCGGCCAATGTAGCGGTAAACAGAGTCCGCTATGGCAGATACACAGGCTCACACAAAGTTTTGCACTTTGGCCAAGTCAAACTACCATTTTGTCCATGTTAGAGGGAACTACCAGACATACCAAATGAGACTTTGAAGGAAGATTTTTGAGGGAGGCTGAAAACTGGCTACCCTCCATTGCTGCTCTGTTAAATGGTCCAGGTGGAAGTTTGATAACGCTACTATTTACAGTCAGATGTGACAATTGAAGGAAGTTAATGTGCTGTGGTGTGTGTGAAGGTGCTGAAGTTGTATTTTAGGCTGCCTATTTTTGTGTTTCTCCTTATATGGTCATTGTTGTCACACCTGTTACTTGTCCTGTATAAGCTGGGTCTAATCTTGGCATCAGTCCAGCTATAAAACTGTGACAGTCCATTGTCTTATGGGCTGGCTGGCTGTCTGGAACCTGTGCGCACAACGAATAAACTTCACTTTGTCCAGACAGCAGATCGAGTCTCCAGGGTTTGGATTCTATCACAATGCAGTGAGAACGGTCTGTTAGAGCAAGGTGTGTTGGATCTGAAATCTCCAGCATGGTAGATTTGCAGGACCAAGATTAGGTCCCCCCTCATAAGACTAGAGGAAGAGTCTCTGGTGCTACTCGCTCTAAAAAGCAATGTTCATCAGCAACCGTCTTATTGAAAATGCGTAATATACAGAGTGAAACAGAGTGAATTTCCAATATGGATTTATGGTAAATATTGGTCAAAATATCATTTTTTCCCTAAGTTTCTTGCTAGCTAGGTACCTTTAGGTTTACATAAGGTAAAGAAAAGAGAGAGCTAGCTGACAAGCCACCTATTTTAACCATTTTTAAAAACTTCACAGTGTGAATGAGCAAAAGAAATAAATTTACCATTATTGACAACTCTTTATTTTTGTTTTCTTTTATATCGCTTCAGTATTTCACAGCAATTACACAGCAACACACAGTCTTCATCCTTGACTAAGATTAACATGATTTTATTAGGTGATCCACATTACACAGGGAACTATAAACCTTTAAAAATTGTATTTCAGAAACACCTCTGAAGTAAAACACAGAGGAAACTTTTACCACTTGTTTCACAAACACACACGCAGATTTGATAAAGTCAGTGAGAAAGATTTGGGAGCTTAGTGGTCAGGAGTGGTTGGTCTTAAGTTAACTGAAAAAGCAACTCACCAAACTTTAAAGTCCTATGGGTATTTTAAGCAAATTACCCTAAAACAATATCCTTTAGGGATAGGGAAGATTTTTCACACTTCTACTTAATTTCCAAACTGAGTCCACAGGTTAGCAAAGAATCAGCTAAGCAAGATACCTGGTAGCTAGCTCCTTAGCTAGGCATCTAGGCTAAAAAATGTGATACAGCTATCTATAAAAGCACTTGCAGTGCACGTACATTGTTCAGTAATGCATCTTTGGTAAAACTGAATCTTTTTAACATCAAAGAAAGCTTGCTGTATTATCCACCTCACATACTGTAGTACGATGCCAGGGTTACAGCTCAGACTGTATTAAGCCCACTCTGACATCTGAACGTTCTAGCGGGTGTGTGGCTAAAATTGAAAAAACTTAAATTAATGGAATACATGTAAGTTTTTTAACAAGGGAAATGAGTATTGTAAACTTTATTGTGTCATCACTGGCAACAATTTACTTTGTCTTTTACTATCAAATACAGTAGACCTAACAGAATCTAATCTAACCTAAAAGGTACACTGAAAAATAAAAAAAAACATGTGCAGATGAGATTACATTTGGATTATTAGCCCAACTTATTGGCTCCTTGCAAAAACGCAGAAAAGATTTGTTAACAGCCATACAATGTGTTTTGAATGTAAGCAGGGTTTGAGAGGTACATTTACAATCTTATCTTATCTTTTGGCAGCACCCCTATTTTTTTCACGCAAAGCCTGCCTTAGAGGGCACGTTGTAGGGGAGACTGTAGGGCAGGGGTGTCCAATCTTATCCGAAAAGGGCCGGTGTGGCTGCAGGTTTTCAGTGCAACAAAGCAGGAGCACCAATAGGCTGTACCAATCTATAATCTATGTATTTTTTTAATAACATATTCAGGATCAGCTGCTTATTTAAAAGAGAGGCAATAGCATTGCTTGGCTTTAGTTCCTTTTCTTCATCTGTGTCTGTTGCACGTCAACAGATATTTACAGATGTATACAAAAGTTTGAACACCCATGGTCAAATTACATGTTTTGTTGATTTTCTAAGTAAAAATAAGTGAAGACGTCCTATGCAATGAAATTCTCTAGCTATTTTAGTGCACAATTAAAATTTTTTTGCTGAGTTTAACATATTGGGAAAAAAACATATAATATGTCAAAAAATTTGCGTAGGCTACATTTTATGTTTTATTATTTTTCAGAATGTTAAAGTCAGGGCCGTAACTAGGATCAACATTTAAATAAGGTCCATTTTGCAGAAAAGTGACCTATATCACACAGTAACTAAACTAACTTTGATTCTCATTTTCTCATTTTCAGTGCTTGTCTCTTTTGCACTCTACCTACTCTATCCTCACAGATTATTGAAAAAAGCATACATTAAAAGTACTTTATAAAAGCCAGTCTCTGCCAAACCCCAGCTAACAGAAAGGTAGCTACTCATTCACTTAACCAGACGTAATACAGAATTATCTTACATGATACTGTGTCATTAATATGCCAGTTACCAGTTAATGCTGGTTGTATTATGTTATGAGTAGGTAACACAATACAACCTTGAACTACCATTAGTAGTCCCCCCCCCCTAAACAGCAGAGGGCGCCCGTGAGTGAGTCCTCAATGAATGGGAGTGAATGCGGCTCAACGGCTAAAAATGAAAAGTTAAAATAGTTTCTAATCACTTGCCCGGAATGTTTCTTTAATTTTAGAAAGTAGAAGGATGTATTTCACTAAAAAAAACAATTAGATGTTACATATATATTTCCTTTTTTCTACAGCAATGGGTTTTGGGCAGCAGAAGGCAGGCATTAGTGCTAGAGTGTGATGATTGGTGAGCGGAGCAGCTCATTGGCTGTTCGTGCTCACTGACATCATGAACATACATGAGGTGCCATTTTAAATTCCTATAACTCGAGTTTAAAAGCTCTTAAAAATATAACAGCAGTGTTAAAATGTTTTATGATATTCAGTGTTCAGGAAATGATTACATTCTTTTACATTAAAAATGTAATTTATAAACTATGATTTTGCTCAAATGCTCCCTATCAACCCATTGATTTTGGACTCACTCAGGAGCACCCTCTAGCATTTGAGAAAAACAGAAGACATTGCAGAGTGGTAATTCTCATCTCTACAAGTTCTCTTGCAACAGACCACTGTAGTCGTGTCATGATTTTGTAGTCGGCACTATGTTCTTATGCCCATAATAGGAACTCGGGGTCTAAGCTCTATTTCTCTATGGCCAGAATGAATAGGGTTTTCGAAAAATCTCTAGTATCGCACCTTGTGTTTAATAAAAATGTTCAGAACTCAATGTCCTGTGAACATTCTTCTCTCGAATACCGCAATGTCGTTAAAGTGTTGAAATATGAATATTGCTACATGTAAGCTAAAGCTACTGCACACTGAATTCACGTCATTAGACTGGCAGCCTCCCTAAGCAGGTTTTGGCAGCGTACATTTCCATGTTCAGACTGAGGGCAGATGAAAAGAATTTAAAACAAAATCAGCATGTTTCTCTGCAGTTTTTCATCTGATGCTCACTGAAACACCATAGATCTTTCCTTTTAGCTTGATTTGAAAACATCTACAAACATACCTGCACTCAGGCTAATCCAGTACAGACTCAGCTTCTGCAGCTTCTGCTGCACTATTTAATGTGGAACGGGAAAAATTCGAACAAGCATCCGGCGAAAAAGAAGCTGACTTCAGCTTCATGGAGGGTTGAAAGGCATACTGTGAGGAGGTTTCACTATTTACACTTAACAGCTGAGTAACATTAAATTATTACAGGTCAGTATTTTGTCTTGTTTGCTAATGTTTGTGATAGCTAGTCACAGCTGCTGCACCATTTAAGGTGGAACGGGAACATTCAAACAAGAAGCTGCGAAAAAAGAAGCTAAATTCAGCCTCCTAGTTTTAACACAGGTAAAATTTTTGATAAGGAGTTTTAGCCTAACAAAATATCCCATCCAGAAGTTTTATTTACGGTTATACCTATAATTATGCGCTATGGTAGAATATTTTGATGAGGTAGCACAACTCGTCAGAGCACCGCCACAGCCCGCCTTAGTTTTGTGTAGCTTAGTGACATCACATTGATGCGCATTAGCTTTAGCTCACATGTAGCAATATTAGTATTATAGCTCTTTATGACCTTGTAATTCTGAGGATCCAGTAGTATTCGGGAGAAAAATGCACACAAGACAAAGCGTATCGGGTTCTGAACATTTTTATTTAACACAGGGTGCAACAGAGTTGATTTTTCAAAAACCCTATTGATTAAACAGGCCTGCCTGTGACTACACCCCTGAGGAAGCTACCTCATTATTAGGACAGTGCTATTTCCACATCAAATTTCATGAATGTAGATACATGAAAAAATCTTTCTGAAACTACTGAGGTCTGGACCTTGGTGTCCTCATAGCTAGTTGTGGCAATGGTTAAATTCAGCAAATAAACAGTAAATGTGCATTAAAATGTTAATGTTAACTTATTTTCACTTAGAAAATCAAAAACATCATTTTACTTGAAAGACAGATCTCTGTGTCAACTTGACCTATTGCTACTTTAAAAATTCATGATGAACAGATATTTTGGTATTTTTTTTTGGTATACTGATATTTTTTTAAACAAACAAAACAATCTCCTGGGGGGAGCATGCCCCCAGACCCCTGTAGTAGCCTCCTATTCATAAATCTCTAGTGAAACCACTGATAACCTGACCTAGCTCTAAAGCCCACTAGACATTTCACACTTGCACTGGAAGTCCATCCAGGTACCAGGTATTCTGTGATTAGGTATGTTAGGAACTGGGTTCGAGTACAAATGTGGACCAAATATAGGTCAATGAGTTGAGAAACTACACTACCGGAGAGGAAGTTTGCATTTCTGCCAGGCGGGGGTGTCCTGCGCAGGATGAATGGACTATCCGCCTGGTCTTCCATGGGGATCATGACCTCACCGTCTTGTTCCACTTCGAACAGCTCTGCCAGTCGCCGGCGGCGGCGAAAATTCACACAGAACTGATACAGCAGCCCGCTGTCAAAGAAATGATGCTTCAGAGAGACTGTAGAGATGGGACAAGTTGGGGAAACACAGGCAGAGAGAGTATGTCACACATAGTGTAGAAACATTGATGTAGTGATATGCAATTTGTAAAATAAACTTTAGTTTCTTTACCACACTCCATCATAGACATGTTGTGTGCGTGTGTCTTCAAACATTTAACACAAAGATGTGTTGTAAATGTGTTAAAATAGTGATAAACAAAAATAATTAATAATACTTAATAATACTACTACTAATAATACTTAATTAAACAACTTAATGACCTCCAATTTGGATCAAGATGGCAAAGGGAAAAGATCTAAATGACTTTGAAAGAGATTTCATTATTAACTATTATTATTGACTGTTCAAAATATACCCTGTATTGCTGTGTATTTGCTATTTGCTACAATGAAACTTTTCTGTTTGGATGAGAGTGGTCTCTTCCAGGATGACAGTGCCCCCATCTGTGGGGCACAGGGTTTACTGAATGGTTTGATGAAAATTACAATGATGTAAAAATTATGTTATGGCTTTCACAGTCACCAGATCACTGTCCAATTAAAAACTTAAGACACCCTCTAGATAAATGAAGTCTGTTCTCTGGCTGATCTTTATTGTGCCTTATTAGAAAAGCACTCCAAGCTGACCAGCACAACATTTAATCGTTTCCCCCACAACCTTCACTCCACTATTCCAATTATTCTGCTACAGACTATCTGCAGTAACAGCCCTCCATATTATTCAAGCAGGAATGTGCAGAGCTAAACTGCTCTAGGCCTTTTAAAAATGTTAACAATGTTTATGTAGTACATCAAACTAATACAAAAATTAATTTTTTCCATAATATGGGCCATTTAACAATTATTTTTGTTCGTGTGTGTAAGGAGTGTGCGTTGTATATCAATTTTTGTTGTGTATCATAGCATTAGGTGGTCCACCATGTTGGATGATGCCGTGCTCCAGCAGTGTCCTGCTTAACTCCACCCCCTCACTCCTGCTCTCTGCCTCTCCATTCTGCAGCAGCCAATCAATCAGCTGGAACCCCGCAAAACAGCGTTTATAAAGCACGCCCTTCTCCTCTCGCACCTGCAGGAGACACTCTCTGCTTGACAGAAGACTGAATACACACACAAAGAAAAACAAATATACACAAAGTATAATTGTAATTGACTTATCCTGCTCACAAATGCATTCTTTCGTAAGAAGAATGCATTTGCAAGGTTGCAAGGTTGCTGTCAAACACTGTCTAAATTCATTACAGTGCATTAATAATTTCAAATGGTTTTAATTTGATATGATGTGTTCAAGATTATAATTATAAGATTGACCAAGTTTGTCTGTCATGTAACAAGTTTTTTTATGAATAATCATCTGGTAGGCTAAGCAGGATGTTCAGTATAATCTGTTTAAGCATTGTTAGCTAGTCAAAACTCTGTGTCGCTCTCTGTCACTGTCATCAAGTAGCTTGCTTTTATTAATAACACTTGAGGTAACATATTGTTGTGTTCTTTGTTTTTCCCATAATATGAATGAAGGAAAATCCTTTAGAGTAACCATGAGCCATGCTACAGTAGCTAGTGAAGTAGGCTACAATGCTCACTTAGCTAGCTAGCAGCACTAAAACAGCTGCAGCTGGTTAACGTTTTGCTTATCAACCAAATATTTATTCTTGAAGACCCAAATTACATATCAAAAAACTACATTCGATCTATCTTGTTTGGTTGAACAATCTGTAAAGTTCTGTAAAGCAGAGCAGGATAGGGTGATTCCCGTCTCCATGCTGTATATAACACTCGACACAACAGCACTAGTCTACTGCTTAACACTGTTTGCAAGAGGGACTGAAGTGTTATACTACAGCCATTACAGCCTTCATCCTCTATTATTGTCAAAACTTCTACTGTTTGGCCTCAACAGGAAAACTGTCTATGCCCTTCAAACATGGACTGTATATACAGTCATTGTTTAGAACATACAACACCTGGTTCAGGGTACAAGAAGAGAAAGTCTTACTGTTCATATACAACCCCATTTCCAAAAAAGTTGGGACACTGTGCAGAATGTAAATAACAATAGAATGCAATGATGTGCAAATCATGTAAACCATATTTTTTTAAGGAAAATCCTACAAAGACAACATATCAAATGTTGCAACTGAGAAATTTTATTGTTTTTTGAAAAATATATGTCCATTTTGAATTTAAAGCCAACAACATGTTCCAAAAAAGTTGGGACAGGGGCATGTTTACCACTGTGTTTCATCACCTCTTCTTTTAACAACACTCTGTAAGCATTTGGGAACTGAGAAGACCAATTGCTATAGTTTTGAAAGTGAAACGTTTTCCCATTCTTGTTTGATACAGGATTTCAGCTGCTCAACAGATGGATCCTGTTCATATCATTTCTTTGCGTTTTAGAGTTTTAACTTGCATTTGTGGATGCAGTGACGAAATGTTTTCACAGACAATCGTTTTCAGAAGTGCTCCCGAGCACATGCAGTGATTTCCTCTACAGAATCATGTCTGTTTTTAATAAAGTGCCGCCTGAGGGCCCAAAGATCATGGCCAGCAAATACTGGTTTTTGGCCTTGACCCTTGCATACAGAGATTTCTCCAGATTCTCTGAGTCTTGTAATATTATTATGTACCGTATTTGCTATTTTATGTTGAGAAATGTTATTCTTAAATTGTTGCACTATTTGCTCGTGCAATCTTTCACAGAGTGGTGAACCCCTCCTCATCTTTACATCTGAAAGACTGGGCCTCTCTGGGATGCTCTTTTTATATCCAATCATGTTACTGACCTGTTGCCAATCAACCACCAGGTGTTTTTTAGCATTACACAACTTTACCAGCCTTTTGTTGCCCCTGTCTCAACTTTTTTGGAACGTGTTGTTGGCATCAAATTCAAAATGGGCATACATTTTTCAAAAAAACATTTGATATGTTGTCTTTGTACTATTTTCAATGAAATATAGGGTTTAAATGAATAGCACATTATTGCATTTTGTTTTTATTTACATTTTATATTTACATTGTGCCCCAACTGTTTTTTTGGAAATGGGGTAGTAGATAAATAACAGAAATATCAGTAATATATGTGAACAATGTGTAAATAATAGAAAATCTTACTATTCATATAGATAAATAAGGTGAACAATATTAGGGTAAAAACATTACTGTTCGTATAAACTCTGTCCACGCGTGAAGACTTTCTCCTCAGTGCTGAAGGGGAATGTCCCATCATCCTTGCGGAAGCGGTAAAGCAACTTTGCATCTTTGAACATTGGCCATTTATCACACACTATTGGGAGACATGAAAAACAAAAAAGATTTACACTAAATTAACAGTAACTCCTCTAATTGTAGGAGAGAGGGAGGCACAGGGGAAACTGTAGCATAGATATTTTATGTAGTTAAACACATTCAAGTAGAACATGCATTTGGTCATCTTACTGTATTCCTATAGCAATGTCAATGTCTGATAGCAAGTTAGCAAATGAACACATATTTCTCAAGGTTGACCCTAAAGTCTGTTTTTGTACCATGAAAGTAACTCTTATTTTAATGAGTTTTATGTATATGTTGCAGAACTCACACCTGTTTTATTTGCCCATTGAAAGAACACCATACACCTCCATATAAACTTAAAACAGTAAATGTTTTCGAAGGTTTTATTCATCGATTCACCAAAACTTGCTATATATGTAAATAAAATATATTCATTTTCATTTTGGTGATATACACCCTTGTACTCTTCTCTTCTTCAGAATACATTTACCAGTCTGTTTTCAGTGATCGTATTTTTATTGATTAATATATTTTGATATATTTAGGTTCAAAAGTTTGTTTGACATATTGTCGCTGTCAGAACAAAACCTGTCTTCAAAAATTTGGTTTACAGGAGAAGGAAGAAAAAATGTTCTTAACTTTCAGTGTAAGTTAATGTAACAGAATTTTATTCTAAGTCAGGGGTGTACAACTCTGGTCCTGGAGGACCATTGTCCAGCACAGTTTGGAGGTTTCCCCACTCAAACACACCCACTTAACATAGCAATTAACAGATAAATGTAATTAGGTGTGTTGGACAGGTAAATCACCAAACTGCAGGACGTTGGCGCTCCAGGACCAGAGCTGTGCACCCCTGTTCTAAGTCATTTTGTACCATTCTATAGGCTGTTTAGCTCGTAAGTCTAGTGCAATGAACCCCACTTACAGGGTAACAGCTGCACTCACTGTGCTTTTGCTAAATTGCTCAGAATGTGTAGATGTTTGTAAGTTTACATTTTCATTTGTAGCAGAGATATGTAGGTTGCTTGTAAAAAAAATAGTATTTTAAAAAAATATTTACTAAAAAAACAAACTCTGTTAGGTAGTTCCCCAGTCTCCTTTATTAGTTTGATCATTTGTACCGTGGTGTATGATGTCATGGTCCATTAATCGCTGCATCACTTTAACAGCAGTGTCCCGGTCTGGCACTTCTTTGTGAATGGTCAGCCAGTCCACCAGCTCCTGCGCTACAAAGCAGTTTGGGTATGTCCTCAGGTGGACCCGCCGGTCCTTTATCAGCTTTCCAAAATGCAGACGCAATCTAACACACAAACACAAAATAATAATTTTACAACAGAATGGATGCTGATCTTGGCTAGGGAGTGATGATACAATGATTTTGATCAATACCAGGTAATATGAACATCAGTTCTTAGCAGCCAGTGTGGAAAAAAATGACACTTTGAAGGAAGAATTAAACTGTAATTTGCTTCTTTGCTAGCCCTGTGGCATGGGCCCCAAAGCAAATGGCAATGGCAATAAAAAGGGCAAATAACTATAATTAACCAAAACAAATTAAAGTTATTTCATGATTACTTTGTTTTCAATAATAATAATAAAAATAATAATAAGAATAATAAGAATAATAACTGATACAATAGACAATATAACAACTGATCATCAAATGGCACACACAAAAATATCCCTGAGAAGCCACTGTTTATGTATTAAATATTGTATAAATGTTAAAATCATACCGGAGTTGTTCTCCTGCAATCATAGCTTCCGCTTTGTGCTGTCTGCTCATAACTCTGGTGCTAATGCCAACACTGCTAATCCCCTCCATACTCCTCTCTTGTCCTCTCTCAGGTCTGAACTGTTTTCCCTTTAATGCTGTTTCTGTGTTTAGTAAACAGCCATTGAATGTAGGCAGCTGTTCTTCAGAAAGGTGAAAACGTTGCAAACAGGAACACACTTTCATCTCACTGTGTATTTTTTTTTCAAATGAAATCAGCTTCAGGCTGCTTTACTAGCCTGACAAACAACAGTATATTTCATTACCAAAGCCCCTGGGTTTATAAAAATTGGAAATGTTAAAGAAAGATAGTAAATAAAACATTAGGGCCTGGACATGTAAAACTATTAATATTGGACACTGAACATTGCAATATTGCATCTGTTCTTTCTTATCTGCCCAAAGCCAATGGTGGATCATCACCAGAAATTCCTTTTAGTCTAGGCTGAGGCTTAATCTAGGTCTGCAAAACTGGCCCTAAATGACATGCATAAACAATTAGTTCACTAATAAACAATGTGAGGTGGTCAAGAGGGTAAAGAAGGCCCTATCAAATATTTAAAAAATATGCGTAGTTGTCATTTTCATAAGTCTGCATTCAATTTTATGTGTGTAACATTGATCATTACAAAAAACAACCTTAATTCTCTTTGACTTCCAGTGTATGTACAGCCTCTTTAACCTCTTTGCCTGTTTGTAAACTCCTCTACTTCCCATATCAAACACAAGATGTCACTGAAGTGCTTTAGGAGTGCTTATCATACAAGATTTAATCTGCTTATATTGCAATATAACGTTAATCTTATGGTACATCACTAATCTTGTGCAATTAACTACATACAAACACATTTAAAAAGAATGAAAAATTATACACATAAAAACCCTCAAAAAATTATGAAGTATCAGCACTTTGCTATGAACTGACGAGGTTATGATATAATAGGCCAAAATATGTGTGTACTATATTATTATTATTATTATTATTATTATTATTATTATTATTATTGTTATTATTATGCATAATAGCATAAATAGGTTTTATCTTTTCAAATTGACACCTGAATTGCTATAGAAAGTGAGTGACTGTGCAAGACATCAAGGGAACTAGACTAGGAACATTTGAACACTACTGGAAAATGTGTCACACAGAATACATGCACAATTTTGATAGCACAGCTAACTGCTAATTAATTAATAAAAGTTGAAAGCAGATAAAAACTTCAAATCTGATCAGCAACCTTTTTACTAGTGAGAACTTAACTTTCTATACCATGTGTGTCTCACAGATCATGGCCTCACTAGACCCCTGGGCACCAGGGTCTTTGAAAGCCCCCTTCACACCCCACACTCTAATGACAACACCAAATATAACAGAAAAAAATAGACCTGAAAAATAACATTTATAAACAGTTCATGTTTGTTTATGTGCACTTTGACCAGCACTGGAAAAATTGTGTTAATTTTCAATCTTTGTGTAGTGGCCTGCCATTTCCTCCCCACTTATACTGCTGCAAATTTGTGGCTTTTCATTACTTTAATCATGGTGTCTGGGTGTGGCCTGAGAAGCCTTTATTTCATTCACTTAGGCTATTGGTTCATCTAATGTTTGCACCTCCTCTCACAGTCTTTGAATTATACCAGGCCTTGTAGTGTCAGGCCCCTGGCAGTTAGAGGCCCCTGGGCACTGGCCCTATTGGCCCTGTCAGTAATCCATCCCTGCACGGCACAATCTGAGCCTTTTAGTAAAATTTTCTGCTAAAGGAGTGATTAGCAATTGTTTCCCTTGCCTGCACTGGACAGTGTTCAGTGACAGTTTAAAGTCAACATGATGTATTTCTTAATGAAACACAGTTTTAGGGAGTGTCTCTGGGCTAGTTAGAGTGTTTATGCTCAATGATAGGTGAAGATAGTGGGAAGAAAAAGTGAAATAAGGTATCATGGGTTAATATTATACTTCCCTATCTGCTGGTGCACAGTGACGTAATCAAAACTCAGAAGATATTTTAGAAAATGGCAAAAGTCACTATATGTTTATCAAAAATTATGGAAAAACAAATACAAAAAGTGTGGCCAAATGTATGTGGACACTTGACCATCACACCTAAATAAGCTTGTTAGATATCTGATGACAAAACCATGGCATTAATATGAAGTTGGCCTCTTTTGTAGTTATAACAGCTTCCATTCTCCTTTTCACAAGATTTTGGAGTGTGTTAGCACTTGGCATTTTTGATTGTGTACAGCTGCTCAGCCAAGGAAACCCTTCCTATGAAGCTCCCAATGCACAGTTCTTGTGCTGATGTTGCTTCCAGAGGCAGTTTGGATATCAGTAGTGAGTAAGGCAACAAAGAATAGGCATTTTTTTACATGCTACACAATTCAACAATCAGTGATCCTGCTCTGCATGGTCTACCACTTTGTAGCTGACATGCTGTTGCTCTTAGATGCTTCTATTTTACAATAATAGCACTTACAGTTGACTGGGGCATAACTAGCAGGGCAGACATTTCACAAACTCATTAAATTAAGGGTGACATCCTATCACACTTCCACCTTTAAAGTCCCTGAGCTCTGAGCACTGATTACATGTCTATGGAGATTGCAGAGCTATGTACTTGATTTTATACAGCTAATTAGTAGTGGATTCCAAAATACTTTTGGCCATATAGTGTACGTCTTTTAAATTACATGATATGTCCAATGACTAATAAAGTAAAAAGTTTAAGTTGATTTTTAGTTTGTGAATAACTGCTGATTAAGCAGCTACAGATAAACACCAACGAAGCCTCATAATTCTAGCTAATTATCTAGACCCCACATAGCTGACATGGTGATAGTGTAATAGGTTAAGTAGCCATTTGAAACATCAGCATAAGGTGGCAGAGTAATATATAACAGGGATATTTTGTAGTCACACAGGTTCAAGAAAAATGTATTTTTGGTCTTGTATTCCAGAGTAAAAATAAGTAAAATTATCTGTCAATTTTGACAGCAATCAGTTTCTCGACTCTTTTTGTACCATTATCGTAAGTGTTTTTTTGATTATGTGTGAAGTTGTGTGTATAAGTCAAAGAGTTCAGTCCTATATTATTTTATTTACCTTTTAAATGGCTGTAATATAACACAATATTAAGTATGTAAACAATGCACAGTGAGAGCCAGCCGGGATAAAGTGCAGCCTTCACACAACAGGTTTAGTTGTATTGTGGTGTTACAACTAAGCTTAACAGTGAGAGAAGTACATACCTGTCCATATACATCCAAAATAGTTTTTATTTTTTGTTTTCTGCATTATAGATAGAATTCAAATAAAATATTACAGTTTTACTGTGCTGATTTCCTCTTTCACACAGTCTCTTTTCACTAATGATATTATTTTTTATTACTAAATGTAGGTTAAAAAGCTTGTCTGTTTAAATCAATAAAACTGTACTGATTTAATTGTGTTTGCATCGATTTTTCCAGTAACTGTTACAACTATAGCCCCTCAGGATGTTAACCCTATGGTAAGTTGTAACATATGCACTCGAATTTCGGCTAAATTGTTCACAAACGAAGTGTAATTTTTCATCTTATAACAGATATGTGCTTGTATACAAAATATTAATGTTGGATAAAATTGATTAATTTTGCTCAAATGCATTTAAAATAAAAACGAAACGGAGCAAAACGTATGTGCCCCACTTTTCCCCACATACAGTCGTGCGCAAATGTTTGGACGCCCCGGTCACGTTTTGTTGATTTTCTAATTGAAAAAAAGTAAACAACCTCTACAGAGCACTTCCGATTTAACATATTGGGAAAAATAAAACAAAAATGTCTTTTATATTTTATTTTAGTTCCCTGTGGAGGAAGTGCTTATTTCCACCTGAAAAATCAGTAAAACATGTCGTTTAACCAGGGTATTCAAAGTTTTGTATACGACTGTATATGATGCCTTCTTTAAACTTATTGGCCAAGCGTCTTTAGCAGGGAGCATATTTAAAAAAAAAACCCTTTAGGAGATGAGCGTTGATAAATTAAATCCCGCCTTAGACAACTACTAAAACACAACTCTGTGTGCTGAGAGTGTGTGTTGTGAAGAAGGCGGCGCCTCGTGTGCTTTAAATCTGCTCACCTCCTGCTTACACAGCCCTCACACACAGTCGTTGTAGATATTTGCGCGTGAACTCCAGAGACACAGAGAGAAGAGGCTGGACTGGATTGCTTTGGGCCTAATGAGTGCTTTCGTTTGTAGTTAATTTTTCAGTTTTTTGGTTAGTAAGCTTTCTTTAGTGCTCTTTGTTTGTTGATGTGAGGTGTACTGAAAGGTCCATGGATCAGCTTTCACTCCTTGAACCTCTCGGTTTGGACTACATGGACTTTAGGCTGGATCTATGCGCGCTCCCCCGTGCGCGGGCTACAGGTTCCGCGTGCACAAGCCCCCCCAGCACGCCCTGCAGCTCCGTCCCCACGTCCCCGAGCGGCTTCGGCGTGGACGAGTTTTACTGGGCGGGTGCATGGCCGCCGCCGCAGCAGCAGTTCGAGCAGGCACACACGCACGTGCAGTTCGCATTCCCGCAGCGACAGCAACAGCAGCAGCTTCTTAATCACTATCAGCGCGCAGAGTTCGGCTCGTGCAAGTCTGCTGCACAGTTTCCTGCCCAAAACGAACAGCTGCGCGCGCTCCCGTGTACATCGGACCCGGTCTCGGAGCGCGCGCGCCCGCAGCGCTTCACCGATGAGCAGCTCGTGTCCATGTCCGTGCGCGAGCTGAACCGGCGCCTGCGTGGCGCGGGCAGGGAGGAGGTCGCGCGCCTGAAGCAGAAGCGCCGCACGCTGAAGAACCGCGGGTACGCGCAGTCCTGCCGCTTAAAGCGCGTGCAGCAGAAGCGCGCGCTCGAGCGCGAGAAGACGCACCTGGTGGCAGAGGTGGATGAGCTGAAGCGCGAGCTGAGCCACCTGCTGCGCGAGCGCGACGCCTATAGGCTGCAGTGTGAGAGCCTCGCGGATGGCACAGCACAGGGGCTCGCACTGTAGGGCACAAGCACACCCGGGGATTCATCCTTTAATTGTTTCATCTAACTAGGAGATCAGAGTTTATTGTACTGACTCTCTGCAGAGACTCTGCGGGTTCTGTTCCACAGCTTTAAAGGACCAATCCAGCATTTACCGCAAACATTTTTTTTCTCTAGTTTTCCAGTGTTTTAAAATGATGTTTGTGGTTGTGTTGTGAAATGTTTCAAAAGTGGAAATCTCCCTCACATGGAAAAATTTGTACACTGGCAGGAAAGATAAAAACATCTGTTATTAGGCCACTCAGAATTAAACAGAAGTGTTTATGTTAAAGGTCATTGTCGCAAGAACATTTTCCCCCCAAGGTATGGCATGTACAAAAATGCTTCCCATAGGCATCCCTAGAGTTGGACTGAAAATAGTTCAGATGGTCTTGTCCATGTTCTCAAGTTATTGTGTGAATTATTTTCTGAAATTTATTCATTATTAATTTATTTATTCATTATTTGCATATTAGTATCTCAATGGATGCCTATGAGAGGGATTTTTGTGCTGTTTCTTACTTTAAAACACATTCCATCAAAAAGTTTTCAAAACAGTGGTACTGTTTTTTAACAACGAATAAAGGAGCAGACATTAATGACTAATATTTGAGTGTAGCTTTAAGATGCTCAACTGTGCTTGAAAATCCGTTAATTAATGGTCACTCATTTATATATCAATGCAAATCAACATGGGTTAGGCACTGTGTGTCAGCGTACAGCTAGTGTTTAAAAACTCAAGCTGGGCTCTGAGATCACTATTAAACTGAACTGATGTTTTGGGCATTTTTAACAATGTATTTTATTTTTACATTGAACGTCACTGCAGACTAGTTAAAAAGATTTGTTAGTTTAAAACTTATACTGGAGGTAACTTTCTCTATTTTAATAAATTTCAGAATGTTTCACTTATTCATTCCTATATGTGTGCGTATGTGTGTGTGTGTGTGTGTGAGTGTACACACACTGTGCAAAAGTCTAAGCACATTACCACTTATCTGGGTAATAAAGGTGCCTGTGCATGTAAAATACCATATATGGCTAAAACAAGAGGAAATGAACATGAATAAAGTAAAAGTAAGAAGAGGTTCATGGTTTTAGAAAAGAAGTTAATATCTTGAGCTAGTTTGAAGAACAAAGGTTCCTGATGTTTTCTTGAAGCCCCTAGCTGTCACATGGATTTGATACATTCCATTACCATCACACCTGATTTAACATAATGTATAAAAGTATTAATTAACCATACCAGGTGCATGATAACCATGAATTATACCAGGTAGCCCCAAAGAGAGGTTTGGAAATTGCA
Organism: Colossoma macropomum; assembly: GCF_904425465.1. NCBI lineage: Eukaryota > Metazoa > Chordata > Actinopteri > Characiformes > Serrasalmidae > Colossoma > Colossoma macropomum. The sequence continues at coordinate 18,311,777 of NW_023494810.1, forward strand.
GTGACATAAATGAAATTAATACTTATTGAATAATGTTATTTGTTTGGATAATGCACATGCCCACCCAAATCCATTAAGGGCCCACACCAGTGGGCTAGGTGATGTGGGCTAGCTGTGGAGTGACCCACAGTGATCCTGTGTCAGGTTATCCGTGGGTGGGCCCAGAGGTGTACTGTCTTTTTGGTTGGTGGACTATTCAGCAGTTGTGTAAGCAATTTAGCAACACTGCTGTGTATAATTTACTTTGTCACCACATCAGTGTCACTGCAGTGCTGAAAACGATCTGCTACTCATATAGTAGGCATAATGATATTAAATAGAAATATAGTAGAAAAAAAAAACAGGCTCTAACCGTTCAGTAAAGGTTCTAGCTTTAGATTCTTAGAAGCCCATTGAACGTAGACGAAGGTGAATTTCACAATTTCTTCAAAATTTCTACATAAATAAAACACTAAGATGTAAACTCATTCAGAGTGGTTTCATTTAGAGCAGTGGTTCTTTGTAGAGAAACTTACTTAGATTCTCTACAGTGGTGGTGACAGGAAACAGGGGCTACAATGTATGCAACACAACATGACCAAATGACCAGTGAATTTTTACATGTCTCTTACGTGTACATGTAGAATGTTGATAATGGTAAAAAAAATTTCTTCAGGTACTATTTTGCCTCAGAACATCCTATGTTTACATTCCCACCATGAATATATTAAAAATATGTTTTTAGGCCAAAATCTTCTCTAAAAATTATTGTCAAACATGTTTCAGGCATCAGCCAGCATATTAGTAAGCATTTCATGTAATAACTTTCTGTAGTTAAGTAGCTTTTACAGGCAGTTGAACTCAAATGTCTGGTTCCTATCACCACTACTGTGAACAATTCTGACTCAGTAAATTTCTCTAGAACGGAGCATTTTATATCAAAACACTAAGTTTATTTACATTTAAACCATTTAACTACACTGGAATTGTGAAAAATCTCTTTAAAAACTGTAACATTCAGTTATCATGTATTTTGTTTAATTTAAACAATTCTTAAAAAACAATAGTAATGATCTGGTCATTAGGTCCAGCTGATATTTTTGTTTATATCTTTCAGTCTGTGTTGCGACATGACCTTCGACCCTTCAGCTTGTTGTCCACTATCCAATTTGCAGTTAGTCCATAAGTCCATGACTGACCTCTATTTGCTGACCTGGAGGGTTGGTCAGTGATACAGAATGTGTGTTAAAGTTCTGGTGTTAGTCCCACATCACACTCCTAGGTTATTTTTAGTGTTCTGTCACACTTTCTGAGAAAATAAGTCAGCGGCTGAAGGTTGATGATTCACTATTGAGTGACATAGATGATTACAGAGATAGCCAACTTTCACCAAATGAATACCAGGCTGAACTGAACAGTAGTGAAGAACCTGTAAGTGCTTTTTCATGCAAAGTTAAAGTTGATGTGGATATGTTCACAGAGCTGCTCTGTGCTAATAACATTAGTAAGTTAGGATTAGGGCTGGACTCATTGATCTCATCAGCTTTTCTCCAAAACTTAACTTACATACCAAACATTATCCCAGTCCAGCACTAGTTTATTTTTCTACATTCTGCATGCCTAAATCATTACACACTTGCCTCAAACCACTTCGACAAGCTAAGTAATATGTAATACACTTGCTTATGTTGTTTCTGACGACATACTGTTATCTATTAAAAACAGACAAAAAATACAGTGCATAGCTCAAATGTAGTAATTGTCACCTTGAAGCCAGAATTTTGTTTGTACTTCTGTCCATTTTAGGCGTAAGAGTACCAAAAATAAAACAGTAACTACAAATGCATTGTCAGAAATTACACAAGCAAGTTTATTTAAGATTACTTAACACGTCAACACAGGTTAAGGCAAAATGGTGATAATTTTGGCATGCAGTTTGCCCCATATAATATAATGCTTATATAAACATAAGCTTCTTATTAATTACCCTATTCTTGTACCTCCAGTGCTAAACCTAATAAAGCAAATTTTGGGCTCCAGACACCAGACCCCTGCTCAGCCATATTTGAGGTAATGTGAAAATTGTGTAAATTTGATTTTTTTTGACAAACTATGGCTTTAAAGTTGTCAACAGTAGAACTAAAACCTGCAGACACCAGATATGTGTGTGTGTGTTTGTGTGTGGTCAATGCAGACTGTGCTATACAGTTATTAAAGGCATTAGTCAGCTTTTTCCTAATTCATGTGATAGGGACACTGAGTCAGCAGCACATGTGTGTGCACAAACACAGAGAGAGAGAGAGAGAGAGAGAGAGAGAGAGAGAGCACTCTCAGGAGGAGAAACTCAGTTTTGTTTTGTTTTTTTTTTTTTTACTATTTCTGTTGCGTTCTTGCCCTGCAGTGGACTGGCAGCCTGTCCAGGCTGTTTCCTGCCTTCCACCCAGTAAGGGCTGGGATACACTTCACCATTCCTCACGACACAGGAGGATAAGTGGCTTAAATAATATGTGTGTTATGTTGTTTTAATTTTTCTACAGAACCAGCAGTTTTGTTTGCAATTTTAGTTTTTTGAATGTTTATGAATGTTTGTTACAGTAAGTTTCATTAAAACTCAGATTCAAATCTCAGCTGTGAGTGAGAGCAGGAGGTGTGTGGACAGTGGACAGACAGCTGGGTCTGTCTCCATTACTCACCATGACTGACCATCACTGACCACTATAGACTATTATTAATTATGGCTGACCATTACTGTGCACTACTGACCTTTAATGACTACTACTGACCATTATTAATCAATACTGACAATTACAGAGCATTACTGATTAATGTTGATAAATGGCAAGCATTACTGCTCAATGCTGACCATTACAGAGCATTTCTGACCGATGTTGACCATTGCTGACCATGACTGAGAATTATTGACCAATAACCCTGACTATCGCCCTGACTGAACATTACTGACCAATACAGACCACTGCTGACCAATATCAACCTTCAGGTCTATGCATAGACTTTTTTGGGGCTGAGATGCTCACTGGAAAAAAAGGCAACTCGAACACAAATTAAATTTAAAATTACAGCATAAAGAAAATATATTATCCAAAGAAATAGTCTGTTTCAAAGAAAGGCAAATGTAACATTGGGAATCTTATATTATGTTTCAGTTATAGTGGGACTTGAACCCCAGTCTCCTCCATGAGGATGAGGATGTTTTAAGATTAGATGATCCTTATTAGTCCCACAACAGGGAAGTTTCACCTCCACATTTAACCCATCCATGCAGTGAAACACCACATACACACTAGTGAATGCACACACACTAGGGGAAGTGAGCACACTTGCCTGGAGCGGTTGGCAGCCCTGTCCACAGCACCCGGGGAGCAGTTGGGGGTTAGATGCCTTGCTCAAGGGCACTTCAGTCATGTACTGTCGGCTCAGGGAATCGAACTGGTGACCTTATATAGTAGTCTTCTACTATTTCATATAGTGCAATGAAAAAATATTTTCCCCCTTCCCACTTTCTTCTATTTTTGCATATCTGTCACACTTTCATGTTTCAGATCCAACTGCTTTTAATATTTGGCAAAAATAAACCAAGTAAACATAAAACACTGTTTTTAAATGATTCATTTATTGAAGAAAATGCTGTTCAGCCCTACCTGACCCTATGTGAAAAAGTAATTGTCCCCTCAGTTACTAAATCAACCAGTTAACCAAATTCAATTGGCTATTGTGTTCGATTTCATTAGCCACGCCCAGGAATGATTACTGACAGACCTACTGAATCTAACCATCTCTCAAATAGAAAGCAGGCTAGAATACATGGTTCCCGTTACATCTGCTGTAAAGTTAACACCGCATTCCACCCAAGAACATCATACCAACAATCAAACATGGTGGTGTTACTGTGATGGTGTGGGGCTGCTTTGCTTCTGCGGGACCTTGGTGACCCATCAGTTTGTGACCTGAATCTCAAGCACAGTTGGGTTATGCAGCAGGACAATGATCCAAAGCACACAAGGAAGTCCACCTCTAAATGGCTCAAAAGAAACAAAATTAAGGTTATGGAGTGGCCGAGTCAAAGACCTGACTTGAATCCCATTGAAATGCTGTGTCAAGACCTTAAATGGGCAATGTAGCTGAATTAAAACAATTTTTCAAAGAAGAAAAATTGTTGCCAAAATTCTTCCACAGTGATTTAAAGGCTTATTGCAAGTTATCGCAAACATTAGATTACTGACAAAGGTGGCACAACCAGTTATTAGGTTTAGGGGGGCAATTATTTTTTCATATGGGTGATATAGGTTTTGAATAAATCTTTATCTTCAATAAATAGAATGATCCTTTAAAAGCTGGATTTTGTGTTTACTCATGTTGTCTTTAATTTATATTAAAATTAGTTTGAAGATCTTAAACAGAGAAATCAACAAAAATAGAGGACATTGGGTAAGGGGCATATACTTTTTCACAGCACTGTACATATGGTAAAAGGTCCACATTGCCACATATAAATTTATGGTTTTTATAATGAAGAAAAGACTTATGTTTAAAGACTTACGTTAATGTTTAGCACATTATCAGAGCCACTTGTTTGGCTGTTGTTCAAAATAACCCCATTATGGAACGTAAAGCTTTCTTAATTAGATATTGTCAGTGCTTTATTCCAACGATATGGTGATGTGTGCATGTGTGACAGGTCAGAGATGGCTGATGGGAAATCTCCATAAACAGCGGTGCCTGCTTCAACCCACAAGTTCTATTCCCAGGGTAAGGCTAAGACAAATGTGCCTCACCAAAGAGGCAATATGAATTACAACTATTATACACACTGACCAAGAAGACACTTGTAGAGTCTGAGGACAAAAAGGGCAGGGACCTAAACACCCCTGTAGTCTATCTTGTCAACTATTACTGACCAACATTGATCACTTCTGACTACTACTGACCAATACTAAGCAATACTCAGTATTATTTAACATTACTGTCCAATTCACTGGTCAATCAGCTTCTTAACCTTAACAGCAAACTTGCACTGTGAGCCTTCAGAAGAGTCTAAACCTAGAAGGAGAATCATCCAGCTCTGTGTGAATTAGCAACAAATATGTCACTTTGACTTCCTGTGGCTCGTGGTCTGGTCAGAACCAGTCTGTTCAGGCTGGTCAGGCTGTTTTTGAGTTTCATGGACACCGCTAATGTGCTAATGTGCTAACATCTGGTGTGTCTGCCACATCACGTGAAGTGATGCGCTGCGGACAGACAGAGACAGAGCTTCCTCTTTCGCTTCCTGAATCAGGCCTGGTCAGGTGATAGGAGAGAAAGAGAAAGAGAGAGAGAGAGAGAGAGAGAGAGAGAGAGAGAGAGAGAGAGAGAGAGAGAGAGTGAAAGAGAGAGATGCTAAATCAGAGTGGTGGTAAGTGATTTCTTTTCAGGATGTTCAGCTGGTTCAGCTGCAGCCATGATTCACTTACTTAAAACAGACATAGACACACATTTACCCTATTTACTTATATGACTGTAAATGGGATGAGTCAGGAACTGAGTGTTAAACTTGTTAAACATTTAATTCAGTGTGAATATGTACACAAAACAAGCTACATGCAGGCCCTTGGGGAATCTTTACTATAGAAACAAATCTCACTCTCACTGTAAATTTTGTTTAGGGTTACTTATACTACTCCCAGTTCCAAGCCAATGCCTGCTTTTACAATTAACAGAAAAAAGTTTGGTTGGTTTATACAATTATTTTTTCCATTTTCCCTAGATGTAACAGATCAGAAAAGACATGTTTATAGTCCAAATTTGTTACTTTACTGTACAACTCTGGCTGCGAGGTATTGTTATCTGATTTATATTATTATTATGGTTATTATTATGGTATTGTTATCCGATTTATATTCTTCTTCTTCTTCTTCTTTTTATTATTATTCTTATTTTTCTGTCATTTCTTTGCTGCGTAACTAGTCCCGCAGCTTTCGAGATATCAACACCGTTCCAACTCTAGATTGTCCGGCCTGATTGTGTGATGCGTGCTTGTATACAGCTTTTTGATCGGATGCACGGATTCCGTGTGGCAAGGGAATTTTGCGGAATTTTTTCCCATAGAGAATGAATGGGGTAAACATTTGCATGCCAATCTAAGGTACTTCTGCTTGCCCGATCGACACCGTTTTTGATACATTATCTCAGGGCAGGCCCCCGAGCATGAATCCACTGTCGTTCTGACCCGCACTCATCCGATTGTCATTTTATTCCATCATTTGTTTCTCTCATTGACTTACATTGAGTGGACTGTTGGCAGCATCCCAGACATGATGTCACAATAGCCCTTTACCTCACACACCCATCCAAACTCACGCACGGAACCCAATGTCTCACCCACTCCCAGCCTAATGCTCAGCAGTGTCAGCACACATAATGATTTTTTTAAGGTGGAACTGCTTTTAAGGTGGAATTGCACTTAGCTAGCGCAAGAACTAATCCACCGCCATACTGACCTGCACTCCTCTTTGGGTCATTTTTTCATCCCTCGTTCCTCTCATTAAGTCCCATTTATTTTCGCCACCACTCAAACTCTATTGCTTCTTTGGCCGACGGCAAACAAACTACATGTACTCACTCAGGGCACACCCCCAAGCTCTAATCCACAGCCGTCCTGACCCGCAGTCCTCTATTTGTCATTTTGTCACCCCTCTTTCCTCCCATATAGTCCCATTAATTTTCACCACCACTTAAACTCTTACTTCTTTGCCCGAGAGACACCAATATGCACGTACTCATTCAGGGCAGGTCCCAAGCTCTAATCCACAGCCTTCCTGACCCGCACTCATCTATTTTTCATTTTTTATCCCTCGCTCCTCCCTTAGAATCCCATTTATTTTCGGCCAAACCATAGCCCTGTTTATTGCATTGTGCATCAGACACCAAAATGCATGGGTACATTCCCAAGATCTAATCCACAGCCATACTGACCCGCACTCCACCTTGTGTCATTTTTTCATCCCTCGTTCCTCTCATTGAGTCCCATTCATTTTCGCCACCACTCAAACTCTATTATTTCTTTGTCCCACAGCCGCCGAAATGCATGTACTCACTCAGGGCACATCCCCAAGCTCTCATCCTTAGCTATAATGACCCGCACTCCTCTATTTCTCATTTTTTCATTCCTCGTTCCTCCCATAGAGTCTCATTCATTTTGGCCACCACTCAAAATGAATTACTTCTTTATCCGATAGCCGCCGAAATGCATGTAGTCACTCAGGGCACATCCGCAAGCTCTAATCCATAGCCATACTGAACTGCACTCCTTTATTTCTCGTTTTTTCATCCCTCATTCCGCCCTTAGAGTCCCATTCATTTTCGCCACCACTCAAACTCTATTACGTCTTTACCCAACGACAAACAAACTACACGTACTCATTCAGGGCAGGTCCCTAAGCTCTAGTCCATAGTCATACTGACCCACACTCCTCTATTTGTCGTTTGTTCATCCCTCATTCCTCCCATAGAGCCTCATTAATTTTTACCACCACTCAAACTGTATTACTTCTTTGTCCGATAGCCACCAAAATTCAAGTACTCACTCAGGGCACATCCATAGCCTTACTGACCCGCACTCCTCTATTTGTCATTTTTTCATCCCTCGTTCCTCTTATTGAGTCCCATTCATTTTTGCCTCCACTCAAACTCTTACTTCTTTGTCTGACAGTCACCAAAATGCATGTACTTACTCAGGGCACGTCCGCAAGCTCTTGTCCACAGCCGTCCTGGCCAACACTCCTCTCTTTGTCCTTTTTCAATCCCTTGTTCCTCCCATATAGTCCCATTAATTTTCACCACCACTCAAACTCTATTACTTCTTTGCCCGACATTCACCAAAATGCACGTACTCATTTAGGGCAGGCCCCGAAACTCTAATCCACATCCACACTGACCCACACTCCTCTGTTTGACATTTTTTCATCCCTCCTTCCTCTCACTGAGACACTCATCTCTTTGTCGTTTTTTCATCCCTTGTTTCTCCCATATAGTCCCATTCATTTTTACCACCACTCAAACTCTGTTGCTTCTTTGCCTGACAGTCGCCAAAATGCATGTACTCATTCAGGGCAGGTCCCCAAGCTCAAATCCATAGCCATACTGACCTGCACTCCTCTATTTGTCGTTTTTTTCATCCCTTGTTCCTCCCATAGAGTCCCATTAATTTTTCGCCACCACTCAAACTCTATTACTTCTTTATCAGACAGTCACCAGAATGCATATACTCCTTCAGGGCACAAAGGTCTAATCCATAGCCCTACTGACCAGCACTCCTCTATTTGTTGTTTTTTCATCCCTCATTCCTCCCATAGAGCCTCATTCATTTTTACCACCACTCAAACTGTATTCCTTCTTTGTTTGATAGCCGCGGAAATGTATGTACTCAATCAGTGCACATCCCAAAGCTCTAATCCATAGCCATACTCAACCGCACTTCAATATTTGTTGTTTTTTTCATTCCTCGTTTCTCCCATAGAATCGCATTTATTTTTGACCCCTTTCAAACTGTATTATTTTTTTGCCCGACATCCACTGAAATGCATGTACTTATTCAGGGCACACCCCCAAGCTCTAATCCATAGCCATTCTGACCCGCACTCCTCTATTTGTTGTTTTTTCATCCCTTATTCTGCCCTTGGAGTCCCATTCATTTTCGCCACCACTCAAACTCTATTGCTTCTTTACCCGACGGCAAACAAAGTACATGTACTCAATCAGCGCAGGTCCCCAAGCTCCAATCCAAAGTCATTCTGACCTGCACTCCTCTATTTGTCGTTTTTTCATCCCTTGTTCCTCTCACTGAGTCTCTTTCATTTTCGCCACCACTCAAACTCTATTATTTCTTTGCATGACAGTCACCAAATGCATGTGCTCATTCAGGGCAGGTCCCCAAGCTCTAATCCATAGCCATACTGACCCACACTCCTCTATTTGTCATTTTTTCATCCCTCGTTCCTCCCCTAGAGTCTCATTCATTTTCGCCACCACTCAAACTGAATTACTTCTTTGCCCAGCACCCACCGAAATGCATGTCCTCATTCAGGGTAGGTCCCCAAGCTCTAATCCACAGCCGCACTGACCCACACACTCCTCTATTTGTCATGTTTTCATCCCTCGTTCCTCCCATAGAGCCTCATTCATTTTTGCCACCACTCAAACTAAATTTAGTTGCATTTAGTTTAGACAGACAGCAGAATACACAGAGCACAGACTGCACTGTTTAAATTTAGATTGATTTTTTTATTTACTTGATTAAACAAAAACTGATTTAGTTTTATTTTATTGCTGCTACTTTGCACATCCTCGGTTATAAATTTTGACAGGAAAAATACATTGGAGTTTTATTTTTTTTATATTTTGTATTAGCAGGAACGTTCATTAAAATAGTGAATTCTTGAATGTTATTCATCTTTATTGTCTTCATTGTTAGTTAGCATATGCATAAAACAACCTCAAGCTAAATTTAAAAGCCCATAGCTACATAAAAGTTATTTGGTAGTTATTCATAATCCGAATAATCGATTATTCGTTTCAGTAATCGATAGATTATTCGACTTTCAAATTGGTCATTTGTTGCAGCCCTGCTTGGTGCCTTCTGTCATGTTTCAGAGCAACCGTGTACAAAAACTAAAATAATAATAATAATAATTATTATTATTATTATTATTATTATTATTATTATTAAAAACTGAAATGTGATCAGTAATATAACTTTATTCTGTTCTTACTTATTATTCTGTTTATATAGTTTGGCATTCATTTTTATTCAGAATTATTGGTCTCATGTTTCTGTGCTGCATGGAGTGTTGTTTCTAGGACTATGAAAATGGGGTGTCCAGGGACAGCTAAGACTACTTTAAGGTTTCCATAGACCATGAACACAAAATTATATTGAATTATCAAAAAATAACCCCCAGTTAAAGAACCTTTATTGATACTGTCACATTTTTAAGTTAAGTGAGCTAATAGGCTAATCAAATTCTATTAGCTTTTGGAAGTTCTTATATTGAGTGACAGTTTCTGATTGAAAGATGAAAATGATCTCTGATAGATTTCATTTAATTTATTGAACACTAATAGCTGCTAGTTAGCTCTGACCTCATTAACCCACTAGAAATGTTTCACCAAAACAGGATGAGAAAGACTGCACAGATGTGTGGTAAAAAGTCACACCATTAATTATTATTTTTTAGTGATTATTAGTACACAGGATATCCAAAAAGTTCACAGAGAAGAGAAAATGTGCACTGAGCTTTCCAGTTACTCCCAGACAGGTGCGTAGAACTATTTTATTCAGGAAATGTGGGAAAATGCAGGAAAATTTGGGTTGGCAGCCATGGTGACCAGCTATATATCAGGTGTGGTTAGAGCAACTCTGTCCACCCCTCTAACTCTCTTAACCAAACTATCTGCTTGTTGTTCGTACATTTATTAAAAGTCTTCCTTCACTACGTATGTTTCTCTACTTTGGCATGACTTTAGCTCATTTTGCTGCTTTTTCACTTTTAAAACATATGGTTCAGTTTTATACACTAGTTAAGCATTTAGCAGTTTGATATAGCGCCTTGAACACTTGGTGTCTGTGTGCAATATTGGAAAAAAACATCCCTTAGCATGAACTGTTTTGCAGTACATTCACTTCTTCCACTTCTTGTAGTATATGCCTATTCCATCCTAAGTTTCTGATTTCATTACTTGTTTGCATACCTGAAAACAGATGATAAAGTTTTATTTTTCTCTTAGTAGTCATGCAGATTTTGTATAAACATGGACTACAACATAACTGTTCAGCAAAGCACCAGGACCAACCATGCCAAAGACACACTTAACATTTGTCAAGGCATCACACCCCAGATGATGTTCTGACACCAGAGGAGCTTTCCTATTCAAGTAACTGTTGACTGTGTTTTTAACCATTGTGATTTTCAGACAAGGTTCGTTTGAAATATGTGTTTGAAATGTAACTTTGGGGAAAATGGGCGAGTACTCTTAAAAAAAAACAAAAACTTTTCAGTATTTCAATTGTTGGAGGATTACATAAATACATGAAGTGTATTACCTACAAGTTTTTTGGAAATATTATTTATGTGTTGTTAATACAGTCACTGCACTGCTGTTAAAACATTTTGTACACTATTTATAGACTTGAACCATTTCACCATCAATACCACCTTGTTTACAAATTACGAAGTTTAAAATAAATGTTCCTTTAAATACAGTGTTGGTACACTTTAACTATATTTCATGGTACACTTAAGTAGCATTGGAAGGTTACATATATAATACTGCAAATATTGTTATTGTGTATTACAGATGAAATACTTGTATATTAGAGGTATATAACATAAATTGCTAAGCATGTATTTCAGTACACCTTAGTAAATACTTAAAGTACATATTTTAGTATACAAGTACTACAAGAGCACAAGAAGGATTCAGCAAATATACTTTACTGTATTTTTAAATATACTCATATATTATTATATAATGTACTATATACATAAACTGATATACTAACTATGTGATTAAAGAGCAACGGTATTACAAACACACTCTTAGTATAGTTTAAATGTATGCAAGTATTTAAATTAAGTGTTTGAGTTCAATTTGGCAGCACAGACTAGCATACTTAAATTATACCTTAAGGGTGGCAAAAAAAAAACAAAAAACATATGATTAGTTTACCTAGTACAGATAAAGCATGACTTAAATATATATCATGGAGACATTAGTAAGGACTTTGTACAAATAAGCAATTCCAAAATAACATAACTAAAGTATACAACTTTGTCAGCACTACTTTAGTATACATTTTTTCGCAAGGGCAATTAGTATAGTGTAACTTGCATGCCTAAATCAGCACACACTTGCCCAAACTGTACTGTTTGGTCGATTGAATGCATTTGGAGTAAGGGGGTAAATATATGTAAATTTGACTTTCTGCGGAATTACTGCTGCTCTAGGTGAGTTTTTTCTTAACAATGGAACAACTAGTTTTGGTGAAAGTTTGAGGCTGTAATAGACTGAAACTGTTGAATGTGCATACAGACCTATAATGAGACACACTTCATGAACAAATTCATTTAAATAATACTTTTGTTCTCTGTGCTGCTCCAGAAAAAAAGAGTGGGTCTGGGAAAAGATGAAGTGATAAATGGAGGACAGCAACACACCCAAACACAGCCACTATAAAGTGTAAATACACATCAGCTCCCAAATCCCTAAGTGTGCAGAAAGCCTGTGGTGTGGCCAATCACATGCAATTGGCTGCTGCACTATTTAATTTTTTATTGTGTTTACACAAACTGCAAATGCTAAAGCACATTTTATACAACATTAAACACACAGCATCACGTAGATGTAATCCTCATTCAACTATGAAACATCAGTCTTAAACTGTAATCTTGTCTATGAACATTTCAGATTTGCATTGAAGCAGCTGTTCACTGCACAAATCCTTGCATGCAAATTACAATGTACAAAAAGCACTGTATTTGAACAAGTGAACAAGAATCTGGCCGTACAAGAAAGAGTTGCGTGAGTAGTGGCATGGTTAGGGTAGAGGACAGGAAAGAGGCAGGGGGAAGGCAAAGGCCACAAAACATTTTATATCACAACACAGGCCACTATCATAGACTTCATAGTCAACTATGGTCTAAGTATGGTTGAGGCAGGTTCTCTGCTTAGTGTTTTAGTGTCAACAGTACAGATGTTCAGGAATAAAAAACAAGTGTATGAGTAGTATACAAACATCACATCACACCGCACTGCATATTACTATACTGTAAACCTATCAGTGGAGTTCCTGCCACCTTGTTCATCCTTCCTCAACCCTACTGACGAATTCTTCAAAGCATGGAGGAGGAAGATGCACAATCCCTAGCCCAATAAGCAAGTGTCTTTACTTGAGACTCTGGGATGAAGGTTGTGAGGAGATTAGGGTTGGGCTGATAGACGATACCATCATCCATCTTTGATGACTGACAGACACCACGATGTTGATCCAGCACTGTGACACCTCAAACCCCCACTCCACCGCCTCAACACTCCACTCCCACCACCGTCCACACCGCCTGCTATAATTCCAGTGTTTGCGCTATAACTATATTTATTATTTTTTACATACCCAGAGATCTGAACTGATAAATAGGTGTTTTAAGGTTTTTAAGGTGTTGAGATACCTGGATGGGAACCTGGCTCCTAGTGAATGGAAGTGCATGGACGTGCTGATAGCCAATCAGAATGCAATTGACAAAACATCTAATGTTGTGGCCAGCTTAGCGTTCAACAGATATCAGACACACATCTGTGGGTGGAGCATGTGATATCTATTGAACTAATCCCACACAAACCTGCAGGCCAAATACAGGAAATGACTGGAAGTAGAAAATGTAAAGTGTAAATTTTCTCGAAGTGAATAATGATTGACCTTCTTCAAACAAAGAGCTTCGGAAAATACCTCAGTAGATCAGTTATAAAGTGAGTTCAGTTCAGTAAACCCTGATTTACTCTTTCTATTAAAGCTATAAGCCATTAGACCTTTAAGAACACATACACACACACCTTTTGAGCACTTGGTGTCAGAAAAATTACACTTAAAACTCAGAAGACATGTGCTGCTTCACTGGTCATTTGGCCATTAAATAAAATGAATATATTTGCGTTGTGACCCCTGGTTCCTATCACAACTATTGTAGAGACATTTTTTCAAAAATGCACCACTTCACATCATATAACTCTCAATGATTGAATTATATACAATTTTTAAATCAAAAAGGAAATTCTCTTTTATGTTTTACAAAGAGACCTGGCAAAATCTAAACAACCTTCTACGTAATAGGCTTATTATTATTATTAAACTAAACTAAAAAAAGGAATAAATAAAAACAAGTATTAAAAACATTTTGAAAAGCCAAGTGTCCCAAAATTGTATGTGCATTTACAATTTAATTTGCAGAATCCATAAAAAGCTTTGCATAGACATATACTCCAAAACACATGCACACCTGTGTGAAATCAGCTGAATATCAGTAGTGTAACATCAGGCCATTCTTGTTTTTTTTTTTTGTTGGGGGGTGGGGATGTTGCTGAACCACAGCATTTTATTTTAAAACAAGTCCAAATCCACTCTTTTATCACCACATCAGCTCCACATGTGTGTATATGAGTTTTTTATGCAGTGCTTTAATAGACCAAGCTGCATCTGATATCTGTGTGCCTGAAGCTGATGAGGTTTGTGGAAAACAAGCAGCGCTGTGGCTAAACGGATGATGTGCAAGCGTGTGTGTGTGTGTGTAAGAAAATATTTTAAAGTTGCAGGAAATGAAGCCATAAGAGCTGAAAGGCCTTATCTGTTTCTAACAGAACCCTCCACTCACTGCATATTAACCTTCAGCTAAAAACCACTTGAATGATAAAGCTCATGCGGTTTATTACCTTTAGAGTTTCAGTTACGCTAATGCTAATACCACAGAGCCTGCCATCTGCCAGCTTCAGCACTGCTGGTTGTGTAAGGGCTGAAATGATCTTAGATCAGCACTTGTGTCCTCTCCTCTGCCCACAGCCTGGACCACAGGACATAAACCCACCTCATCTACCTGCACAGCAGTATGTGGCCTATTAATAACACCATGCGGTTAGGTTTGGTCAGAGTGGTTTCCTTCACTGACCAACATGAAGCCGTAACATGGCTGTAATCTCACTCTTCAGCCAAACATGAACCAAGACGTGAAGCTGCACAGTGTAGTTCAGAACATTGGGTTAAACCACCAACTCCTTACACTGAATAAGGGTCCTTAACTATAACTTTTGTTTTGGTAAGAGTGGGCAGAAATGGGATAGTGTTTGGAGAATTTGGTCATAAATTCCTAAGATCATGGTCATAGTTCAGGGATCACCAAAGGATTTTTCAATAGGAATGCACTTGCCCTCATCTAGGCTACACTTGGTGCGGTAATTAGCTACCTAAGCAAACTATGTAATGCAAACAAGCCAGATCATAGCACATATTAACTCTGTAAATAACTGCTTTGCCTGGTTAAAGTGTGGTGCAATGGTGTTTTTGTTGTTGTTGCTCATAGTAAAGCACATAGCGCCCAGTTTGAACATAACAAATCAAATATAATAGTTGAACATAACTGTGAAATATTAAATAATGTACAAAATGGCTGTCAGATGTTTGCTTCTAAAGTCTACATTTATGTTGACTTGACCCCTTGCCTCTCCAGGGGGTCACTTGAGCTAATACTGTAATAGAACAGCTAATAAGGTAGCATCAGAAATTCCCCCAAGGGGAAATGAAGAGGGCAAGTTGACAAGGGCATGTTAAAAGCAGTACTATTAGTAATAGTAATATTTTCATGAAACATGACTGAGGCAAGATAAGGCCATGGAAACAGAGCTGGTGCCCAGAAAAATTCAGCGAGGGCCACTATAGGGTTGGGGAACATGAAAGCACAGAACTGTAGGCTTGGGCAGTCTCTGATTTTTCATTCCTTCATACCTTCCTGATATTTCACCAGGATATACAGTATGACGATATTGCAGTTTTAAAAAAGCCTGAACTGCTGGCGATATAAGTCATTGTAGCATGTATGACACTGTTTAGCCCACAAAGCTGTATATCTAATATGAAATTAGCCTACATAGACAAGTCTTCCTAAAGTTTCTAAGTTTTCTAACTAAACGGAGTCACCAGATTGGAGGTTTGCGCTAGGAAAACACTTTTTGCCATCTCCTCTAGTGATATTTCAGAATAAAAAAAATGAGCTTGCTTTACATGGTTAACAACAGTTGATAAATATTAAAAGGTGCAGTTAACAGGAGAGAGGAGCTTCGCTAGCATGCTAACAGCTCTGCCCACCACAGAACATGTTTGATTTCAGCTAACTAAAGCACTGAAAGCAGTTTAGATTATTGAAAAATAATGATTAAAATCTGAGAGGGTGAAGTCAAGCAGTCACTGAAGGGACAGAAAAGGCTAAATTAACCTGGTCGGTGGTGCTTGGATCTTTAGCCTGATATGCTACCTTAATGTTAGCTTAGCCAGCAGCTACATTCCCAAACAGACTACTTCCCATCACAGTACAGGCTTGATTCTGAAAGTTAGTGATCTGTTGACACAAATTTAAATGATAAAAATGTTTGTGAGAGCAAAAGTGAACTCACTAATCAAACACGTTCTGTGGTGTGTGCAGAAAATGTACGGTTGTGATGCATGTAGCCAGAGACGTTATAAATGAGGAGCCAGGTCACTGGAGAAAATACAAATGGGAAAGTTTGTAACGCTCAGCATGGCCAGAGCCATGTAGAGAAAGAGTCGCGTCATCTGCATTCTCTCCAGTGGACCATTTTCTTTATAGCAATGGCAGATCGTGGAACCTTTAAATACACTTGAACATTACTGTATAACAATTACCTAAACTTTTGCCAACCTTTGCCAAAACCACCCCACTATTTTCAGCTCATCTTTGAAAAATGCTCAAAAATGGCATGCTGGGAGGGGCACTACAGTGATGTTCGGGTTTGGAGGTGAGGCAGGTGGCGGGGGAATTGGGCAGGCTGAGCTGCTGTGTTTTTATAGCTAATGTCAGTCACCATAAAATATGGATAGTGACAGAATCAAACAGCACTTTTGCAACTAAGAAGTCTTACGAGGCTGATGCTTTTTCTCTACTACCATAGCTATCTTTGACGGGGGAAATGTCTCTGATCAGGCAGTGTGTCTTGAGCCTAGCCAGTATGAGCCACAAGCTCAAGCTGTCAAAGAGTTAACATAGTGCCAGAAAATGATTAACAGCAAGCAGTAGACGTCCTAATGGTGGAGCATTCCCTAAAACAGTGACAGCTACCTTCTGATTATCTGTTCAGCAAGATCCATATTTGATAAAACAAAGAAAAAAGTTAAAGAAAGCCATTATGGACACAAGGTTGACAGAGTCTGTAACAGTGGCCATTTA
Source organism: Colossoma macropomum (assembly GCF_904425465.1). Lineage (NCBI taxonomy): Eukaryota > Metazoa > Chordata > Actinopteri > Characiformes > Serrasalmidae > Colossoma > Colossoma macropomum. Next base: position 18,328,750 of record NW_023494810.1, read on the forward strand.
ACGTTAACCCTTCCTAAACCTTTCGCTTTCCGTAGTTCCAATGTTGCTTGCCGTTGATTTCTGTTCAGTGAGGAAAACGTAAATCGGCTGCAACACCGGTAGCTATATGTATATGGAGACTTGCAAGAATTCTCACTTAATCAGTCCTTCAGGTTACAGTCAATCAGTCCAGCATTAACTGCTAGCATTAATATTTCTCCATCATATTCACTCCAGCTTAGAGAGAAAGAAGAAACTTTAAAATCACACCACTTCTCTGGCTTTTTTTCCTGTTCATGGTTACTCTAGATGTGGCCTGTTCTCCATTATGTCCAAAATTAGTGTATTGGCCTGCCAACCTGCTACAAATCGGTGGCGGCTGAGTGCAGTCCAAGACAAGTCCAAGGCCATGACCAGCCAAATTAGAGCCAGACTGAGTCAAGATCATGACATAAAAAAATCAAGCTTCTAAAATGGCCAGTCATTTACTGCACAATGCCTCTTTAATTTATAAAAAAAATAAATTATATTTAGTGTATTCAATTACACTACACAACATTAGCTACCCTAAATGCTGTCATTGATTTAGCTGTGTAATATGCATGTCTTCAAAACTGTGTACCGTACATTGTATTTTGTACCAGTATAAACAGTATACTGCCTGCTGCACCTCAAAGTTGTATACAGAATGGTATCCAATATGCAACAATTACAAACCTCAGTTGCAAAAATGTGTATGAAATGCAGGAGAGCAGCTCCCTCTGCAGGATGAGAACAGGTTTGCATTTACACTCCTGTAATTCTGCTTTAGTTTGTGAAGACCAGATTGATCATCCCACACATCAGAAAACCTTTCTTTAGATATACTTTTAATTAAAATCTTAATCAAAAAGATATCAGCATCCTTTTAGCAAAATGGCTGGAAAAAACAAAGCAGAGGAATCAAAAGTTCTCGTTTGAAATACATAACTCTCATTCATTCCGTTTTATTTGCTCTCCCCTTTGTGAGATCATTACTAATATTGCTGATGTTGTGGGCAGCACTTCAGTAAATGGAAATAACCGGTTTTATCATGAAAGCCATTACTGGAAACTGCCGTTTAATAGCTGTATTGGATAGAGAGGACTACAGTCTCAAAGTCATAGCACAGTGCGAACAGTGGGGCTTCAGGCTGGAACTAAAGGGATGGTTCAAATGGTCAAACTAGGAGAATGCGCTAACAGTGCAAAAAAACTGTGCCCGTGTCAAAAATCATAAACCACTCTCAAGAAAAAAGCAACAAACATATGTATCAGAAAATTACACAGAAGCCTCAATAACTAAATATAACATCAAAATTTTCAATATTAAGTGTGTCCAACCTCTGCCTTCATTAGTTGCCATTCTTGTCAGGAGACTTGCTTTCAGTTTTCCAAAAAAAACCTGCACACTTCCAAAGTTCAGGCTTAGAAGTTGGATGCATTATCCGTTGTAAAACATTCCAAAAAATTCAAGGACGTTGTGATCTGGACTCTGGATAGTCAGTCCATTGTTTTGAGAACATCAGCTTCATTGATTGATTTGCAAATTTTCTTCTTTTCCTTTTGTCAGCAATGGCTTTTTGAAAGCTTAACATCTCTTCAGACCAATTTGCAAGATTTGCTACACATCTTTTCAGACCCATAAAATATAATTTGCATGACTAAATAGTTTTTCAGATTGACAGAGAATGTGTTGTGTACGGTTCTACATACAACCTTTTGGAAAAGGGTTCTGCTATTGTTACAAGCTTGACAGTTTAACAATAGACCTCATTGAGCACTGAGTTTTTTTTTTTTGTTTAGCTGAAGGATGAACAGAAACACCTGTTTTTTTACAATCTGAAGCAAGAGTGGAGCTTGATTTTCTCTCCAAGATGAAAACTTTAAGTACTATTTATATGATGGTGTCGGTTTTGGTGGTCTGCTACATCTTACACAGCTGTTAGGACTCCTATTTTCTCTATTTTGAACAATTTTTGAACTAGTTTTGGAACCTCTTGCAAATGGATTATCTTAAATGACTAGATACAAGATCATGGAATTAATAAGTACTTAATGGCTGCTTGGACTGGAAACAAAATGAATGAAGGGTGCTGTGACTTTTACACAGTATAGTGTAAAAGTATGGTTAAATTGCTGCAAACCTATTAGGCAGATAAAAAAAAGGTTTCTCATATTTATCCTTAGCGTTTTAATTAAACCGTGTGCTATTGCATTTCTATTGGTTTTAAAGGTTACACAAACTATATTTTGACTTTTTCAGTGAGGTATATGCATTACAAACCAGAAATATCAGCTCTGATAATGTATCATACACTACATTGAGTGACAGTGTAAAATTATACACAGCTGCATGTGTTAGTGAAAATTTTAAGACAATTTGGGCCTGAATGCTTTGTGTCTGATCTCTTTATATCCAACCTGGCAAAATACTCATTGTGCAATAAACCAGTACAGTGAAGCAAGAGCCAAGGTTTTACAAACCCTATACAACTAGTAACAGACACAGTGCTCACAATAAAATGATCAATATACAATATATTTAATAAATGCAGTAAACACATCAACTTTGGTTGTAAAGGCATTATTAGAATTCAGTAATGAGCTGGTCAAAATATAAACATGCTTTTCAGTAGAAAAAGTACCCAAGTTCCCAAAGCCATAACTCATTATATATTTATATTAGAAATAATTATACATGATTAGATGTATATAATAAACCACTTCAAGAGATAAAGAAAAAAAAAAATAAAAAAACTAACCATTTTGTAACATTATTTTTCACATGGAAAACGCAACATTTAAAAACAGAGATATATTTTTTTTTCACACCGTCTGCTAAGTGTGCTTTGGCTTGTTCAGCTGCAATTTGCTGTCTTAGCAAATCTCATCGAATCTCACAAAAATAATTCACTAAGAGACTGCAGGTCCCAAACAACAAGAAAAATTAAAGTTACAGTGAAAAAGGTGAAGTTGAAACAATCAGCAGTACACACAGAAGCAATTAAACCTCCTAGCAGTATCTAAACTATGAGAATCATTTCTGTTATTGGTAAACTGTCCAACTATTATTTGATTAACTGACTAATCAAACCATGATCAAAGCACATTCAAAGTTCTGCCAAAGTGCAAAAAGTGTGATATTTATCTAAGCTTATGGCCTCTTTTGATGCATGCACAAAAGCAAGACCAAAGATGAATGATTGGAGCTGATAATAACAGTATTCATACATCATTTTCTTTATTCATTTACATATATCAGTTCTGATCATCCCCACCAAAGATATGCAGTTAGGCCAACTGGAGATACTAAACTGCTCCTAGGTGTGAGTCTGAGTGTGTATGTGAATGTATACGTCTTTGTGTCTGCCCTATGATGTGCTGGTGACCTGTCCAGGGTGTTTCCTGCCTTCCGCCCAATGAGCACTGGGAAAGGCTCCAGCACCCCTGTGACCCAGTAGGATAAGTGGCTTAGATAATCAGAAAGAGTACTAATTATCTTGAACTACATTAAGCAAAACATGAATGGTCTCCTAGTTAATGTTAGCAAAATTAACGTTATCCTGCAGTTCATTAATGTTGAAACGCACAGCTAATACAAATCATGTGTATTTTTGGAGCTCTGTATTCTAAGGACGACAAATATTTCCATTGTTGATTTTTTGTTTATATTTTCAAAGCGTTGTCCAAGGTAGAGTAAGTTAACAACCTGAAGAGGGCAACAATTCTGACATTTTCTCTAACACAAATGCCAATTTCTTTGACAGTTTATGTCTGTATAAAGAGCAATGTCTGCCTGCCAGCGAAACACATCTCAGGATAGCATTGGGTTTAAGTCATGTGACAATATAAAAGTTAACAAGGGGCAGCCGTTCCACTTAAGTACTGCAGAAACTATATCAAAATGTTAATGTACCATAGTGCTCAAACACTGACCTACAACAGCCATATTTTAGTTTCTGTGCATTCTTACAACAAACAGTGAGAACAAGTGGATCAAAGCACTGATTTAAACAGAGCTAATTTGCTGTATGTGTGGGGTAGCCCTGTTTACTGCGGCTGCAGGTGCTCACCTCAAGCAATCTTTGTCTTTGTACAACATGCCAGCAATTTATGTAATCTTTATGTTAAAAAAAAGTGGAACTAGTATATTGCTGTTGTCGGAACAAAACCTCGTATCTCCAAAATGGTAACTTTCAGGAGAAGGAAAAAACATACTTTACTTTAAATGTAAGTCAATGGAACCAGAATTTTTACCAAGTAATTTTAGGTCATTTAATTTGGTTCATTCGTCATGAAATTTACAAACAATGTAAAGAGGTATTTTCAAATTATGTCAAAAACTGAAAAACAAAAATGGAGATACAATGTTTTGTTCCGACAACAGTGATATGTAGTTTGAATTTGATAGACTAGTTTATATTTAGCTGGCTACCCTAGCTAGAAACCATTGCTAAACATAGCTATATTTACAAACAAGGTAGCTTTCCTTAGCTGCTGGCATCAGCTGGCTAACATGGAGCAGCCTCTGTAACACATATACAGCCTTCCAGCAATTTCTGTAACACTATAAAAGAAAAGCAAAACCTTTATATGTAATGTGAATTTGACTGACTTCATTTAAGCTCTCTTGTAGCTAATTATATGCTAGCAGGCTACAGCAAAATAGCTAGCCTACTATTAGCAGTTTAAGGAACATCAACTTCATCTCAGCAGCAACCCAAACAGCAAGCACACATCGGTTCGCTGGCTTGAGCAGGTTGCCACCCCGCTTTGCCACTGCTGGTCGACCCTCAGACCACCCAGATTACTGTCCTGCATGCAAGCTCTAACTATTTTTTATCTACTCAAAACAGATTTTAAATGCAATTTATTTATAAAATAAACTTAGAACAATATCAAACAACTGACAAGGTCTAATATAAATGATTTTATAGAAAATGCTGTTACTGACACTGTGCTAGATTAAAATTATTTACCAAACTAATTTACAAAGTATAACTAAAGAAAGGAAGTAAGGAAAAACAAAAAGTAAGTTGGACTGTGAGTGTAAAATGAGCGATGATAAGGGGATTTTTGTCTTTTACTCTGCTTAAACAAAAGTAAAACACTGAACAAAACCACCTGGAAAATGCTGAACAAAACGCCGGTGGACCACCAGCTTTGCCATCAGCGGGCCGACAGTGGTCCACTATCCTCCTGCTATCAGGGAAACATTAGCTGGCTAGCGATGTTAGCGATCTGCCATGAGGCATCATTCTTCTATTTTTTGAAGCAGTACTTCACATAATATCCACCTTTCACTGACCACTCAAAAAACAACTCTCTGTGACATTTTGATTTCCATTTTCTGCCAGAGTTGTTTGTTATGTGGGAAGAACCATGTGGTGTCTTTGACAATGTTCTAGCAATGTTAGCTGTTCATACTAAGCTGATGTTGGACAAATTACGTCATTGACGTTTTTTGCTTTGTTCTGTAGCATTAGCTTGTTTTAAAAACATGAGTACAAAATTTGTTGATAAATGTGATGTAAAAAGCTGCTTTGTTAGCCAGATAACAGTTTGGGAAAATAGCCACTGTTAGAAATGGTTCCTTGCGAGCATAGCTAAACGAAGTATTTAAATACACTAGCTCTACTTTCATTTGAAAAATATAAATATTGCAGAAACCCTGGCATGCTGTACAAAGACACAGTGACTGCTCTGTGTGAGGCAGCTGCAGCAGCAGTAGTAAATCAGCAGTAATGTTACGCTGTTTGGGTGACTTTCTATAAAATTACCTGCCTATGATTATGTCACGACGACCAGCGGTTTGTACTCCAGAATCAAAGAGTGCGGAGATGGGAGGCAGGGCTAAAAGGCTGTTGGTGCTGCTCTTTAAAATGACAAATAGTCACATATAATATATGCATGTATGACTTTCCACAAATGAACATCATCTTTGTCCACCACAAAAGAAAACATACTGGTGAGTAATTTGTAGTTTTCCTACCTCACCAGTGTTCTGACAAGTCAAACTACTCCCTGAGGATGTGCAGTTCATACTGTAAGTGATTTGTCAAAATAATCTAATGTTACTCTTACAAAACTACTAAAGCTCATCATACTACTACCGTTAATTGCTGGAATATTCTAAGCCCATGTCAGTCTCTGTTAATTAGAAGTATTGAGAAAGCTACTTCAAAAACCCACAGAACATTCTGCTGCTCATCACAGCATTACGCACATTAGCTAGCTAATTTAGTACAACTAATTAATTGCTAGTTTAAAATACAACTCACTTTGTAAGCAAAGTTTTAACAAGGGAAAATAAGGTCAGTTGCTTGTGCTGGAAACCTATTCTTATGTTTTCCATGGAGGTAATTTAGCTCTTGGTAAACAGTGCCTCAGTTTGTCAGAGCCAAACACTTTTGTTACAGCTCTTCAATTATCAGTCAAATAATTAATAGGAACACAAAGAGTAGTCATAATAGGACCATCTCAATAAATCACGAAATAACTAAATAACAGCTAAATAATCATTATTAGAGATGCATAATTGGAACCAGGCAAAAATGGCTCAAATCAAGCAATTATCAATCAGCCAGTTTTATTATTTAGATTTTGGCCGATCTGTGTTGCAATTTTAGGTCAGGTAAGTGCTAAAATATATATTTTTTAAATATATTCATGGTGGAGACATTCAGGTTGTTGTAAAATCAAAACAGTCCCGAAAGAAAAATGTTTCTTTCCCCTCACTATTTTAGCATTATAAGAATTAAATATAATAACTCAGAAAATGTGTAGGTTCACCAGTCATTAATAAATAAAATGGCTATATTTGTGTTGAAGACATCACAAGCTACCACCATCACCACTGTAAAGAAAAATGCGATATATGAGAGTGGCATCTAAAGTGTTTTACTGTGTGCGACAAGCGATTTCTTTTTATAGAAGCCTAAGCTCGCTGTAGTACATCAATCTGCCATAATGATCACATGGATCATATGAACATTATACAGAATTATAGTGAGTTTTTTTTTGTTTTTAAAGTGTTTATCCGTTATTGACATTGTCAACAACTATAACTTTGATAACCAATATCTACAGCCTTATTTACTAAAAACCTTTTCTTGGTTGTGTAAATGTATTAAAACTGAGGTATTTAAATCATGTGTCTACCCTTCCCCCATCCTTCACTGCAGACCCCTTGCTCTTGGCCACGTTCCCATAAATGGTCCCTCCATTACTGCGTGGGCGGGGCCCCTGTAGGCCTTGTGTAGGTTGGAGCCGAGGGATAAACCCACGTCTACCTGCTCACGCCTGTGGGCCAACAGCAGCATCATGTGGTCCAGTTTGGAGCGGATGGTGGTGTAGTGGAGCTGCCGCTCTTTGGCCAGTCTGCAGAAACACTTCCTAAGGTTACTGCCTTGGATCGGGGGGCGGAGGTTTAACATCTGGGGGGCAGGGCCATCACTCAATGGGGAAGAGCTTGTGGTGGAGGAGGAGCTTGAGGATGGAGGGGAGAGGTGCGTTTCTGTCTGGACTGTGCAGTGTGCTGTTGGGCTAGTTTGTGTGGAAATGTGGCGGATTTGGGCAGCTGAAGAGGTCATAACTCCAACAGAATGACAGCTAATGGGGCTTTCAACCTCCTCTGCTTTCAGAGGAGATAAACCTGGAGGTTCTTCAGATGCAATAATGTCCTGTCGAAGTTCCTGCTCCATCCAGTCCTCTCCGAGTGTGGAGCTGTCAGACACTGGAGAACTTTTCCTACCCTCACTCTCCTTGTCTTTACTGATCTGTTGGATCTGTCTGCTCTGCTGGGTGTGGGCTGTGTTGGGTGTGCTGGTCAGACATGCTGGAACCAGGCTGGCTGCCCTGCCCCATGGAGTTCCTGGGGTTTTGAGCAGTAGGTGGTCATAGATTCCGCTGTTTCTGATACTAGAGGGTGCACTGGTGTTCACTGGGAGGGACTGAGCATACAGGATTCTGAACTCTTCATCAAAACTCTCTGTTATCTGGCCAGAAAGCTCAATCAGGTTACTGCTGTTCAGTTTACCATCAGTCCAGCTGAACCTGAGGAATAAGAAATACAGAAACACATCTAAATCTGTCCTGCTGTTAAATGGATAGTGTGAAGAAGTATGCTGTCTTCAAAAAACATTTTGCTTATGCCTGTTATACATTCACATAATCCAAAGTTCTAACTTCTGACTCGTGCCAAAACATATTTGGAGGGCAGCAAAGAATAATATTTGCCAACTTGAGCTGCCTTTTTTGGCAATTTGGAGCTGATTATCTGAAGCTCTCAGAACCTTTGCTCAAAAATGACAAAAGCATTTTGATGCTTTTTCTTGCACGTTACCATTGCATTTAATGAGAACAGTTTGCTTATATGGTCACCAAATCATCGTTCAATAAATGTCCACAGGCGTTTAAGGGACTGAAAGTAGTTCTGAGGGAGACAAAGTTGTAAGTAACAAAAAGCCAACTTCAAACCTGTTCTGTGGTGTTTGGGACTGTAGCGTTAGGCTAAACGTGCCACACAGAACAGGCCTGGTTCCAGCTAACTGATGCGAAAAGGTACATCTGTTTAGTGCAAAGTCGAGTGACTGAGTAAAAGGCAAAATTCTGTGGTGTGTGTAACTGTTGCTGAGCTACTATCATGCTTAAGGCCAATGCACACCTGTCTTGCTGCAACATCCAAAAATTCAAAACCCTTGTTTTTAACAGAGATATGCACACATGCAGCTTAAAGTCAGTCAATCTTTTAGATAAACAAATAAATGCTAAAGGTCTGTTACCTCAGTTAACATTACAGCCAAGTCTTTTTCTCCTAGTAGCTTTTAGCTCAAACAGTAATATAATATAGTAATATAAAAAAAATAAATGTATAATAATGCTTATAATTACTGAAAACAATACAATGAAGAGAGTCTGAAATGAATTGAAGTGTAGGGAGAGGTTCTCTTTAATGTTGTGCCTAAGCAGTTCACGTCCAGTGACACGCCTTGAAAGGTGCGCACTGTTTTCCTGGCTCAGATTTTTCCCCTCTTTCTCCCAGGGCTGCCTACTGGCTAGCTCCCACAACACCAATCAGCGAGTCTTCTAAAATATTTAAGAGTGGAACATGTTTATTTGGTTGTGACACACATAATTTTGAAATACTGTTTTAAGTACTGCTTTTACCTTATTACCGTCATACCACTCAACTGTAGCCCTAAAACACCAAGCCAACTGTCTGCAATCAGACAGTCATCAGATTGAGAACATCTGTGGCAAACAATGGCCTACAGTTATTACAATCTGTTCTGCACCACTGGCTGTAGTGGGCCCTTGTCAGTGCTCGTTTGGCCGATTTAGCATATCAATTTGGTTTTACCAGTGAGAGAGGTCTAATTGGCAGTTTAGCATAGCAAATCTGTGCACTGGAATAGAAATGAAAGTGAGTATAGCAAAACAAACAACACTCAGGAGGGCACACTTAGAGTGTAGTCCAGTTAACTGAAGCAAGGAATTTACCTGTAGGAGCCTGTAGCCACTCTGTTTCCATCAATCAGCATGAAGCGCTCGTGAACCTTCCCAGCGATCCGCGCACCTGACCTCAGGTAGTAAGTCGAGCCGGTTATGGTCCGCACCCTGATATGCTTTAAATCACAAACAAAGTACTGTTAGGAGTAAAAGTTCATAAGCAGCTATATCAACTATTCATTAACTACGAGCCAGTTTCCCAGACTCAGATTAAACCTTAGCCTAGACTAAAAAGAAATTCCAATGGTAATTCTCCACTAACTTTGAAATTTAGACCAAAATTAGGCATAAGCCATGTCTAGGACACCAGCACTATGGGTCAGTTTCCCAGTCAGGGATTGATCTTAGACCTAGACCACTTTTTCCTTTCAATGGAGAATTTCCACAGTGTATTCTAGGCTTATTGTCCAGGTAACTGAACAGAAGTGACTTAAACCCTATACTGCCGGTTTATTATTCAGTTACTAATCTTAAGAATTATTATTCGTCTTATTATTATTCTATTTTGTTTTGTTTTTTTTTATTCAGCAGCTACTATGAAACTAATACGAAAGTTATGTAGTTATGTGACTGATGACATGTGGAGAGTTACTATTTATTAAATTATCATCATTCAGCTACTGAAACACCTACCCGGAGCTCATCCAGACACACATGAAGACTTTTGCACATTTGCAGGAATTCTGAGAGGGATGACTGATCTAGCACGATGTAAACAGGCACCCGGCGCAAAGATGCCTCCTGCAGGTCATGGAAAATATCCAAATCTGTCAGAGAGTCTGTTACTATGGCAATTACCTGAAGGACAAAGAGAAAAACAATAGTGTCTATTACTTTTTGCACCCCAGAAACAAAAAACAAACTTATTAATGGCTAGAATATCTAATGGGTCACATTAAGTGGGGTTGATAATTGTGCACCGACGCTGGGATACTAACACCCTCTGGCTTAGCGCATGGATGAGCGTCTGCTGGCCTAATATCAGCTGCACTCTGCCTGCAGGCTGTACTGCTTAAAATGTAAAGCTGCATGTCTAGGGGAAAGGAGGACATGTTGTAGCATCTATGGAACTCTAATTTCAGTGTGAAATATTCACATTCTCAACATTGCAAGAAAATAACCCACTGAGATGGTCCATTACCTCTGGCTGGCATAGTGACCTTACACGTTTTAGTGTTTTGGCAGAATTTTAAAACGTCTGCTTCTCAGACTATAGATTCCTAAGAGAAGTCTGATGCCCTGTGATGAATTCAAAGGTCAAATACAGAGTATGCATTTACATTTGAGGTGGGGATCACAGAGACAAACATGACTCATGAATCTCTTACCAATGCAGGAACTACATGCCTGAAAGGACTTTTAAATTAGTATCAGACCACAGTAACGTAAACCCACAGTTAATGATTCCATCAGCTTTAACTCTGTGTTGAGACAACTTAGGTGGTGGTGGGGGGGTATGTGTGTGTTTTCAATGCTTGTGGTGAGCCTATAGTCAAAAAGACAAAAGAATTAACTGCTTGCTAGTTTTGATTTTTGCCAGTGTATGTGTATATTCTGTAAGTACTCCAATGGTGTCCTTACATATGAAGTACACCACTATGCCTCTAAATCTCCTCCTGTCTGTGTAACACCATAGTTGAATAACAGACAACTTACAAGGAGTTCAAAAGCAAAATCATGAAAGAAAAGCTACAAAAGTCTCGTTGGCTGAGGTAGGGGCATTCAGCTTTCCGTGTATGACAAATCAAACACTCTTTCGGCCAACTCTGGGCAGTCCTGACTTGAATCTACACTACAGAATTTTGAACATTTCGAACATTGATTTGTGAATTCAGTTGAATTCACAATCCATTTTGAAATTCAGAAGTTAACTACTTAGAGGAATGAAACAAGGTTCAAGTTGACCATGCTGATTTGTCTGTCAGTGGTTCATAAGAGGATGAGTTGAGATAGTGTCTTTGATGAGCCATTTCTAATATTATTATTGAAATCCAAAGAAACATGCTGGCTATGGACAGAGCTACAGAGTTTTTGGTGTGTTTTAGGGCTTCATACAACTCTATGCTGTTACCAAGCAAAATAATATAAAAAAAGTATGAGAACTGAAAGGGGTATGACCTAGCACTGACCACCATCTTAAATAGCAAAAAACAGTAACTTACATAAATAAAATAAAATCTGATCACTTAAAGGGGGTGAAAATCTCAAACCAACCGGAAGATGTGATACGTTTTGCAATCATTGAAAAAAATTCAATGTATAATTTCTTCAGTGACGTTTTTAAGTTGTATGCAGTGCTGTGTTTGGCCAACTAATTGAAACACGTATTATTTCACATGGCAATGAGAACAAGAGTATAAAAGCAATCAAATACGCTTTTTTAATTGTAATGGATTCATAAATCAGGTAACGCATAAAACAAATGATAGCAGCTACATGGTTCTTCACCAAGCATATTTTAAGTGGTGTCGCAAAGTCCAACAACGAGGTTTTTTCTTGTGGCTGGTGCACTGGCTTACCAACAAAAAAAAGACGAAAAAGGATAGCGATTTCAACAACGCGTATATTTAGCTTTCTCGTAGGATCACATACCAGCCTTGTCTTTCAGATAGTCACCAAGTCTAATGTTTTGGAAAGTGCCTGAATTGTAATACAGGAGTAACGTTAGCTGACGACGTTAACGTTATCTGAATTCCCAAATAAAGGTTTTGTAGCTCTATCAAGTTATTGCGATCGGTATATCAGATAGAAACCTGTTTCGCTAACCATACGCGTTTAAATCAACCTACTGACAACACAGAATAAAATAATCATGTTTACAAAGAGTGCCTGATAGACAGCATGAGATTAAATCACGTTATTAAATAAAGTTTTTTTTAATAAAACGTTTGGCTAATATTACATCTATTAGCACATACTCGTAAACTTCCTTCCCCTACAAACGACTCCGCACTGTTTTAACGTTACCTCCTTGGCGCTGCGGATCATCCTCCGGACCGCTTCCTTGCAGCGATAGATGGAGTCTCCGTAAGCGGGCTGGAAGTGCGCCACTGCCCGGGTCACACCACGAAACGACCCAGTGGTGAAGGCGGGCCAGCCGAGCTCTAGTAGCGGGGGCTCCACATCCGACACCTCAGGGAAGTATGTGAGAGACGATCCGTCGACTGTGGCGCTCTGCTCTGAGCCCGACTCCTCCAGAGCCAGGGGGCAGGCAGGTGGAGCTGTAGCGGCCAAAATCCCCCGGAGCTCTGCGGCGGAAAGAAAGCAGGGCAGCCGCTCCCTCCGCAAGAACTTCACGAAAGACTCTGCGCCCCCGGACACCAGAGCCTCTAGAGCCAGTCGGTGCTGCTCATTATAAACAGCGGCGAGCTCGCAGTCCGGTGGGGGCCTAAGAATTCTCCAATTCGGAGAGTCGTCGATGGTCTGAGAAAGAGCCATGCTGAAAACCCACCGCTACAGCACAACGAACAGTTTAGGATTAACCTCCACACACTACTACTCGCCCTGGAGCGCCGAAGAGCCGTCTACTGCTGAATGCCATTGGCAGAAAATGCTGTCCGTCAAACCCGATGCCTCACGTGACCACATAGTAGAAACGCTATTGGACAGAGTACCTCACGGCCATTGGCCACAGTTTGAATTTGAAAGCAAACAGCCATTGGTGATTGGCTGGAGGGGAGACTACCCCTCAGCTGTTTTTCCCCAATAGAGTTGAATTGCAAGGAAAGGCGTTTCCGTAAAACAAGAACGCCCACATCAAGAACGCCCCCTTACCTTTCATTGGCGTTTCCGTGAACAAGAACGCCCATCTCAGGAACGCCCCCTTATATTTCATTGGCCGGTATGTCTGCAAAATGGCTTCTCTCATCGGTGGAGACTAGTGATGGGAATTCCGGCTCTTTTTAGAGAGCCGGTTCTTTTGGCTCGGCTCACTAAAAAGAGCTGGCTCTTTCGGCTCCCAAGTGGCTCCTCAGATTTTTTGTTGCTTAAATTAATTTATTACCAAATTACGTGTAAAATTAATTACTAATGTAAAAACATACATTATATGAAATGTTTATTATTTATATGGCTTTATTTAGACACTCAACATGGAGCAGAGTGCTACAAAAAAAAATGATAAAATACAAAAATCAAAGACCCATCTAAACTAGACAAAAAGGTCCAATCTCTGATTGTGTATATTATTGGTAAATTTGTACAGTGAAACAACAAAACATCACTCAACAAAATATGAATTAAAATGTGCAAAACAAAAAGAAAAAGCAGCATCCTTTAGCGAAGATTGGCATTCAGAAAAACCAAGGATCTCATCTTTGAAGGGTTGATCCTGTTTCTCCTTTCTGTTATGATCTGCCCTGTTTTGGAGAAGATTCTCTCTGAGGGGGCAGATGTTGCTACAATACACAGTCTATATGCCATCACATGTGTAAGATGTGGGTAGACTGAACACTTGGTCTCCCACCAGCTCAGTGGGTCTGCACTTCTCTGGAAAAGGGGCTCCTTGAGATATGATCTCAGTTCCACCATTGCACCTGCTGATGGATTCCTTGTAGTTTCACCAGTTGCTCGTTCTTCAAAGAACCTCCAAACAGCAGATGTTTGTGGTTCCTCTTGTTCGTGCTCTGCTGCCTCTTCTCCCTCTTGGCCCCCTGGCAGTGGACTTGACTGGCTGGATCTTGCTGCTGCTGCAGTTATTCTCTGAAGAGCTTCATCAACTGCTCTATTTTCATTGAAAGCCAGCTTTTTGAATCTTGGGTCAAGAATGGTGGTTTCTGACAGAACAGTGTTATATTCCATTCTGTGGAATTTTCTTTCCATGGATGCACACAGAGCATCCAATAACTCCTTCACTTTTCCAGTGGTTACTCTGGTCTGGTGCTCAGCTGTCACTCTCTGCAGACCCTTGCACAGGATTAACATTTTAGAGGCTGTAACATAGCTGAAAAAAGAGTAAACAGTAAGTGTTAAAATTATGCTTTGTTTTAATTAGCAGTATATATTATTATATATCCGGTCATGTCTAATCTGCTTTTCATACTAATAATGCAACAACAACAACTAATAAACATGATAACTGAAAAATAATAAGAAGAATAATAACATGATAACATTTGTACACTGTACCTGTCTGCACTGATCTCCACAGTGACCTGCTCAAATGGCTCCAGAACAGTGCAGGCCTCCTGCAGTACCTCCCATTCCTCTTGGCACAGAGGGTCAACAAGTGCACTGATAACAGCCAGGGTGGAAATGACTGCATCCTTGGAGTCCAGAATCCGTTTTAGCATATGGAAGGTGGAGTTCCACCTTCTCTTGTTTCAGCTTCAGCTCAGGCATGCCCATCTGTTGTTGGGTAGATTTGAGCTTCTCCGTGGCTGTTGTGCTCCTGTGGAAGAATTCCACTATCGCCTTTACTTTGTCCACAGTGGGCTTCATCACCTTCAAAGCATCTCTTACAAACAAGTTAATTGTGTGTGCAAGACATGGGTGGTGGGTTCATTTCAGGGTTTTAATTGCTTTTGTTATGTTAGCTGCATTGTCACTAACACAGCACTCACTTTGTTTTCCACGTCCCACTCTTTTGTCACTTTGAGCAGCTCCTTTGCTAAGTTCTCAGAAGTGTGTCTGTCACTGAACTCAAAACAATCCAGTAGACAGGACACCATTTTGTAATTTTCAACAAAGTGGCATGTAACTGACATGTAGGATGTGGTGGTTCGGGATGTCCAGCAGTCAGTTGTTAGACAAACAGCTGTGGCTTTTTTGACCCTTTCTAGGAGTGAAGCACGTTCTCTGTCATATAGGCCTGGGATGATTTTTTGGGAAAGTGTTTTCCTGCTTGGAAGTGCATACATTGGATTGAGAGCATGAGTATAGCTTTTGAATCCTTTGTCTTCCACGATTGAAAATGGCTGAAAATCTCGTGCGATCATTTTAGCCAGTTCCTCATCAATTGTGTTTTGTTTTGCTGGAGTCATAGCCTTTTGCAAAAAAATGGCTCATAGAGCTCTGGGTTGTAGGCCTAGGTGGTTGTGGTGGTGTACTGGATGATGCTGCAGACGTTGTAGGAGCAGCAACAGTTGCAGTAGACACACTGGCACCTTCATTAATAGCAGGTTCCCTTGCTTGTCTTCTCTCTTCTAATTGCATTGATGGATGAACAGTTCGCATATGCCTGTGCAGGTTGTTTGTGGAACCTGCTCGATATGAAATTTTAACTTTGCACAGTCTACACTCTGTCTTTGAACTGTCTATCACATTAAAATGTGTCCAAACTTTACTACGTTTCCTGTCACTCATTTTCCTCACCTTTCCAGCGTGTAGTCTGTCTGACTATGTAAAGCGCGAAGCTCTCTCGCTCTCTCTGGTCTCCCGAGAGACCTTTGCGGGAGACTCTGCCTCCTGTTCGTGTGCTCACTGTGCTGTGTGTGTTTGTAACCCCTCCCCTCCCCGCTCCGCTCCCGCTCAGTGAAGACGCACAGATGCCGCCACACATCTTGACCAATCACGCTTTAACAGAAAAAAAATCGGCTCACAGTCAGGAGCCGGCTCCCGTCGTTCACTTCAAAGAGCCGGTTCTTAGAGCCGGATCGTTCGCGACCGACCCATCACTAGTGGAGACGACTTAATGGCAAAAATACGCCAAATATTTGTAAAGAGATTACTCGTTTTAAATAACATTAATTTATTTAAATTAATTACATTAAAACAAATATGTGCAAATATATAGCTTATGATGATTTTTACAGAGTACTGTCTCGTGGTTTAGAGATCCCCGACATCCGTAGTAGACTCCTTTACCGTTTTTTGTGGTACATTACTCAGCTCAGCAAAGTGCATAAATTGTCCTCTTGTCCTGCAAGTTTATATGGCAAACATGTCGATAGTGTAATAATACAAAAAGGAAGTCCTAAAAGCATCTTAGCTGACAAAAGGTAACTTTCAGGTCATACTGTTATATAAGATTGTATATATGCCCATAGCTTAGCTATTATAATCTGAAATTCGTTGCAGGTTTCTTTTGTTACCTGTCTGTATGATTTAAGTAAATTAATCAGCTTAGCACAGTATGGAATTTGACATCCTGCAATTGATATAACATGTTGAAATTGTTAGCCAGAAACCCTACATGCATCTATTCCCACAGCTCAACTAAATTTCAATACTTGATAAGTTAACCTTGATCAACATGAAATAACAGAAGAAACCACATTCAAAATCCCAGTGATGGTGGTAACCTTCAAAATAAAGCTTATAAACCAGACTTTTCTCATAATTATAAGACTTTGAGGAACTAAGAAAACTGAATTCCACAGGCAGTATAATCCAGCACACTTTAATGAACAGTACTTGCATTTGCTCCATCTGCACAGCACAGCAGCACTCAAGTCTGCATGACCTTTTAATGTTTCAAGACATATTAGGAAGACTACGAAGACTGACACAGTACACTGGGATTCTTCCTTTGTCCCGTACTTCCTCCAGAAAGAAGTGCATGTCTGCCATTGATTCAAAAGTGAACTCAAGTGGAGCTCTAAAATCCACCTCTTGGAATTGAGATAAGTCTAATTCCGTAATTATTGTTACCCATGATGAGTGCAAAAAATGCACTGCATGAAAATAGCAAGCTTGCTATGTATAATTTTTAAACGCATATACTAAATACTTCTAACGCAATTACAAATTTAAAATAGTATGCAAGCACATAGTGATTACATAAACTAATTTTTAAACATAGGCTTCTTTTAAAGTTGTAGTGCATGTTTGTCCCAACTATAAAAAATGTATGTCATGCCTTTTGAGTGGAAACTTCTCCAGCAGCTGGATGCTCCACCACCTTCTGATAGCTGGCATGTCCAACTGAAAAAAAAATAAGTATGCCTTAGACAATAGTATGCCAGAACATTATAGACTAAACTAAAACATTTTTCTTATAAAAGCTGATTGTGGAATTGCTAACCTAAAAAATTATATTTTGTTAGCAATACATATAAACAGATGGAGAGATCTTACCTCATTAAAGTCAAATGGCCTTGAGAGTGCAATGTAGAGTGCATACTGCAACGCAAATTTTTGTTTAATTAAATATTAAGAGAAATGCATGGAAATTATAGGCAGTACTTAAAGATTTCATAAATTACCATTGGCATGAACACTCCACAGTCCTTGTTCTTGAACTGCAGAGATGCTCCCTGTTGTTAATATGAATAAAGAAATAAGTTCATAATGGTTAATCATTATGGCCAGCCCCTATTCAAGGAAGATCTTATTTGAATTATTTTCCATTAAACAAGATTTCGCTACCAAAGAAGTGTAAAAACTTTACCTCACAGTCTTTCAAGTAAAACACGTTCCACTGCTCAATGGCTATAGCTTTTTCCAGGTTCCTAAATAAGCAAACAAAAAAAATGAAACATCATCATTATCCAGCTTCAAAGTGTTCTGAAGAGGCACAATGGACATTTTCAACAGTGGTTATTAGAACCTTGCAGTTAGCACAAACTGAAAAAAAAAAAAACACACAGAAACTATTAAGAGTGTCTGTTGGCTCCTGAGGGGTTGTAATGTGCTTTGGCTTTTCTTGATGGGTTGATAATGTGAAGGATCCTAATGGTTTAACGGGTGACCTAGTGACTGATTCCAGATACGTTTCTAATTCTTCAAGGTAGCTAGCGATCTCTAATGGTAACCCTTAAGCCGATTCCCATTAGGAGGCAAAACCATTTAATCCTAATGGTTCTCAGTGCAGTCTTTATTCAGCTGGGGTTACCGTTGTGCTGCCAGCTTGCACAATATGGCAACTTTGACATCGTTGAGTATCGCGGACTAGCTCTATCGAGCAACCATGTGCTTATTTTCCACAAGTTTTAAGGACATACAAAAATGATAATGTAATGTAATTCTTCACTAAGTCACAGAAATCACAGAAACGCCCTCATATGGCGCTGCAATTCGACGGTCCTCGAACAAATGCTTACACTCACTATTGTTGCATTTTAATTCAATTTCAGCTGTGTTATATTGTAATATATGGGAGAAACCTTTTTCCATCAGTACCAGCTAACTGTTCCCTCTGTGTACTGGTGTAAAAAAACTTTATTGATGAAAACTATAAAGAAAAGACACATTACTACCATAACAGTAAGACTTAGCTTCAACAGACTATAGGAAACCAATTTCCTAGGTGCACTTAGATAAGTAACTTAGTTAGATAAGTAAGTCTAAAAATAATAACACAGACTAAATATTGTGCCATGTAATGCAGTTTATTTATATCAGCAACAAAACTTTCAAACGTTTCAAATCTATTTACACATCATAGCGAGACTGACGAGGCGATGGCCGCCCGTCCGACCGCCGTCTTTTAAAGTTCAAAGTGTAAACTCCGTCTCCTCTGCAGAACATTTTCTGCTCCCGCCATGTTAAACGTTATAAACTTTTGCTATAGACCACAGTAGTCGTGCGTCATTCTGTAGTCCTTGTTATGCCCATATTAGGAACTCTAAGCCCCATTTCTCTATGGCCAGAATGAATAGGGTTTTCGAAAAATCGCCTCTATCGCACCCTGTGTCAAATAAAAATGTTTAGAACCCGATACGTTTTGTCCTGTGTACATTTTTCTCCCGAATACTACTGGATCCTCCGAATTACGAGGTCGCGAAGAGCTATAATACTAATATTGCTACATGTAAGCTAAAGCTACTGCGCATCAATTTGATGTCGCTAAGCTACACGAAACTAAGGCGGGCTGTAGCAGTGCTCTGACGGGTTGTGCTACCTTACCAAATGTTCTACCGTAGCGCATAATTACAGGAACACCTCTTACGTGACGCCAGGGTAGGCGGGCTTTGGAGTAAAAGCCGCAGTAACGTTACTGAGCAAAGCACGAAAAAGACGGGGAAGATAAGGTCAAGACTTACGAGTGCCTTTATTTGAGATTTTGATGTCGGTAAGTTTATTCTCACATTACATTATCATTAAAACCTGTGGAAAATAAGCACATGGTTGCTCGATAGAGCTAGTCAGCGATACTCAACGTTGCCAAAGTTAGCTAGCGTAGTTATTCTGTGCAAACTGGCAGCACAACGGTAACCCTTGCTGAATAAAGACCATTAGGATTAAAACCTAATGGTTTTGCCTGGTACATGGAAGTGGCTTAATGGTTATCATTAGAGATCGCTAGCTGACTTAGTGAAGAATTACATTACATTATCATTTTTGTATGTCCTTAAAACTTGTGGAAAATAAGCACATGGTTGCTCGATAGAGCTAGTCCGCGATACTCAACGATGTCGAAGTTGCCATATTGTGCAAGCTGGCAGCACAACGGTAACCCCAGCTGAATAAAGACTATACTGAGAACCGTTAGGATTAAATGGTTTTGCCTCCTAATGGGAATCGGCTTAAGCGTTATCATTAGAGATCGCAAGCTACCTTGAAGAATTAGAAACGTACCAGGAATCAGTCACTAGGTCACCCGTTAAACCATTAGGATCCTTCACATTATCAACCCATCAAGAAAAGCCAAAGCACATTACAACCCCACAGGAGCCAACATACACTCTTAATGGTTTCTGTGTTTTTTTTTCAGTTTGTGCTAACTGCAAGGTTCTAATAACCACTGTTGAAAATGTCCATTGTGCCTCTTCAGAACACTTTGAAGCTGGATAATGATGATGTTTCATTTTTTTTGTTTGCTTATTTAGGAACCTGGAAAAAGCTATAGCCATTGAGCAGTGGAACGTGTTTTACTCGAAAGACTGTGAGGTAAAGTTTTTACACTTCTTTGGTAGCGAAATCTTGTTTAATGGAAAATAATTCAAATAAGATCTTCCTTGAATAGGGGCTGGCCATAATGATTAACCATTATGAACTTATTTCTTTATTCATATTAACAACAGGAAGCACCTCTGCAGTTCAAGAGCAAGGACTGTGGAGTGTTCATGCCAATGGTAATTTATGAAATCTTTAAGTACTGCCTATAATTTCCATGCATTTCTCTTAATATTTAATTAAACAAAAATTTGCATTGCAGTATGCACTCTACATTGCACTCTCAAGGCCATTTGACTTTAATGAGGTAAGATCTCTCCATCTGTTTATATGTATTGCTAACAAAATATAATTTTTTAGGTTAGCAATTCCACAATCAGCTTTTATAAGAAAAATGTTTTAGTTTAGTCTATAATGTTGAAGGCATACTATTGTCTAAGGCATACTTATTTTTTTTTCAGTTGGACATGCCAGCTATCAGAAGGTGGTGGAGCGTCCAGCTGCTGGAGAAGTTTCCACTCATTTTTTATAGTTGGGACAAACATGATTTTCACCTATTTTTCAATTAATTTAGTAGATGCCTCAGTTCCAGTGGAATAAAGTTGCAAACAATATAATTAATTACAGATTAATTTCCTGACTTACAGCCTGGTCATATATGAGACCCAGAACACTGAGAGCCAACATGAACCCATCCACGGACACAGCTGTGAAACACAGCCTCATGAACTTATGGTTTGTAGGAATTGCTGTAACAAGGACCTTTGCAGCAGATTTTATATGTACCTTTTTAATATACATATTAGCACTGCAACTTTAAAAGAAGCCTATGTTTAAAAATTAGTTTATCACTATTCGCTTGCATACTATTTTAAATTTGTAATTGCGTTAGAAGTATTTAGTATATGCGTTTAAAATTATACATAGCAAGCTTGCTATTTTCATGCAGTGCATTTTTTGCACTCATCATGGGTAACAATAATTATGGAATTAGAATTATCTCAATTCCCACCATT
Organism: Colossoma macropomum; assembly: GCF_904425465.1. Classification (NCBI taxonomy): domain Eukaryota; kingdom Metazoa; phylum Chordata; class Actinopteri; order Characiformes; family Serrasalmidae; genus Colossoma; species Colossoma macropomum. The sequence goes on from NW_023494810.1 coordinate 18,350,052, forward strand.
TTTTTGATACAGGAGTCACGGATGATGAAGTTTGGATGATGAGGTTTGGACTATGTCAAGTTTGCCCTCCTCCCATTCTGTCTATGGACAGAGACAAAGCTCTCGAGGCAATTAGTCTTCATGCCATCCTGTATGAAACAGAATTTCTAAATGGATCTGAAGAGAGCTCCACTTGAGTTCACTTTTGAATCAATGGCAGACATGCACTTCTTTCTGGAGGAAGTACGGGACAAAGGAAGAATCCCAGTGTTCTGTGTCAGTCTTCGTAGTCTTCCTAATATGTCTTGAAACATTAAAAGGTCATGCAGACTTGGGTGCTGCTGTGCTGTGCAGATGGAGCAAATGCAAGTACTGTTCATTAAAGTGTGCTGGATTATACTGCCTGTGGAATTCAGTTTTCTTAGTTCCTCAAAGTCTTATAATTATGAGAAAAGTCTGGTTTATAAGCTTTATTTTGAAGGTTACCACCATCACTGGGATTTTGAATGTGGTTTCTTCTGTTATTTCATGTTGATCAAGGTTAACTTATCAAGTATTGAAATTTAGTTGAGCTGTGGGAATAGATGCATGTAGGGTTTCTGGCTAACAATTTCAACATGTTATATTAATTGCAGGATGTCAAATTCCATACTTTGCTAAGCTGATTAATTTACTTAAATCATACAGACAGGTAACAAAAGAAACCTGCAACAAATTTCAGATTATAATAGCTAAGCTATGGGCATATATACAATCTTATATAACAGTATGACCTGAAAGTTACCTTTTGTCAGCTAAGATGCTTTTAGGACTTTCTTTTTGTATTATTACACTATCGACATGTTTGCCATATAAACTTACAGGACAAGAGGACAATTTATGCACTTTGCTGAGCTGAGTAATGTACCACAAAAAATGGTAAAAAAAGGAGTCTACTACAGATGTCGGGGATCTCTAAACCACGAGACAATACTCTATAAAAATCACCATAAGCTATATATTTGCACATATTTGTTTTAATGTAATTAATTTAAATAAATTAATGTTATTTAAAACAAGTAATCTCTTTACAAATATTTGGCGTATTTTTGCCATTAAGTCGCCTCCACCAATGAGAGAAGCCATTTTGCAGACACACCTGCCAATGAAATATAAGGGGGCGTTCTTGAGATGGGCATTCTTGTTTACGGAAACGCCAATGAAAGGTAAATGGGCATTCTTCATGTGGGCGTTCTTGTTTTACGGAAACGCCTTTCGTTGCAATTCGACTCTATTGGGATTTGTTCTGCCTTTGAACACAACAAATTTTTGGTTTCCCCTTGCATATTACAGCTGGGGTACAATAATGATGCTGATAATCTATATCTGTGTATGATCACTCAGCAACTTTTACTCATATTATATCACCTTTACACTGAGAATACAGGGGGAACATCTTTAACCAGAGCCCTGAGAAAAATGAATTCCACTTGTGTAGTACAGCTTGAGTGTTTTTAAAGTACAATAATGATGCTGAAAAGCCATAACCTATCCAGCAAAGGCAGTAAACGTTATTTTTGATCACTTTTTAAGTCTCATTTTTAAAGTGTATCATCTGATATATTTGAGTGTATTGCCCTGATTTTATTTGATTTGTTGCTGTAGGGATAACAAATCAAAGCTGAAATCTGAATGGCTGACATTTCCTGCTGTGTTACTAGTGGCCCATTCCAAACCGCGTACTAGCACACTAAATGGTTTGGAAAACTAGCACATATACTATTAGAAGTGCACTCAATAGTGTGGTAGGTGAAGTACAGAAGTGTGTGGTCTGTGATGTATCATTAGATCAGCCAGTGAGATGCGTTCAGCAGTCACTCGTTAGCTGCTCAATAAATATTTCCAAGCAAACATTTGAGGTACTTGTTGTTTAAGGATGCCTTTATTGAGGTAAATTGATGCACTTATTGAGGTAAGCTGATGCTCGCTTCACATTCGCCAACTTCTGCAATTTATTCTACATTTAAGGCACCTCGGTGTAAAGGGGAACTCCACCGATTTTGTCTAATTACTCAGTCATTCAATGGTTTAGATGTAAACAAAATCTTTCAGAGTGGTTTAGTGTGAAATGTGCCTTTCTAGAGAAATTTACTGAGTTAGAATTGTTCACCTTATAGTACTAGGAACCAGATGTCCGAAGCATTTAATGATTGTAAAGGCTACATCCCCAAATGTTACTGCACAATATGATTCTGAATGCGCTGCTTGATAACTGAGACATTGTTTTGTGATAGTTTTGCTGTAAAGTTTTGGCATGAAACATATTTTTAGTATAAACTATTACTTTAGGATTACTGCTGTGTTTCCTCTAAAAAGCGTATTCTCAACTGAGATCAATGCGTGCAAACTAATATGTTTTTGTTGTTACTAGCCTGTGGGTACAGCCGTTCAACACAACTAACACCATCAGCAGCTTTCGTGTACAGTTTTTTTTTCCTTACCTTTCTTGGAAGATGGCAGAGTGTGTGGAGGACTTTCAGTAGGTCTGTTGGCAAAATGTCATTGAGCCATATCAATTTAAACCAGAATACACAAATGAGTTGTAGCGGAAGAAGACAGAGACAAAAGGGAGAGACAGACTGAAACCGCCCGGTGCCAAAGCAAAATAACCCAGTGCAAATGAAAATTGGTGGTGTCAACAGCAAACTACTTGCTACTCTGCATACCAGTTTATGGGGTAGGATAGTGAGGTATATAGTTATTTTATTGTGTGGCTTACTTTACGTTACATTACTTACTTCCTTTACGGCTAATAGTGATATGCACAATGGCTAATTACGACTAATTATTTCACACACAAATGTTTCTTACCTTGATCCCAGTTTCTGTGATGGGAAATACAGAGGGAACAGCAGTTTGTAAGGAAAAAAATAGTACCCAAAGGAAACATTTTTTTTTTTCGAAATTAGCACCATTTTCCCATTATCAGTGTGACATATAAAAACTTCTAAAACACATTTAAATTCACTGGTAATTTTGGATAGCAGATAAAATGGTGATATTTGTAGCATAGACATAACGTGTGGTTCCTAGTAGTAAAATTGTAAACTATTTTGACTTTGGAAATTAGTAAATTTCTCTAGAAAGGTGCATTTCACACTAAACCACTCTGAATGATTTTGTTTACATCTAAACCAATGATGAAGTAATTGTTGCCCTTTAAGGTGGAATGGAAAATTCAAATGAGAAGCTGGCAAATAAGAAGCTAACTTAAGCGTTATGCATGTGTATAAGTTTACTAATTTAGAGCTTTGGTAGCCACTTTTATTAGTTTTTCTAAAATCTCATGGAATGAAATTGGAGACTGCATCCTAAGCATCTATGTATCCTTTCATCTGCAGTAACAGAGATGAGAGGAGCTCTGTCAAAGCACAGTTAGAGTTACAGTTTGCCTACCAACATAACAACATAGTCTTCTTAATGATTTGATCGAATAGTAAGAATTGGACAGTCCTCATCATTGAGCTTAAGTCATCAGGCTAACTGAGAAATCCTGAGGGGTATATTACAAAGCAGGTTTAATTCTTCTCTTAAGAAAGCCAGTTTTAGAAAGGCTAACATTCCCAATCAGGTTTAATTGGTATCATGAACTTTAATCATTAAAAGTTATGAGGACACAAACATGTTTTGGTAAAAAAGTAATACTAAAGATTTAGCATCAATGCATAAGCTCCACATGCGTCATAAGCAAAATGTTAATTGTGCTATCATACATTTCTGAACAAACTATGATTCTGCATAAAGAGGCACAACTGTTGCTAATCAAGGTGTGGGGTAAAACAAAGCCTACTAATCATTCTGTACTTATAGGTGCAATCCAGACAACCCAAAGCGGTCTTGGCAGCAGGTTAAAGTAAAATACAGAATATCGTCCAAAATAGTAAGTGTAAATGTACAAATCATGTTTGATTGTTTATGCTCTTTTGCCTATTATGCTAAAGAAGAGCGTCTTGATGGCTTTTATTAAAAGTTGTTCACACATGTCTTAGCCAACCACAAGAAAAGGAGGTGTTGTATAAGGAGGTGGGGCACTCCCCCACCTCCTTATACAACAGATGAGGTGTTGGTTTTGGAGGCAAGCGGTGGATGGCCGATTTTGGATAGCATACCTGGGGCAGCTTTCTCCATTCAAACTAAAAAGGCTACCTGCCAAATTGACAACATGTTGACGTCAGATGCATGCTTCTCTAGAAACCAATCATTGTTATGTATTGGGAGACGTAGCCCATGTAAGTGATGACAGGACATAGGTAGTTCTTAAGTTCTTTAGTGCACTTGCTAAATTGCACTGTGAAACCAAAACTAACCAGATCAAATGTACACAATGTAACAAAAACATGAACCCTGGTGCAGGCCATGGTCTGAATTTTCAGGTGGGAAAATAAAATAAGTTGCCAATTGTTATGGAGGCTTGCATATTTCACCTTCTAGGGTAGATGTGCTATAATAGCATTCCAGCAATATTTGGAGCCTTTTACATGTCAGTTGTGGTATTCAGTGCTTCTTCACTGATCAGAAACAATAGCATGTTTGTCATGTGTAAGTCAATGTAATTTTTCTGCCCCCACACCCTGAGCTTGCAACATGTATCGCAAAACCAATCAGAGGAACTTCTGTGGTGCACATGTTAAGTCTTGAACTGTGCGTTGCCTTTAAACTGACACTGCAACTAACCCCTCCAATTGTGGGGGCAGTGATTGTAGAAGCAAGACAACAGCAGAACAAGACACTGTCTGAAGCCTTTAAAAAAGGACACTTGAACATGACATTGAGGTGAAGACACTGCAAATAAAAAATGAAGCTGAAAATAAAGGAACTTGAATACAAGAAGGTAGTATTACATTATAGTGGACTTCACATTGTCTATATATAATACTCATAGTAGTTAGAGGGGGTCTCTCTTTTCTTATGACTATGTTGTTCAGCACTACACAGGAAACAGTGATGTCACATGCCCTTTTTGGGGCACATCTGAGCCCATGGAGACAGCTAAATTGTGACTTCAGGATGCGACAACTCATCTCTATCCTGGTCCTGGTTCTTGAGAACCACATCAAAGCGGGTCTTTGGGCCAGGATGTGGTTCAGGGTATGGTGACAAATGATGATGGCAAGCATACCCTCTGTCCCCAACCAACAAACCACTGACGTATCCTGTAATGGAGGTGTGCAACAAAATAGTGTGAAAATGTAAAAAATATTTACAACCCCATTTCCAAAGAAGTTGGGATGCTGTGCAAAATGTAAATAAAAATAGAATGCAATGGTATGCAAATCATGTAAACCATATTTTTAAAGGAAAAGACAGCATATCAAATGTTGGCACTGAGAAATGTTATTGTTTTTTGAAAAATTTATGTCTATTTTGAATTTGATGCTAACAACGCATTCCAAAAAAGTTGGGACAGGGGCATGTTTACCACTGTGCTGCATCACCTCTTCTTTTAACAAAACTCTGTAAGCCTTTGGGAACTGCAGAGACCAACTGCTAGAGTTTTGAAGGTGAAATGTTTTCCCTTTCTTATTTGATACACGATTTCAGCTGCTCAACAGTTCAGGGTCTCTTTTGTCGTATTTTTGATTTGTGACAGGTGACAGGTCTGGACTGCAGGCCATGCATGCTGTTGTATGATTTCCAAAAAGCATTTCAAATGTTGACCACAGAACACTTTTCCACTTCACCTCAGTCCATTTTAAATGAGCTCGGACCCAGAGAAGGTGGCAGCATTCCTGGATCCTGTTTATATATGGGTTTTTATATGATTCAATATGTTTTAGAGTTTTAACTTGCATTTGTGGATGCAGCAACGAACTGTTTTCACAGACAGTGATTTTCAGAAGCAAATACTGGTTTTCAGACTTGTCCCTTACATACAGAGATGTCTCCAGATTCTCTGAATCTTTTAATGTTATTATTTATTGTAGATGATGAAAAGCAAAAGTTCTTTGCTATTTATGCCCAGTCATGTTACTGACCTGTTGCCCATCAACCAACAGGTGTTTTTTTTAGCATTACACAACTTTACCAGCCCTTTGTTGCCCCCGTCCCAACTTTTTTGGAACGTGTTGTTGGCATTAAATTCAAAATGGGCAAATATTTTTTCAAAAAACAATAAAATTTCTCAGTTTTAACATTTGCTGTGTTGTCTTCGTACTATTTTCAATGGAATATAGAATTTAAATGCTTTGCACATCATTGCAATTTGTTTTTATTTACATTTTGCACAGCGTCCCAACTTTTTTGGAAATGTGGTTGTAACTGTAAGCATGAAAATGTTCCTCAAGTCTTTTACATATATTGATCCAATTTCTGGTACAGTGTAGACTCCCTAAAGATCCGAGAATTATGTACTGCACCAGGCCATTTAGCATAAAAATTTGTTATCAGGCACTGATGATCACAAGTCATCTGAAATAGCAAATATGTTCAGAACACCAGATTTAGTTATGGACAGTAATATTGTTATGGCAGTAAATAATGTAAAGGAGTCTATCATCTAAGCCCATGAAGTTTCATTACTAACTGCACATTGATGCTGTGGAAGAACATTTGGTTTACATAGTTAGCCTCATGCTTTCCCAAGTCATTATGAGAATATGGGTGCAATCAATGGCATGGATTACTCTGGGGAATCCTAGGAAAAAAAGACCTTTAGAACATTATCTACAGCTACTGACAGTATATTAATCAAAGATGCACCTCTGTAATATGATAAAACCTTCTGTTGTGTTTTGCACTGGCAGGTGGCCTGGAAACACTACAAAAACCTCTAGCAGCTCTACAGCCAGACATACAGTGTTCTTGCTGAGGTGCTCAGCATCACCCGCTGAATACAACTACTAAGTACAAGGTAGAGCCACTGGCGAAATACCACAGCACTATACAAACCGTTTGTGGCACTGTAAGCACGCAGTATCTCATTGGGTAAAGCGAGCAGATTCAATCTGTGCCTAAATACTCTTGTGCTACACAGTGATCCTCTTACAGTGCATGTGCCAATATCCACGGGGTCATCTAAGAAGGGTGATGCCATTTTTTGACAAGATAGGATTGTTTTAGTGGTATTTATTCAGTCTCTTGAGCTTGAATCAACTTAACCTGCTCTGAGAAAGTTAGCTTCAGAGGACACATTGCTATGGTAAAACAACTTACTGGCAGCTGAGCCTTGTGATACTGATGAGTCTAAAATAAAAACACCAAGTAAGCTCTAACTTAGCTCACTAACCCAGAAATCCCACTTCATAGTACACTCCCCTGCTTTGTTAAAAACCCCCAGTACTTCAGTGTGGCAAACAGCTCAATACTCTAAATTTTAATAATTTCAGTTTTTTTATTTAAATAAGCCAACATGGTATTTTGCCTACATTGTTAAAAATAAAAGTGCCCCATTGAGTTGGAGTGATGCCAACCAACCAGCACTGACTCAGAAAAATACCATAGGAGAATATTGGTTGAAATATTACAGAAAGCATACAAATAATTGAAAGAATTGTAATTGAAAAATTTAGTACAGCATAAAACAATAGTACATAATCATTTAATATATTCTGTAATAAATAATTATAATAAGTACACTGTAACGGTTCGTCAGAAACCAGACGCTCGCGGATTAAAAGGGCAAAAGGTGTTTTAATAGGGCTAGGCAGATGCGTGGTCAAAAAGCAGGCGTGGGTCAAATCCAAAAGACCAAAAAACAAAGCGGTGATCACATCACCGAGCAGACAAAGTCAAAAAGGGCAAGGCAAAACTGAAGTCAAAAAACAGGCAAAGGTCCAAAAACACAGATCAGCAAAGACAGGCAACAGTACAAAAGGGCAAAGGCAAAAGGCAAAGTCAAATAACGAAACAATGGTCAAAAACGTACAGCAAATAACACTCGGGAAAACCGCTCAGCATGTTGTTGAAGAAGCAATACCTCGCAAAGAGCTAAACTAAAGCCCGGGCTTAAAAGCTAATCTAACTAAGTCATATGACTGTAAACACAGGCGCAAACATTTAGTATTCGGGTGAGTGCAACCTCTGATAGGAGCGTGTGATCTCTTCAGAGGTCATGTGATTCCCCACAGCATTGTGGGCAATGCAGTCCGCTGAGTTTTCCGAGTCAAAGGGAAGTTGCGTAGTCACGTGATCCTCCTGAGGGTTCTGGGGAATGAAGTCCAAGTTGTCTTGTGACACGCGTTGACGCGTGACATACACAAATTATAAATTATGGCAAGGAACCCATCCCACATTTAGATATCAAACAACAGCATAAAGATGTTTTTTGTAGTTCTTGTACATCCATGTTATTCAATTTGTCAAACTATTCAAAGTTGTTTGTTAATTCATTTTACAATACCAATTACTATGTCAATGTCACTGCTGTGCTGAGAGTAGTCCTCCACCTAAATCAAATCGGGTCAGTGGTGGTTCTGTGGACCATTCATATTGGGGTAGAGCATGGCTTGGGAGGTGTGCCTGATAGAAGTTATATTATATGGCCAAAAGTATGTTGGCATTCCTTAAAATTACTGGATTTTGGCTAATAAAGCCTCCCCCATTGCTCATAGTTACATGAAATTAGGCACACTGTCCTGTGTCATGCTGAAGAGCTCAGTAGCTTCTAAAGTGTCATTGTATGGAATGGTTTTACATGTGGTTGAATGCTAGGTGTGGAACCCTGGGTTCGCCGCTTAAGGACTACTCAATACTTTGAGGTAAGTTCCAACAAAATGTCCATACTTATTAGTATTCACATGAAAACGGGGAAGAAAAAGAAAAAAATAAATGAATTAAGAGCAGTTTCTAGATGTATAGACTCTAGTTGACTTATTCTAGTCCACAAACATCAGTCCAATAAAAGAAGTTTAGTAACACTTTATTTGGAGTGGCCCTTTATAGATGGTTAATAAACTCTTAATGGAGGATCAGTAACACATTAATAACATCACTGAAGTAGAAGTAGTGAAGCATCTGAATACATTGGAGTAAATATCTTGTAGATGTTCTGTTGATACATTACTTACATTAAGTGTATTTGTTAATATGTTAATATGTTACTCCCGTTAAACAAAACCTAACCTTTCCCAAAACCTAACCCTCACCCTGGCCCTAATCCTATCCCTAACCTTTACCTCAACCCAAAACCTAATTCTAACCCTCATATGTTTTTGACATGTTACTGGGAGTCAGTTGAGTGTTTGTTCGACTGAAAAGGACTACTGTAATAAAGTGTCACTAGAAGTTTTCCTGACTCTTAACTTTTAACTCCACAAACAGGCCACATGCCTGCCATTCTTTTTTTCTAGACTGAATTTCTCCCCCCATTTAAACTCTCTCGACCTAATCAGACTGGCTTAAATCACTGCTGAGAGCAAGTGATTTAACAGAGGATAGTACAACAATCTAAGTATATTAATGCAGACATAATTATTGACAAAATACACACTGACATGTCATTTTACCATTCATTCATATTACGTAAGTACGTAATATTACATAAGTAATATTCTCAGTAAGTATGTTCTCATTTGCTTATATTTAACATTGTTCTTTCTCTTCCACAGGTACCTCAACATCAGGCTCTCCTTCCTCCCTTTTAGTTAACTCCAGAAGTCTGCTGTGACGCTCTGGTTACCTTTTCGATACTGCACCTGAAATCAGAATAATTAAAGTGACAGTTACCAGCGGGTGAGTCTGGCATTACTGTTTTTCGTGTATTGCATCCATTGCAGTGCTCAAAGTTCTGTCTCTAGCATGAAGTCAGCACCTATCAGATAATAGTGAGTCTAACACCCACTCCACCGCTAGTGCTTCCTTTTCCAGAGTCAAACAGTTTATTTCACTAGGAAACAACTTTCTGCTGATGTAGAGGACTGGCTCTTGGAGCAGCACTGCTCCCAGTCCACATCCTGAATACTAGTGTATATAGTGCAATACTAGTGTATATTAATGTGTATATTGTATATACACTTATTTATTTATGTATGCATTTATTGTATTACTACAAGTACTACAAGGGGGCTAGGTACCTAAAATTCTCACTCACCTTCACACTTGTATAATGTAATGTGACAATAAATGTGATTTGATGTGATTTGATGCGTCTGTCTTCACCATGAAAGCGTTCTCAAAGTCTGGACCAACGGTACCGCCTGACATGGCCCAAGAAGGATCTCATCCTCCTCTTTGTTGTTGGAGCAGAACACCTTCTAACCGCTTCAACCTTGTCAGCTCGGGGATAGGGCTGGGCGATAAAACGTTAACGATCATTATCGCGATATAACTTTTCCTCGATAGAGCGATACGACATGTTCGATAAATGTTCGATATAATACTCCATTCTTACACTTCTGCGTTCTAGCGAAAGCCTTGGTGGCGTTTTCTACTACAAGGAAAGCGACACTACTCTGCTGTCGCCAGGAGAGGGCGCACTTCCGAGTTTTTCGACATGATTTAGAGAGGGAGGGGGCCACGAGTGAGATGAGTCTTTAGCAACGGCTGAAACGTGGAGTTACACATTCCCTGTTTGAGTGGAGCGACCGGCAATCTGCTCTCCTGTGACCGAGTGTGAGTGACGAGGTCAATGGTGTAACTGTACTGTCCTACAGTGAACTCACCTCTTTCTGTAAGTTACATCCTAACTAGCTTTAGCAGCATTAAATCACAATCACAATCCTCACAACTACAGTGCTGTTACAGCGGTCAGTCATATTTAAGTTTAGTGCATTCCCAAGCAACGAAAGTGAAAGAAAGAAATGAGTTCATGTGAGTTACAGTCCCGATTTAAACGAAAGCAAACTGAGGAAGCTGTGAGGCATTGGAGAGCGGGAGAGCGCTAAGCTATCTTTCCAGGCTAGCTGTTTTTAGCAGCTGGCTAACTTGAAGCAGCGCTCCGTCACTCCACAAAAACGGAGAATTGATGATACTGTAGATCAGACAAGACACAAAAGCACCGCTTTCAGTTAAATGTACCTAAAAGGAGGACTCTGTTTGTCTGGTGTTGATATATTGCGGTTCACCCCTTAAACTACTACAATTGAATAGAGAAATCCAGTCGTCGCTAGCTGGTGTCTGAATACTGTTATGTCATTTGTAACGGGGTAGCCGAGCGCTCGTCATCGGCTAAAAATAATCTGTTTTCTTTCTTAAATTATGCCTATTACAAAAATAGCTGTGCTTTTCCAGCTGGTAAAAACAGCTAATCAGACACTTTCTCCCACTCTCCCATGACAGATTTGTGAAATGTTCCACTGTTTGATGAGTGTTTGTCATGTTCAGACCATAAAGAATAGTTTAAAACAGCAACTAATCACCCAGCAAAAATCAGCCTTCAAACTTGAAAGAAATAATGATTGACATTTATCGCGATATGTATCAATATCGAACGATATGAATTTTGTTTATCGTGATAACATTTTTGGCCATATCGCCCAGCTCTAAATACAGCTATTTTCCAGAGTGGGGATACCTAGGGAAATACTGACAGACCAGAGTTCAAACTTCACATCCAAACAGTTTAAGGAGGTTTTTGCCTTATTAGGCATAAAAGGTATCAGGATCACTCCATACCATCCTCAGAGGCTTGAGAGAACATATCAGAGCAGCTCTGGGTGCAGGCTGTTAGAGAAGGGGAAGAAAACAGACAGCAGGTGGGACCTGTCCACAACTTGACTTGTCACAACTCAAGTCATGGCAACAAAAGGAGCTAAAGAGACTCATTCCACCAAACTTTTTCATAGAAAAGGCAGGTAGAATGAGCATCACACAGCATAACATCCATCTGCTGAAACTGGATCCAATCAGAAAGACGAACTGCAGAGTGGCTGCATGCCTGAACCCTGATCTGAAGAAGAAAATGGAAATGACGCTGGAGCTGGGGGTGATTGAGCCATCAAAGAGCGAGTGGTAAAAGACTGGGGCCAACCCAGTCAAATGCAACCTGGCAAGGGGCACAGTCTCTTAGCTGGGTTACATCTTGGGAGGGGGAGATATATGTCCCCAAGTAGAGCTGGGCGATATGGCCAAAAATGTTATCACGATAAACAAAATTCATATCGTTCGATATCGATACATATCAGATTATTTTTAGCCGATGACGAGCGCTCGGCTACCCCGTTACAAATGACATAACAGTATTCAGACACCAGCTAGCGACGACTGGATTTCTCTATTCAATTGTAGTAGTTTAAGGGGTGAACCGCAATATATCAACACCAGACAAACAGAGTCCTCCTTTTAGGTACATTTAAACTGAAAGCGGTGCTTTTGTGTCTTGTCTGATCTACAGTATCATCAATTCTCCGTTTTTGTGGAGTGACGGAGCGCTGCTTCAAGTTAGCCAGCTGCTAAAAACAGCTAGCCTGGAAAGATAGCTTAGCGCTCTCCCGCTCTCCAATGCCTCATAGCTTCCTCAGTTTGCTTTTGTTTAAATCGGGACTGTAACTCACATGAACTCATTTCTTTCTTTCACTTTCGTTGCTTGGGAATGCACTAAACTTAAATATGACTGCGCACTGTAACAGCACTGTAGTTGTGAGGATTGTGATTGTGATTTAATGCTGCTAAAGCTAGTTAGGATGTAACTTACAGAAAGAGGTGAGTTCACTGTAGGACAGTACAGTTACACCACTGACCTCGTCACTCACACTCGGTCACAGGAGAGCAGATCGCCGGTCGCTCCACTCAAACAGGGAATGTGTAACTCCGCGTTTCAGATGTTGCTAAAGACTCATCTTACCCGTGGCCCCGTCCCTCTCTAAATCATGTCGAAAAACTCAGAAGTGCGCCCTCTCCTGGCGACAGCAGAGTAGTGTCGCTTTCCTTGTAGTAGAAAACGCCACCAAGGCTTTCGCTAGAACGCAGAAGTGTAAGAATGGAGTATTATATCGAACATTTATCGAACATGTCATATCGCTCTATCGAGGAAAAGTTATATCGCGATAATTATCGTTATCGTTTTATCGCCCAGCCCTAGCTGTATTACATACCCAGCCATTACCATGTCTTGGGATGTCTTAAGACATGTCTAAAGACACATTATGAAGACGTCTTAGGACATCTTGAGGCATGTCTTAGGAAATGAAGACATGTCTTTAAGACATGTCTATAGACACGGATCTTAAGATGTCTTGGCAATAATAACATCCCAAGATGTCTCAAGATGTAGGATATATAATACATATTTTTAAATTTTACCTACATTTTTTTAAATAAATCTTTTACTTTTAAATATTTTTAAGGTAATTTTAAAACGTAACATTATTTATAGCAAAAATTCTAGTAATTAAAATTTTTTCATTATTTAGTTTTGTTCTATGTAGTATGCATAAATGGTATCACTTATTTTAATATATATATTGTATATTATTTTATAAACATACAAACATTACATACATTAGTACATACTACATTTATACATTTCAGAACAAATATAACAACAAAATAATAATAATAATAATAATAATAATAATAATAGGCACATGGTTCCCAGTCTGTAACTTTTACTACAATTATGACGATGCAACAGGATTCAGACGCTTCCGGATAAAAAGTGTACACCAAGCTTTATTCGAGGGCAACAAAGAAGAGGTCAAAAAACATGCGTGGGTCGTAACCAGAAAGCAGTAAAAGATCACCGAAGTGATCATAACCAAAACAAACAAATCCAAGGGAGTGATCCGATATCGTAGTCAAAAAACCAGGCCAAACAATCAAAACACGTATCCAAAAACAGTCAGCAAAAGTACAAGAAGGGACAGGCAAAAATCAAGGTCAGTGAAACAAAACGTAGGTCATAACAGGTAGTAGCAAACAGAATAATAGAAACGCTCAGCAAGTTCAAGAGGAAACAACACTTCGCAACGACTAAGACTAAAGCCCGGGCTTATAAACTATACTAAGTGGGTCATATGACAATAAACACAAGTGAATGTATTTAGTATTCCGGTGAATGTGAGCGCTGATAGGTGCGTGCACAACTATCCAAAGTCATATGATCTCCCGAGGGGTTGTGGGCAATGGAGTCCCTTCTGGACTCTGCGCCAGAGGGAAGTTGCTCAGTCACATGATCTACTAAGGTAATGTGGGAAATGTAGTCTGAGTCCTCCTGAGGCGTGACACTACAAAAGAGTCCGGGCGGGTCTCGGATCGAGACCTGCCAGGACGACCACCACGCGCACCACCGGATCTCTGCATAGGGGCAGAGCCTGAGCTGCCGAGGCGCTGGACTGATGAATCCTTCTGCTGTGAACCTCCTAGATGCGTGGAAGAGAGCAGGACAGCTATTTCCTCGGACGACCCCTGGGTCTGGGAGCGGGCTTCTGTGGTTTGCGGCTGTGAAAATCCGCAATCAGAGCCGGGTCCAAAACGTCTTTGGCAGCCACCCAGCATTGTTCTTCTGGACCATACCCCTCCCAGTCAACCAGGTATTGCAGCTGTCCCCCACGTCTCCGGGAGTCCAGCAGCCTACGGACAGCATAAACAGGAGCCCCATCTATCACCTCCGGTGGGGGTGGCACGACGTCTGGCACAGCCTCGTCCAAAGGCCCTGTAATGGCAGGTTTGAGAAGAGAAACATGAAATGACCTCGAGACTCTAAAGCGAGGGGGTAAGTCTAATCTATAGGTGACATCATTGATACGCTATACTATTTTAAATGGCCCAATATATGTGGGTTGAAGTTTCTTTCAACTTCCCTCTGAGTGTCGAAAGTCCTTCGTAGCCAGCCATACTCGATCGCCGGGTTGATACACTGGAGTAGGTCCACGGTGACGGTCCGCCTGTTCCTTGTGTCTTTGAAGTACCGCTTCTATTCGCTGGTGGGTTTCTTCCCATACTCATTCGCTCCTCGTCATCCATTCATCCATGGCGGGGAGGTCCGTCTGTACCCCTGTCCAAGGGGCTAGAGGTGGCTGGTATCCTAAAATACATTGAAATGGGGTCATGCCTGTAACTGAACTGGTTAATGAGTTTCGTGCCATTTCTGCCCAAATCAAATATCTTGCCCAGTCCGAAGGGTTGTCATGAGAGAAAACCCTCAGGAATTTACCCAGTTCTTGGTTTACTCTCTCGCATTGTCCGTTAGCTTGCGGGTGATATCCAGAAGTTAAGCTGACAGAAACCCCCAAATGTTCAAAAAACGCTGCCCACACCTGTGACATGAATTGAGGTCCTCTGTCTGAAACTATGTCTTCGGGGATGCCGAAGTAACAAAACACCTGCTGGAACAATGTCTCGGCTGTTTGAAAGGCACTAGGAATTGTGGGGAATGGAATGAATCGCACACCTCGTGAAAACCTATCCACCACTGTCAAAATGGTCCTATCCGGTTTACTTACGGGAAAGACAACATGCAAGGGAGCAACAGGCATGGTGGGTCCTCTGGAGCTAGCGATGGGTTCAGTAAGAGTCATACTTCGTAGTTGGCTGGTCAAACCTCTTACGCTGATCACCAATTGGG
This sequence comes from Colossoma macropomum, assembly GCF_904425465.1. Lineage (NCBI taxonomy): Eukaryota > Metazoa > Chordata > Actinopteri > Characiformes > Serrasalmidae > Colossoma > Colossoma macropomum. The sequence goes on from NW_023494810.1 coordinate 18,365,509, forward strand.
CCAGTTGAGCCTGCTGTTCTGCCTGTTGATTAGCGATCGACTCCAGAGACCGAGTCACCCCGGATAGGACCTGTTGGTGTCGTCCAAGAAGTTGTCCCTGTTCCGTTAAAGCCCGGGCTTATAAACTATACTAATCAGTGAAAATTCAGAGTTCAGACCATGCCTTCAACATGGTGGTAGTATGAGGGAAGACTCTTATGCGACTATTTTGTAATACAGCGTTGCTGCAAAATTTAAAAATCTAATTCAATTCTTTTAAAAACCTTTTTATAGTAATTAACCCTTAATGTTAATGTTAATACATTTTTTACAATTACTATTTTACAGTTGCTTCATTTTTTAATGAAGGTATCATTTTATCAACTTTTAAAATAATAATAATAAGGAGAACAAAACAATAATACGTATGCATAAACTACAGTAATGTAATTTAGAGGGGTATGGAAAAATCACTATTTAATTTTGTATATTTTGTATTTCCTTGTTAATCTGTTAAAAATTCAGAATACTTCTACATTCAAATAATTTACTCTGCAATCCAAAGCATAGCCCATGAAAAAGCACCCACATAGTTTTCAAAAAATATAGATTACAGTTATTGTTTATTGTTTTTACAACTGTGTATATGCATAGTACAATAGCGTCATCACACCTGATATGTTCTACAGACAAGGAAAAACATGTTAACTGACTTTGTGTAGAAATTTGAAATATACTGCAATAAATACACAGTTCTGACCAATGAATCTGATTTTAAGGTCTGCTGTTATTCCGTATATAAGTTATGCTAAAGTTATTAGCAATATAGTACTATGAACAATGTGGACATTTTATGTGGACATATGTGGACACAGGAAACAGGACACAGATAACTCGATGTGCATATGTCCATGCCATAATGCCTGAACACTAACATTACTGATATCACACTGCTCATGTTACCGATCTCTCCTTTTAGAGTTAAATCCGTGATGAGTGAGAGAACTGTAAGATTCACAGCCCATCGCTTCTTCCTCTGTTTTTTCTCAGTGTTGGTCTTCTTTGTCAGAGATACGAAGAAAATGCATCTGTTAAAAAAATCAATTTTAAGACAATAAATTTGAAATTACTTTTGGATCTGCATACACAAGCAGGCTGAATTTAAAGGAGACCTATTATGCTAACTTCCAATGTTCATAAATTTATTTTTGGGGTCTACTATAATACATTTACATGCTTCAGTGTTCCAGAAACACATTATTTTTCTCATACTGTAATTGTTTACTCACCCTCTGTCTGAAATGCTCTGTTAGAGCTCCTGTGTCTTTAAGCCCCTCCTTCCTGATGAGCCCAGTACGCTCAGATTAGTTAGCTCGCTCACTTGGCTCTGATTGATCAAGCGCCAGAGCGGTTCCGCCAATACACGGCCTCCGGTAGACGCGTTGCGTTGTGTGAGGGCATGCCAAGCTCGCTGGTAGGTGGGCAATAAGGATTGTGCTATGGGATAACATCATCTTGTAACAAAGGAAAAGGGCTGGGGAACTCCAGCCCTCAGGCAGCTGAGAAAAGTGGTTTCTGTGGGAAAGAGTTTCTCCCTCGTGGCACCCAGCTCACACACATAGCTGATGTTCAGACAATGATGTTCAGTGTAATGAAAGAAGCATCAAGATGAGGCCACTTGGGTAAGAGCACAGTTGAGTGTTGAGAATGATATAGACTGCCACCATACTGGATGAGGCCTAAAGAGAGGATGTTCCTTTGGAAGGATTGAAAACAACAAAGTTGATTAGATAATTCACAATTCTATTGTTTTCATCCTCTAACATGCCAAAGTCAACATGCAACAGAAATGATCATTTGCAGTTGAGGCAGGTGTGAGCTTAGTACTGATATCTGTATCTGTTAAAAGCTGTGTTAAAGGAGAATTACACAATTTTTAAGCACAATTTCATATTAAGATGCAAAAAAGTTGTTTGATACAAAATGTTCCATTCTGGAAAAACTTACAGAGTCAGAGTTGTTCACAGTGGCAGTGACAAGAACCAGACGTTTGAAGAGTTCAATGTCTCTAATCTCTCTCACAGAGAATTATTACATGAAATGATTATTAATAAGAGCTAAACTCTATTAGAGCATGTTTACCACATGCTTTATGCTATAAATTGTAGCGCTCTGAGACTTGCAGAATTACACATTAAAGTACCATGAAAAAGTAAATTCATAAATATTGATACAGCGTTGGTGATATTGCCATATCGATATTTTGAACACAGCTATAGTGGCAAATAACATATTGATAAATTAAATGAATAAAGTGCAGATATTCGAATACTGTAACCAAGCTTTACCTAAACATTCTGCTCTTCTGTATTACAATAAATACTTCATGAAATATATTTGTTTGAAATACCAAATCTAAACATCTGTCTGACATTCATATAGTTTTATTTAAAAAATTAAAACTTGAGTCTCACCAGTTGCTCAGCTTCAAATGATTTCTGATGAGAAACATCTAAAACAAAACAGACACATGAGGTAAATGAGACAAAACAATAACAGCAAGGCATAACAATGAAAAACACAAAACAAACTGGTCATTATATATTACTAATAAATGTAGACGAGTAAAACATAGATTATTAATATAAAGCACAAATAATACATTTTAAATACTCTAGAAAGTACAAATCCACCAAGATGTTACTAGCGTAAATGTAACTAAGCAAATTAAAACTATTACTACCCTCTCTGAACTACACAGACTGACGGACTATGTTCAGTTTCATTGTTGTGTTTTTCAGTGTGCTAACCTTGCTGCACTGTGATCAATCTTAGATTTCATTCTGAGGCAGCCTTTCATTTGTTCCAGCTACCTCAATGCTTCAACTGACTGATTCTGCTGCACACTAGCACAGTATCTCACCTGTCCATCCTCCAAACCTTATGAGCCTCCGTGGCTGCACTGCTGGGTGAGACAGCTGTACAGAGCTGAAGCTGGGCGGTATGTTTACAGGGCGCTGCTGGGTGAGACAGCTGTACGGAGCTGAAGCTGGGCGGTATGGTTACAGTGCGCTGCTGGGAGCGGGTGCTAAGCGACATCTGACGCAGCGGCGAGGCGTAAACAGACACGCCGCTTAGCCGCTAAGCTAGCTAACTACATACGCTAACCTAACGCTGGTGCCTTCACTCGGCAGATCGACCCAGAAATAAAGGGCAAAATGTTTACTCCAGCTGACTGTTAGTGAGGCTGCTTATCTCATTCGTTCACTACTCACCTTTTAAAAACTGGAGGCCATGTCTTAATATATTAAAGTCAAAGTATGAAGTTGGACATTTAAACAAAAATCTGTTTATTATGTAATTTTACACGGTGAAACAATATAGATCTTTATATTACTGCTCAAATACATTTGTTTATTATTGTTCGTGTTTTCCAAATACCTGGAGATAATAATTTTGAAAGTTATACATGGTATATAAAAAAGTTTGTTCTCTTTTTCTGTTGGGCCAAATTAAAAGTCCTAATGGTCTAACTTTGGGCAGCCCTGATCTGCTTAAGAAAATAAACAGAAGTGTAGATGTTGAAGCGAGTGAACCAAATGCTTTTTTTGCATTAAGTTTTGGTGGTATGTGATCTCTAAAGTGCCCAGGTTAGCTGTTAAGTACACCTAATTCCTATTAGTTCAAAGTTGTTTTATCTTGGTTCCTAGCATGTTGTCTCTGGTTACAATTGTACATTTGAAAATAGATCAATTTTGTTTTAATCATAGCATGTTTTCTGCAAATGAGCAAAAGGTTGTGACTGACTGTGATTATCTCCATTGGTAAATGTTACAAATTAAAAGTTATTCTACCATGAACTTCAATGATATAAGGAAATTAGTTTAAACTTTACATTTTAAGGTAAGGTAAATGGTTTAAGAATTGATTTTTTCTTTTGCTGTTTTGCTACTGTAAACACATTTCTGCAATAATAAAAAAACCAAACACGCAGAATCACAAAAGTACAGCAAGTAAAAACTTAGTGAATGTTCTTTTAGTAATATCACACAAAAACCATAAGATTACAGTAGGCTGTTTCTTGAGGACATACTTGTTATATTCTCATTATATTTTACATTAGGCAGGGCTGTAGTAATCCTAGTAATTCTCAATTGTAATTTTGTATTGTAAGTTTGGCAGTACCACAGGAATACCACATTCATACCACATGACTTTTTGTAATGGACTACTTTTTGGACTCAACTGAACTGTCTTAAGACACAACATCTGTGTCTTAAGACAAAGTAATGTCTTAAGTCATGCCCCATCTTCAAGACACACAAAATAATTACTTCTTTGTCTTAGGACATTAACTTTCATGTCTCAAGACAAAGACAGTGTCTTCACTCATACGTCTTAAGACGTTCTTGAGATGTCTTGGCATAAGAAAATGTCTCAAGACATCTTATAAATACTGTCAAGACATCTTAAGACACAGTGACAGCTGGGTATGTAATGCATTAAGAAACCGCCATGTCTTGGCTTTTCTCAGGGCAAATGCCTCTGGGTATCAAGTCGCATAATCGCAGTTTACCAGGATATAGTGGTTTCCTCCCTGGATTCTTGGTAAGGGCTCCACTACATCTGTAGCATTTTTGTGAGAATGGCATGTCTACAATAGACAAATTTATCATGGGCACTCTATCTGATTTTCTCTGCGGTGCTGTTAACTGGCACTCTGGGCATGCATTACAAAACCCTATTACATCAACATGTTGCAGAGGCTAGTAAAACTGCCTTGCTTTTCTGCTTAAGGTTTTAGCGTGACCCAGGTGACCTGTACATTGCTCAGAGTGACCTAGCTTAAGCAATTCCTGCCTTAAGCCTTTTGGTACAACAAGCTGATCAAACATCCCTTAAACCCTGTATAAAATGTTCTTCTTTAAAGAGTAATTACACCCTAAGACCTTTTTTTCATTAACAGCTGAAATGCACTGCTCTGTAATAAAAAATATACCAGTCATGCTTAAAATGTGAACACATCTTTCCACACTGTAAAAATATCATTTTTATCGTGGTCAGTTCAGGCTCTACAGCGTCCCTCTGGTTCAACCGCACTGAAGTGCGAAGACACGTCACAGTATGCAAATCAGTCAAACAATGTTACCGCCCCCTGATGACGCCCTACTCGTGCCACACTCAGGAATATGAAAGCATAGGAGCCTAGAGGAGGAGATAATATGGCAAGCCGTTTTAACATTAAATGGCTTTCGTGTGATTATCCATAAATAAATGCTGGATATCTACAAATGAGTTTTGACTAGTAACAATTACATTTTGACTCTTCAGAATGACAACTTCAGATATCTGCATTTACAATCTTACTAGTAAGAACAGCAATTTAAGATATCTACAATTACTATTTGACGGGTCAAAATGCCATTGAAGATATCTCAAATGACGTCACATTTCGTAATTTGAAGAGTCACTAATTCTTAATTATAATTAAAGATATCTCTAATTCGATCATGACTAGTCAGAATGACATTTTCAGATATCCAAATTATCATTAGGCCCCTATGTGATGTCACTGGGTCATCTTGACTGTTGCCTGCAGAATTTTGGGTAGCTAAAATGGCACTGGCTGTCCTTGAAAAAATAGTCAGAAAATGCCACGATCTTGAAAGAGCTCAACAGTATGGAATATGCGGAGAACGTGAACTTCGTTCACTTGAGGACCGCTCAAGAAATTTACGAAGAATTTTGAATTTACTGTCTACTGTCTTGAATTTACTGTGGAGCATTTTCTGCAAATAGAATCAGTTCAGGTAAGAAGCTAATCTAGTGTACACAAAATCCTATTTACTTTTAAATTAAATAAAATTATTAACTCAAATAATGTAGTAAAAATAACTATACATTTCTTGACCTATTTGTTGGATGTTTATAGACCAATTGTGCTGAACATATTGCAAAGCTGCTTGCAGCTTTTGAATGTGCTTCTATTTTAGGTGGTCGAGGTTGACCAGCTGTTCATATTACAAAAGAACAGATCGACTTTCTTTTGACCCAAGGCCACACTGTAAAGAAGATGGCAAAAATATTAGGATGCTCAGCATCGTATCTTTACAAAAGATCCAAAGTGCTTGGTGTACCAGTAAGGAGAAGGTTGGTTGAAGTGACTGATGAAGACCTTGAAATTCATATCAGGCAACTTCAAGCCCTGTATCCAAATTCAGGGAATGAGGTAGGTCTGGACCCTGATTTGAGTGGCGTTTTCCTTCAGGCCAGATAACGTTACGGTAGGCTGCATTCGGCATTAGCGGTGCAGACTGATGTCTGTTTGGGAATGATATTTATTTTTCACAAACAACAGAGTTTTTTAAATTGTTAAAATGTTTAGCTGTTATTTGTAATGTTTGCATGCTCATTTTATGACCAGATGTCTACTTTGATAAACGATAGCCATTAGACTAGCTAAATGTTATTACGTAATATATATATATATATATATATAGTGCAGTGTCTAGACGGGTCTATCATATGGTAAGTCACAATTTCTTTCATCTTTTGTGTGCTAGTAATCTACCGTAACCCTTATAATTCTGCATTGTCTGTGGATAAATGTATAGCTAGACAACTGAGACAATAAACTTTCATGTTTAGCCCATGCCTGTGTGTAACTTGCACATTTTCAACCTAAACAAAAAAAAAACTGTGACCTTTTAGGTTTGCTTTAAAAAAAAACCCCACAAAACCGGCATACAGCATACTCTTTCATTGACTATATGAGTGCGGTAGTAAAACTTTGATACAGTTAATAGGTTAAACATAAAACATTCTGTATGTATTTGAACTGTATTAGAAAGTACTTTTTGGTGAACTTTGGGTCTCTGTGTGTACATATTTATTACAGTTGGACTTTGGGCTTTGTGATCAATGGTGGCATCGATAGGCATTCCCGCTTGATTACTTACTTGAACTGTAATACAGACAACCGTGCTTCCACAGTACTGCTTTATTTTCTCAAAGTGACGGGCCTCTATGGGCTACCATCTAGAGTGAGATCCGACCATGGTGGTGAGAACTTGCAGGTGACCTTATTCATGAACCTTGTACAGGGAATTGAACGTCAGAGTCACATTACAGGGGAGTCAGTCCACAATCAGAGAATAGAGCGTCTTTGGAGGGATGTGTTTTTACATGTGCTGGAACTATTCTACTGCATGTTCTACACTCTTGAAGATTCAGCCCTATTGGATCCCAGTGACCATATACACAAACTTTCACTTCACATAATTTTTCTTCCTGAGATTCAAAACAGACTACAACACTTCAGAGGGGCCTGGAACAATCATGCTTTGCGTACAGAAAACAATCGAACACCAACACAAATCTGGACAGAAGGGATGTTGACAAATATGGGTGTCAATACCACAGCAACCAACAATGTGTTTGGTCAAAATCCCTACAGAGTAGAGAATCTGGAAGCACTTCTGGAACAGCATGGCCTTCAGCCATTACCAGCTACAAGTTTCGCAAGTCTCTCTGGTGTGACTGTAGAACCACCGCAAATCAGTCTGTCAGCAGCAGCTTGAGTCCATTAATCTTGCAGTTAATCACATTTCAGATCTGAAGATGAAGTACCAGGCTTGTTGTGCAGAAATTGCAAATGCTTTATTGACTTAACATTTTTTAAGAATGTTCGACAACAAGAAAATGGATATGCTGTTACATTTGTCAGAGAACACATAGCTAATGCAGGGGTGTTAAGTAACATCTACACTCCATTAAAACCTTCAGAATTTATGTCTGCAACAATATAAAACCAATTAGGTTACGAATAAGTGTGTAAAAATGTTATATAAAAATAGTTTTCAAAGAAATATTAGTGCATAGGGAGAAGTAGCACATATGTAATTCAAAATTCAAATCTAGAGACCAAATCTCAAGGCAAATACCTAGGCAACAAAATAATATAAATAATGACAGTACATCATTTTATGTACTTACTTCTTATTCACAGAATTCTAGAAATATTAAATGAAGTTAACTTGTATGGCAAGTGATATCAATACTGCATTTAAATAAAGGTCTTATTTTTAGGGAAGAAAAACATTAGCAAAGATCACATTTTATAGTTGGTTTCAGTCTGGCTTTTACACAGCAACACATTTTAAACTTTCCAACAAAATAATTTCTTTTAAGGAACTGTGAATGAACTGTTGCACTTACTGGCTGCTTATGCAACACCAAAAGTAGGTGCCTGCAGAATACCTCTTTCATGTACTTTTTGAAAGAATTATAGTCTGTGTGTGCTGGAAGGCAAGTATTTGTCTCCGGGAAGATTTTGTTGGCCTCATGGAGGAACTCAATTTGTGGGTGATGGGGAAATCCCAGTGGAGGCACCGTGGATGCTCCAGAGGCAAACTCCAGTATCATCTCAAGTGTAATGGGACTGCTTTCTCCTTCTGAAAAACACCAAATGTAGAAGTGTTGACTTGGGATAGAATACATGTAGTGTTCTGGAAAGAGTGCAGTGCTCTTAAATAAACACATACCAATTTAAAAAAAAAAATCAAAATGCTTTTTCAAGTTAAGTTCCTTTAGATGAGAGTTAAAGACAAAAGTTTTTTGTTCTTTGTCCACTGACTTTGGTTAAGTTAATCTGAGGGTGGCTACCTGAACTTAGTAGATTGGTTATGACAATACATTTGTTGATCATGATAAAGTATTAAGAGTTTTCCAAATTTCCATTTTTGATTGTTCAAGCAATATAGCCAATATCTGCTAAAAAAGGTGCCCATGTAGATACCCTATTTTCAGCTGTAATATGGCATTCCACTCCCATCTAGAGCAGTAGGTAAAATTTTATTATTGTTACTGTGTTATGCAAAAATTGGGGCACCCTTCAAAATAACTATGCACGTCTATCACGGGGAACACACTTCTGCAAATATAAATTAACTAATATGCACTAATTATTTACTGAATTTACATAATGGAAACAATAAAAACAAAATATGATGTACACAAATTTGGGCTTTTTGGGGATTTTATGTTTTTTTCTCCAATATGTTAACATCAGCAAATAAAAAGAAACATTACAATAATATTTGTAGAAATATACCATATTTTGGTGTGTTCACTGTAAAGGATGTGTTAAAACATGTATTTATGCAACAGCATTCAGCAATATATAACAGAACAAATTTCACCCAATTATGCTGCTATGTGGGATAACACAATAGAAAGTGTACCTTCAATATCAATCAACCAGTCTCTCCAAAAGCATATTGTTTGATTTTCTCTAGCTCTTCTGTTGCTGCCTTGGTTGGAAAGATGCACTTCAAAAAGGGTGCACCGGTCCCGTGCCTGAAGTGGTCTCTCCTCACTGACAAACAAATTGTAAAATAGTCCCGAGTTTTTCTGCAGCTCCTCCAGCAAGCCAAGAGTCCTTAAACCTTCTACAAACCTGTAAAAATGGAAAATAAGGTCTTACTTTTAGACAGCTGTTATCCAATTTATCATTGACCAATGAGCAAATAACTTACTGTTCCAAGGCAGCGTGCACTCTTCCGTTTACAAAGAAATCCGCAGCTGACTGCACAAGCGAATCCTTCTCCTCCAGATTAGATACATGTCTTAAAGCACCAACAATACTCAGGCTGTCTGCTGCCTTCATAATAGCTTCATTTGCCTCCCCGACTGTTTTTGCTTCCTGTATCTAAAAAAAAAGTGTCAGTAATGTACAACACTTTTGGACTGCCACTAACTTTGATCAGCTGCTCTCTGAATGAGTGTTAGAAACTTCCTCTACCAGTGTGGGATGTGTTGGTATGCCACAAATCTGCTGATAAAGCCTCTCTGAGAAGAAGTGTGGGCCAATGCCTCCATGCACTAAACAAACGGATATCATTTTCCCCATCCAGGTGTATAGTTTAGACTCCAACGCTTAAAAACAATAATAGTAATGATAAGTTGTTGCCCTCTTGTAGTACAATTTCCCATCATTCAAAATGCAAAAAATAGCTTTTTCTTTAATACTTCTTTTAGTGTCTAGAGCCAAATGCCGGTCCTTCTCATGCCCCTCAAAGATATTTGACTGATGAATGGCCCTCATCAGTAGCCTCAAGTACTCTCGTGTTGGACCTCCTTCATCAACTGCCCCTTCAGATTTCTGTTCCTCATCCACAAAAACAACGTCCAGTTTTGCTGCTGGGTTAAACCGTCGTCTTTTGAATGCTTGCAGGCTACATTCTAAAATCCTGTCCCTGCATACATTTATTTGGTTGCTTGCAGGACAGATACTCATATCAACTTTACTGGCCAGTTTTTTCAATATGGTCTGTAGGTTAGTCCTGTAGCAAAAGAAGTTGCAGAAATTAGAATCATATTCATGTAAAAAACATTGTAATTATTTTCGTTTTTTAGCAGGTGATGACAATATTGGGTACATTTAAATGTGATAGTAATATTAGAGCCCAGTTATAGGCCTCCATGTTGTAAGTAAAATACTGACTATACATTATTAGTATCAGCAGTTTAAAAACACAATTTAGGTGTAGCGTATTTAATGTGATGCCAATGAACAATCAAGACAGAAATTATGTGGAATGTTGTGTAAAATCAACAATAATGCTTTCTTACTGATAGAGCTAATTATTTAGAGACAGCCCTTGTTATGGTGAAGCCAAACATGTAATTTGGACTTACTCATCCAAAGGCAAATCCAGCTGACGTAGAGGAGACTGGGGTGGAGAGAGACAAAGTTGTTCTTCTTGGTCTTCAAGGATGACTGTGGGTGGCTCAATAGATGGAAAAGTTGGTGATCGATCCTCAATGATAAATCACTTGTGGTGCCGGGTCAGAGGGCAGGGCCAGCGGCCCTGAGGCTGGGATCAACGGTGGTTGAGAGGACGGTGGAGTCGACAGTGCCTGGATGGAGGGCAGGATTGCTGGTGCCTGGGAAGACAGCAGGATTGGCAGTGCCTGGGCAGAGGGCTGGATCGGTGATGCCTGGGCAGAAGGTAGGGCCGGCGGCATCTGAGTGGAGGGCAGGGTCAGCAGCGCCTGAACAGAAGGTAGGTCCGGCGGCGCCTGGGCGGAGGGCAGGGCCGATGGCGCCTGGGCAGAGGGCAGGGCCGGCAGCGGATGGTCAAAAACTCTGTTACTTGGCTGATCAGTGATCATTTCCTAAAATGACAAATAGCAAATAATATGCTCTGTTTAAAGCAATACATGACATATTTTGTTTTGAGACTGGAAGCATTTTTAAATAAGTTATATCACTTTACCTGGATATTCAGAGTTGAAATCCAAAGCACACACAGAGTTGCAGATGTGTTTATGCCAGTGATCTTGATGAGGTACTTTCAATTGGTGTTGACGATGTTGCTTCTTTTCACTGGCCATTTCATCATGTCCAACAAAGTCAAACAGGACCTAAGCCAATAAGTGAGAATGCCATTTCAGTCACATGAAATCAAATTCATAATACATTCTCTGACTGAACCTTCTACCTGAATTGGCTCAGACACAGTGAATTTTCTCATGCAGATGAATCCATTTGGATATTTGAACTTCAACAGCAGCCCCCTTGATGGTTCCTCACGTGCTGCCATTTGCTGACGTCTGTCCTCAACTGCCTAAAACATGAGCACTCAAACATTTAGGTTAACAATCTAAGATTGTTACCCTAAGATTGTATTAGGTCTAACCCTTTTATGTCTTTCCTCCCAGGCCCTGTAACACTGTTTTCTCTTTTCCTGTGACAATAAGAATTGTATTTTTCCTTGAACAAAAAAAATAAGAACAGTTAAAACTTACCAAAAAAAAAAGAAAAATTCTACCTTCTCTTGGTCTGCTAACAAGATTCTTTATACTCTTGGTCTTGCTGGGAACGTAGGGATCACCACTCCTGAAGGGTCTAATGTAAATCCAGCATACAGCATTTATTACATGCAGTATCACTGCCAAATAGCACAACAGAGAAAAATAAAATGCATAAATTTGTCTCAAAATGGTTTACCTGCTTGGCCACCAAATGTTGGTTTTGAGTGTTTTCAACCATTGGGGAGGTCTCGCTTAGTGTTGGAGCAGAGGAGGGGAATTAACTCATGGACATTGCTAAGGTTGGTGATGTTTCCTGTGTTGGGCAGAGAAATGTTTTATAATGGCACACCTTACTCAGCATATATAATATACAGTAATTCCCTGTGTACAAAACATTCATACCTGCAATACATCTGCCCGTGGTAAAATGTACAATCTGCTTTTGCCAACCCTCTCCTTCAGCTCCCTTACAGAATTCACTTGTAATTTTTTTACCTTTCGTCTATTGCCGGCCCTTGCCAGTTCAAAGCCAACCAAATTTAAACTGATGTGTGGGTAGCTTTGGCAAACAAAGTTATTCAGTTCAGATAAACTCCAATTCAAGTTCATTTTTGACCTTCCGTTTCCCGTCCTCTCATACCCTGGCTTGCCTAAAAATGGACACAGTGACGAAATAATAGTCAAGCAAAATAACAGAAAGGACCTTTAACTGAATTCAAACCACAAACTGTAATCCAAAAAGAGAATGTTGGTGAAACAGTAAAACAAAGTTTTTAGGCAATAAATAAAAAAGTGTTGCCAAATTCACACTTCACAAGCCCTTGTTGCCTAAATTTAATTACTTCATTAATTCAGTGATTGATACATGACTAAAGTTAACTTACTTTACCTTCAAAGCCCGTAATTCATATAGAGTTTTACCTATGTTCCAGGGGAAGTGTTTATTGAAAATGTGAAACAGCTCTGTACATGCCAAGCAAAGGGCTAAAGTCTTAGAAAATACCGCAGCAGCTTCTGACATCGACTTCCGAATTCAAATGTGTCTGTATTAGCGTGAACTTTGTTGCTTGATGGCTAACAAGCTCACAGAACATTTAGCTAAAGTTATACCCACCTAATCCGTGGTTGCTGAGTCTCACTACTTCAGATGCGGAGGGTAGAGCCTCGATATCTGGGCTAGGGAGTAAGAAAATGTTTGCCTGCCATACAGGGTTTGCCCGCCTTCCAACTGGACCTGGACCGAACATAAATGGATTACACCTCGTGGTTGCAATGCACCTGCTGCTAGCTAATATAACGTTAATACGTTACCTATATAGTTTAATATTCGCTATGAAATTTATTCTAGGATTGAGACTTCGAAGCCGTCGCATTTTTGGTAGAATAACGACTAGCTAACGACACAGACGCTAACAGAGTCTTAACTGGAAAGCCACATTAACCTAACATGGACCGTGATAGTCAGCACGAACTTGCCTTGACTTCGCTGTATTTGACGTCGAAAAAGTCTTCTTGTTGCAGACAATAAATCGTCTCTGTTGCTTAACTCCTGTCGAGCACGAGCTGCAGCACTAGAAATCGTGTTAAAGACACGAGAATGTGAATTAGACTGGGCTGACATGGCATACAGACCACTGATATGCAACCGCAATCAATGCCAAGCGCTTATTTTGATAAACTTGGCGCGAAAATATGCTACGTAAATCTGCTACGTTATGACTAGTAAGAATGATCATTCAAGATATCCACGAACACATTCTGACAAGTCAGAATGATCATTCAAGATAACAGAAATATAAAAGCTGTCTAGCTAAAACATGTTCAAGATATCTGTCATTTATCTGGAGATATATTAGTCTTTTGACTAGTCAAAATTACAATTCTGGATATCCCTAAATTAGTTTTGCTCAGTCAATATTTGCATTCAAGATATCTACAATTTAATCTGCACTAGTGTTTAATTGTAGATATCTGAAATTGACGTTTCAGATAGTCAGTAATTAATTGCAGATATCTTGAATTGGAGCTTCCGTACAGCTCAAAGGTAAATTTGATGTCATTCACACTAGTCAAAATGTAATTAGAGACATCTCAAATTGGTATTTGACCTAGTCAAAATATAATTTTGAGATATTTTAATTTAGTAATATGTCTAGTCATAAATGAATGGCAGATATCTGTAATATAAGTCTGGCCACACAAATTCATGTTAAAATGGCTTGCCATAGAGATAACCACGCTTACACGCTGAGCTAAATACCCCCAGCACCACCTCACAAGGCTGCGATATGCCAGCTGTCTGTACCAACTGTAAATAACTCAATTAAACTGTGTCAACCTTGCATCCGTACAGCCTTTCTTGAACTTTTTTCCCTTTTTCCCTAGTTCCAGTGTTGTGTGCCGTTGTGAGTGCATGCACCCGAAGGTTAGATTTATGAAGGGGAATGTGAATTTGAGAGTGAACTAATTCAGATGCAACACCGGTAAGTGCCACGAACAGTTTGCAGAACATAAGGATTTTACGTTAAGGCCACTGCAGCAAACCCTGGCTGATCAGTGATGCAGTCTGCGACCTTGATGTGAAACTGAACGAAACTTAGACAGTGTTCAAAGAAATCCACTTTATTCATTTGGTATTCAGTGCATCTAAGAAACCAGGACTCGGGTTATATTGAATATGGACCTGCTGAACAGATCATTAGAAGCTAGCTGTCACGGTTTTAGGGAATATTTTACCGTTCAGACACCGCTCGCTGCTAATCATTTTCTGGCACTTCGTTAACTCTTCGGCGGTTTGAGTCAGTGGCTCATACTGTTAAGGCTCAAGACGGACTGCCTGATCAGAAACACCTTCCCACGTCGCAGATGGGGATCGTAGTAGAGAAAAATCATCAACCTCATAAGTCCTCACAGTTGCAAAAGTGCCGTTTGATTCTGTCACTCTCCATATTTTCTGATAGCTAACGTACACTAGCTCTAAAAAACACCACCAAACCCGTGGATCACTGGAGTGCCCCTCCCAGCTTGCCCCCCCATTGTTAAGCATTTTTCAAAGTTGAGCCAGTGGTGGAGTTAGCTGAAATTAGTGGGGTGTAGTTACTCTTTAAAACAAGCTCATTCTCATTCTTGTCTGTTATGACATCCTTTACACATTTTAGAAACAGTGATTTGAGTGATTTGTCTTGTTGCAGCTGCGCTATGTTCCCAGCTGGCATTTCAACGTTTATTCACGGTTGAATCAACGTCACAGATCATGGTTCAAACAACGTTGGATTATGTTTCGATTTTGAAAGATGAATCAACGTTGATATCGCGACGTTGTTTCAACGTCTTACCTTTCAACGTTGAGGCTCCCAGATAGCAAAAATCAGTGGGCCCACATCCCGGCTGAATACTGCATACCGATCTTATGCCTCGTTTGCCGAGACTTCGGTTTGTATCTCCGCCCAATTCTGGCCTAAATGCTCGGCTCACATCCGGATACGTTGTGCTATTGACACTCCCAGCTAGCAAAATATACTCAATTTACTTCCATACAGTTTCTGCATAAACCTAAATCTCTATAACTACATGTACCTCATTCAAAAGCATAGCATTTGCTAAAATGTAGACTAACATTCACTTTTATTCTGAAATAGCATAACAGAATCCAGACAATAATAAAAAGAAAACCAACTGACCCAATAGCCAATGAACACAGTAAAGCACAGGCGAACACAGCTGAACAATCAATAGTTTGTCACAGTTTTAATATGCATCATCATCTATGAAGTTAGTACACACTGTATCATGACTTGTAAAGTAACATCCTTAAAGCTCACCTGTTTTCACCTGTAAGCATGCATGAATTTCAATGATAACACTAGAAATGATTTGGAAACAACTGCTTTAATTGTCTTACATAAATATACAGTACAGGCCTACAACACTAACAAAATGGAAGTCAGTACATAAACAGTTAACATATACCAATAAACATGTGTTAAAGAAAAATACACACGAAACTGAAGTGTGCAGCACACCACTGTGCTTTATTTTATACACACACACACACTATCATTTACAGCTACCTTGTATTCACTCATTTTCCATTTAATCAGGTTCACCAATAGGTGAGTACTTTGTAGCTCTGCAATTAGAGACTGTAGTCCATCTGTTTCTCTGCACACTTTGTTAGCCCCCCTTTACCCTGTTCTTCAGTGGTTAGGACCCCCATGGACCCTCACAGAGCAGATACTATTTGGGTGGTGGATAATTCTCAGCACTGAAGTAACAATGATGTTAGTGTGTGTTGCGCTGTTCTGAGTGGATCAGACACAGCAGTGCTGCTGGAGTTTTTAAAAACCTCAGTGTCTCCGCTAGACAGAGAATAGTCCACTAACCAAAAATGTCGAGCCAACAGCGTCCAGCGTCCAAGGACTAGAGGATGACCAACACAAACTGTGCAGCAGCAGATGAGCTATCGTCTCTGACTTTATGTCTACAAGGACTAGCAGAAGTAAAAGTGTCTAATAGAGTGGACAGTGAGTGGACAGTGTTTAACTCCAGCAGCACTGCTGTGTCTGATTTACTCACACCAGAACACCACACACTAACACACCACCATCATGTCAGTGTTACTGCAGTGCTGAGAATGATCCACCACCCAAAAAATAAATGTCCTGGGGGGTCCTATGGGGTCTTGACCATTGAAGAACAGGGAACAAATTCCAGATGGAGGGCAGGAAGTGTAAAGCGGAAAACAAGATGGAGGCAAGCCCATACTATGCTAATTTAGACTATGTTACGAGAGAAATGTTGGACAGATGTTCCTTATGTTTTCAAAAGGAGTGTTTTTTTTTCCCCCAACTGAACTGAAAGACTTCCCTGCTATTGAGGCAGGACATATAGGCAACTTGTTTGTTCACCCATCTTGTGTTTAACTGTTAACCCTGATTTAAGTGTAAGTGGTGTTGCTTGTACCTTTTAAATATATCACCTGTGCACAGATGAACTGTGCAAAACATATTTTTTGCTGCTGTTTTTCTTGCATTTTCCCCTAATGAACAAGCTTTGGGACCTGATAAAAGAACCTTGTAGTTTCTCAGTTAGAACTAATTTAGCAACCATAAACAACGTAAGCCATAGGCATTTCGAGAACCTGTGACAGTGCCTTCTATGAAAATCACTTCCTGCCCTCCAGTATGTGCCACAGCAACGCAGTGATGTAATGTAATTTGCAAACAAGCTTAAGTAAGGTGTACATAAAGCGGTCAGTGAATGTATATATAGAGCATGTGTGGAAGAGAGAGAGAGAGAGGCAGACAGAATATGAACATCTGACCCCTACCCAATAATGTTAAATGTACTCGGCTCTTAGCAGACATGGAGGTCTCTGGTCGATTTCTTTGTCACCTGCTGCATGACTGTTACTGTGGATTCTTCATAGCTGCATCTAAAATAAAGAAAGAAAGTCAGCAAGATCAGTAAAACCCTCACCAGATAGCAGACAGCAGGCATTACGAAAAATAAATCTACAAAGAAACATGAAAAAAGCAGTTCACAACTTAAAAAAAAAGAAAAAAGCAATTCACAACTTAAAAAAAAAGTACTTTTGTACTTTAACTCAAGTGAAAAAACAAATAAAATATTTGTACTTTAAGAATTTCTACTTTTACTCAGGTTCAGAAGTTTTGTACTTTGCTCACTCCTGCTGAGAAGGCTGGCTTCCGTAGCTTAAAACAGCGCGGGTTAATAGGGAGTGTAGAAGTAAAAGAGGAAAAAGACACTGAAACAGGACCTAAAAAAAATTAAGTTAACGTTGTTTCCATACCTGAAAGATGCTGCTGGTGTACGAAGGTGCAGGTGACTGCAACAAGAGAACAAGGAGATTTCAGAAACATCACTCTGAATAACCTCCGGTCAGTGACGCAGTGATTTCTTGTACAAGCATTAAATGGTTTTATTCCACTTACCATACACAAATTAATATTCTCATAAAGTGGATGCTCAAACTTCAGTTTATACAACAGATACTGAATTTCCAGAAGCTGAACACTGACCTAACGTTAATCGCTTTAGATATTCAAATTCAAGCAAGTAAAACTATCGGACAGAAAGTAACCAATTTATAGCTCAGCTCAGTTAGGATAACTTATCCAGTTAGGATAATAAATTTCTACCAATTCAAAATTCCTGAATAATTCAGTCCAATGTAAACATGTAAATGATGTAAACATGTGGCTGCAGAGTCATTCAGAGTGGTTTGATATAAAATGGTTCATTGTAAATAAGTGTACTGTTTCTTTACAGTGGTGATAGGAACCAGGGGTCACCATGACAACAACACAAATATAGACACATTATTTACTATCTGAAACCACCAGTGAACCTACATGTGTTTTTGTGTAATGGTGGGAAAAATAGTCTGGAAAAAAAGAGCTTTCTTTGGAGACTATATTGCCCTGCATGCACCCCTCCGGCATTAATGAATTAAAAGAAAAAAAAAAACAGCAAGTTAAATTTTTAATCACAAAACTATCATAATATAGTTATAGTATAGTATATAGTATATACCTAACCATTTCATATAGTAACTTTCTAAGAGAGAGTTTTCAGAGGCACTGAATTCTTCGGACATCTGGTTCCACTTTGAACATTTCCTCAATCGTAGGTTTCACTACAGCAGGGCATTTCACGCCAAACCACTGTGAATGACTGTAAACACCGCAACCATTTAATTGTGCAGAATTTTTGAAAATCAGTGGGGTTCTCCTTTAAGTTTTAACTCCGGCTCCAGTCACTCGACGCGTCTCTCCCTCTAAAAAATTCTGCTTCGTCTCGTCTGAGTGAAGAATCAGACCTGGTCTGGGCTGTGAAGCCGTTACCTGCTAACTAGCAAACTAACAGCCCCACACACCACAAACCCTAATTAGTTTCTGCTTATCGGACACTCCAGCACCGTCCACTCGACTTCACTCGCTCAAATTTGAGTAATTTTCCTTGAAATTCGTCGGAGTTTAGCACAAGTTAGCCGGAACCGAACCGGACTTCCAGCAGAGCTGTTAGACAGCCTGCTAACGTTAGCTAACCTTGAGCTAACTTAGACAGCAACTCAGTTTATTAGCTATACTTAGAGCATGAATTCGACAACGTCGCTCCAAATTTAAAATAATAATTAGAACAATTACCTTTTAACTGCCTTCATAAACGAGAGAAACAATCAGAGGTGACTAGCCTAGCTATCCCACCATAGCAGACCACCGGCTAACTAGCTAACTTAGCAAGTGACGCTAATGTTTGATTTACTGTATAAAGAGTTGAACATTATCAGATTTTAGGATTAAATCTAAGTAAATGTTCGATTAAAACTGCTGGTACCTTAAATAAACCAAGTATTACTCACCAAACGCGCTTTGAAGCCTCCGAAGTTTCCAGAAGCCGCTCTGAACGCTTTTCCCGCTCAGCTGAACGTTGGTGAATCGCGCGCGTCGCTGCAGCGCAGGCGCACTCGGGCAGCCTCGAAACGGGTGTAGTCAGCCCGCCTCAGTACGGGCGCTGATTGTCAGTTTACATAGCTCTTCATGCTGTTTCAGTGGGCGGCAAACAAGTTTTTCTCCGCAAACTTAATTTGCCTGTTACTATTATTGTTTCTGTTGTTTGCTATTTCTAACATATACATTTAGATTTTTTAAGTGCTCTTATGATCAAAATATTAAAAAATGGCAATAAATTAACAATAATAATGATCATATTTGTAAAGCAAGATGATTAAGACATTATGTTGATTTAAAGTTGAAATTTCAACGTTGATTTATGAGTATTTTGTTAACCATTTCACAACTATTTAACATTAACGGTTGTTTCAACGTTTTTTCAACGTTGAAACAACAACCGACATTATTTCAACCACATTTGAACGTTGAAGGTCGGTCATGTGCCAGCTGGATTGGTTAGTAAGACTTCAGTTCCCATTTCTGGGGTTTTTAATTGCTCCTCCACGACTTTGCCCTTAACCATGTCTCACCTTTTTTTCTTTTTGTTCTCCTGATTTTTGGTAACTCATGCTAAGACTATTCTTTTACCAGTGCTTTGGTTTCATTACCCGCATTTTCTGTCTAATTTGAAGCTTGTTTGCTACCATTGTTTTACAGCCAAAAGATCTATTAAGACTGGTACATTTCTGCCTAAAATGCCTGCATGCGGTGACATTTGCATTATTCTGATGTTTAGTAAATAAGCCTGACCATTAATTTCAATGTTAACTTCAGCTGTGGGATAAACTTGCTCATGACCATGAATACATTTTACCTGTAACTATGAGGGCTTTTCTTATTGGTATAACATTATCTTTTGTCATCTTCTTGAGGTTTAAAACTTCTCTTCTTTCTGGAAGTATAACACAACTGACTAGAACTACTGTCTAATTTAGGGCATGCATTTATTTTGAGGACAACTTAGTTGCAGTTAAAACATTTCAGCATTTTCTCTGGGTGATGCTTGTTTCTGCTCTGCCCATTTCCTCACATTATTGTTACATCAGAGGCTCTGTGAGGACACTTTGCTTAATTGTGGCATAGGATCCCTAAAAATTATACCCCCAAATTGAGTGGGCTCAACACGGTGACATGGTTTGTTGTTGTCTCCAAACCGGAATTCTCCTTCCACTTATCTTGTCACCATGAACAGTTCTGCCATTTCCACTGCCAGGTCTACTGAGGCAGGACTGCGTTTGATGATCCAGCTTCTAAGTATTGCTTCTCAAGAATTCTCGTATTGCTTGAGAACGATTGTCTCTGATTTCTTCCTTTGATTTTTCCTTTCATGTCAACCACTTCTCGTAGAGACCATTTAGCCAGGTGTAGAGTTCTCTCGGTGTTTTGTTCTCCTGCACCATGTTACTTTTGAACCACAGGCTATCAGTTTTTTTTATGTCGTAATTTTTAAAAAAATTGCATCTTTAACTTTATGGTAATTGCATGCATTTTCTTCATCCATGGCCTCGTACACAGCTCTACCTTTCCCTTCTATCAGCGGTACCAGATGTAGTGCCCAGTTTTCTTTGGGCCATTTAGCAGCTTGAGCTAATCGTTTAACATGATCAGGAAATGTTCTATGTCATCAGTTTCTTTTAAAGTTGGCATTCTTCTGAGATCTGTTTTTGTGAAGAATCCACTGCCTCTTCACTCTCACCTTGTTTACGCCTTTTTTCCTTCTGTCTCCTCCGCACTTCTTCCTGTAGTAGCCTAAATTGATGCTGCAGTGAGCGCCATCTCTGCTCTTGTTTAGCTTCTTTTATCCGCTTCGATCTGACTTTTGGTTTTGTTTGCATGTTGTTTCTCCACTGCTGTCTTTGTGAAGATGGCTCCTCCTGACTTTGTCTGCTGCAACTATTTGTTTATTTTTTTTACATGTGGTTGAGTACTAAGTGCAGGACCTTGCGTTCGCTACAAAAGGACTGCTCAGTACTTCGAGATAGGTTCCAAGGAAGTTCCAAAATTCCAGGAAAATAAATGAATTAAAAGCAGTTTCTAGACATACAGACTCTAGTTGACTTATTCCAGTCCACAAACATCAGCCCAATAAAAGTTTTCTTGACTCAACTTCAATACAGGATGAAGTCTCAGGCTGCAAGGCCAATCAGACTTTTAACTTCACAAACAGGCCTCAAACATGCCATTCTTTTTTCTAAACTGAATCATTTAAACTCATAGTCCCACCTCTAAACAGACTGGGCTAAACTACTGCTGAGAGCAAGTGGGTTAACAGAGGATAGTATAACAATCTTAGTATATTAATGCAGACATAATTGTCAACAAAATACATGTCATTTGGCCATTAATTCATATTACCGGTAAGTATATTCTCAGTTGATTATGTTTAACATTGTTCTTACTCTTCCACAGATACCTCCATATCAGGCTCTCTCTCCTCCACTTTAGTTAACAAAGGGCCCTTTGGCTACTACAAAAGAGAAAGCTGGATGCACTGCTGTTCCTAAACGAACAGGTCCAGAGGGACAAGATAAACAGGTAAGTAAATATTTTTTTACATTGGCTTTTACATAGGTTTTTGTTTTAAAACCCCCAAAGTCTACACAAAATGTCCCAAAATAATCTTGGTGATGGGGCACGCCTACTGACTTCATCACACATTATTGCCACTCCTAAAGTTTCTCCTAGAGTACTGTTGCTGTGAACTGGAAAGGTCTAGAAGCAACAAAGGCTCAGCGATGAAGCAGTGGGCTTCACAAGCTCACAGAAAGAGACTGCCGAATGCTGAAGCGCTGACAACTTGTCTGTCTTTGGTTACAGCACACATTACTGGTTCCAGATTGCCTCTTGAAGAAACATCAGCATAAGAGCTGTTTACTGGAAGCCTTATTGATGGGGTTTCCATGGTGACAACAGGGGCAAACCAGAGTAACATAAGCCTAAAGGCTTTTACAAACCAAATTAGATTTTTTTGGGCAGTTTATTTGGACGACAGTAAATGTTGGCATGATGACACCCAAGATGACGGAGCAGCTGTGTTCTAGCAAATAGAACCTTTTCACAAATGCTAAAAGGATGAGGATCTCTAAAAGCAGCTCAAACTGGGCCACAAACATTGAGTTGATTGTGGAAAAAGTCAGTATTTCAGTTTCTGAATGAAGTCATGAAGCTCTTCAGGCTGCTTTCACTTTCCCAAATGAACAGTAGCCCAGTGTCACCAATAGTCTGTTCCGCTGGGAGCAAAGAATCAGATGTTCTTTGCACATTTTTTGTGCTTTGTTTAGTGTGGAGCTGCGTCTCCAAAATCAATTCATACTCAGCTGAGATCCAGGAAGTGAAAGTGCCCAAATGCATAGTGACAACTACAAAACTTGCTGGAGAAGGAATAATTGTCTGGGGAGTTTCTTCATGGTTTGAGCATCTTACTTCTAATGAAGGGAAATCCTAATGCCATAGAATAAAATCAGATTTTAGAGAAACTGTGCTGTCAGCTTCAGGAAATACCCATTTCTATGTCAGCAGGACAGTGCCCCTGTGCACAAATCAAGCTTCATTAAGAAATGATTTAGTGAGTTTGGTGTGGAAACTGGAAAGCCAACAATAAGTCAGGCCATATTGCCTGGCATCAGTACCTGACCTCTAAAAGGATGCGATGTTTGGCAGTCCACACACTTTTAACCATATAGTGTGGGTTTCCATAGCTAACAAAATAAACTGACTCCTTAGTGTACCTCAGTATTATAATGTTCTGCTTTCTGTCTGTCTGTTCTGCCTATTTGTATGACACACCCATACAGAAAAATGGCCCAAGCTGGATGGTCCCTCTCCTCTTGAGTCCACAGGACACAGCATCCATGGTTTCCAAAAAGAATTTCAAATTTTGATTTATCTGACTACAGAACAGTTTTCCATTTTGGCTTAGTCCATTTTAAATAAGCTTTGGCCCAGAGAAGACGGTGGTGTTTCTGGATCGTGTTGACATATGGCTTCTTCTTTTTTCTTTTGATACAGCTTTAACTTCTGGAAGATTTCTGGAAGGGTTCTTGAGCCCAGGCAGTGATTTCCAGTATAGAATCACTCAATCAATTTCCTAATGAATATGCAATCTCCTTGCCTGGGTATCTGCTTAAATTTGTCATAAAATATCTTCATTGTGGGCCTGCCTGCAACACGCCCCCCACTGACCATCCTCCACAGCCTGTAATACCTGAGACCCAAATTGTTTCTCTGTTGTGCTTTGGACTGGAAACCACCAGCCAGAAGGGCTCTTCAGAACGAGCCAGACCCCGGGGGTGGTTCCCTGGGCTGGCAGTACGTCCCGACCTCCGTTTGAGCTCAGATCCTCCAGTGGGAGGGGCACCTCCCTTTTCTCATGTCATCTGGTGGTGACCCATACCCTGGAATTTCTGAGGAAGCACTTCTGGTGGCTGGTCGTGGTAAAGGACATCTGAGCTCAGAACGTGACTGGCAGGTCTGGTTTTAATGAAAATTGGTGCTAGTTGGTCATAGCAGTGCTTTAGGGTGGATGGAGAGATGACCCCGGAGCTTTTCTGACTATTTGTCTGCTGAAAAGCCTGTTGACACCCTGTTCATTGATGGTGAAATGAGTTGGGGGCAGAAGTGAGACAGCCAGGGCAGGGGAGGGAAGGTTGAAGAATGTCTTTTGCATATTCAAATCTACAACAGTACTCAATCAGGTCGTTGGTGAGTTTTTCTCACCTTGTAGTGAGTGATCTCTTGGAGGCCTTTCAAGAGAGGTTGTGTTGTTGGCAGCAATTTGGCTTCTCGGTTTTTCTAAATATTTATTCTTTGTTGTTTTAATAGAGAATTCTGTCCACGCTCCTGAATGCTGCCTCATTTTCCCTCCAAAGCTGTCTTAGTTCAGCTGAAAACCATGGTTTATCATTGCTATATTTCACATGTGCTGAACCTAAAATGCAGCTGTGCTTGCAGAAACTGATGTATGATGTCATGGTGTCTGTGTATTTGACTAGTCTGACCTCCTCAAAAACAGTCCAGTTTGTGGTTGCAAAGCAGCCCTGTAGCTTTTCATTGTCTCCACTGGTCCACCTCTTCACTGTTGTGACAACAGGCCTGCTGGTTTTTACCTGTAGTTTGGGATGAGGTCAACAAGACTGGTCAGAAGTTCCGAGAGCCACATGCATGACAGAGTGATAAACATTTTTAATAGTAGTTTAGCAATAATCCAAAATGTTCCCTTCTTCTGTGGCACAAGTGACATGCTGTCTGTGCTTGGGCATTTTCTTTGTTAGATTTTCACTGTTAAAGTCCACTTAATATATTTAGTGTGTTTGGGTTTGTTGTCCTTTTTTTACAGACAGTAGAAAAATACAGAAAATGGGGTAGGTTTGTGGGCCTGGAAAAAACAATGTAGCTCAGGGGCCCATGACCAAGTTAATCCTCCCCTGGTGACATATCATTTCCCGTTTAAAATGTCATCAAATATTTTGGTGGAGTTTGGTATTGAAATAAGGTATGTGGAGGTTGGAAAAGAAAATGAAATAGATCATGTATTAACTTGCAATTAATATAATAAGTGTGTGATGTAGAGCCACAAAGAAGGTGAGAACAGGTCAGTTATCACATGTTTGCAAAATGGTAGTATGTTAACACACATGACTAAAATGCCTATTCTTCAAGTTCTCCACAAGGGGGAGATATTACCTGTCCAATAGCTTTTGTGTGCATCATTGTAGAAACTGGCTCTTTCAGTAAAGGTAGGCTTTAAAGGAGGCATAGTAAACTACAAAAAATATCTATATGGACCTGATAAAATAGACAATAAGTGTAAATACAAGGTAGATGCACCTAATAAAGTGACCAGTGAGTTTATGTAGTTTATGTCTTTCTGAGTTTTACTGTGTGGTCCTGTGAACACTGGCCATGTGTGCATTTTGCACCGATGCCCTAGAAGAGTACTGCTTTGTTCCACTGTATACTTGTATATGGTTGCAATGACAAAGTTCTTGTTGATCTAATTGTTGCTGATCTAAATGTACAGACAAGTGTAATTATGTTATAACTGAAGTTTTGGGGGAGGAACATGCCTGAAACCCATCCTTTTTCTAATCTAATGCCCTGTATATTCACATCCTCACCTTCTGTTCCCATGATAAAGGGTTCGCAATTCCCACCGCCACCCCATATCTTCCCTGTTCCTCAGTCCTACATCAGTCCTACTACAGTTATGGGGGGGTCTGGCCTTCTAGCTACAGGCAGAAGCTGCCCAGAACTCCAGCCCAAATTCTCAGAATTCTCCCCCGTCCGTCTATCAGTGTTCCCGCATACTACCACACTGTTGAAGGCATGGTCTGAACTCAGAAAATGGCTTTATAAAATTCTGGTTGTGACTTCCAATGTGTAACACATTATAGTAAGGAAACATACTCTTGCGTACATATAACTGCACGTCAGTTTGCAAAATGATAGATTATGGTGCTTTTTGGTGAGCAGATAGTAAAAGCCTGGCAACCAGTGCACGCACTCAAATTGTATCCAATAAGATTCAACACTGCCCACCTAGACGAACAGGAAGCTGCAGAGAGTGTAGAGGGGAGCTCCTAGCTGAGTGGTGATTACACTCTCAAAAATTCTGGCTCAGTGCACAGCAAAACACAATTTCACATGAGCCTGAATCTGTGTGTGTGTGTGTGTGTTTTGTTTTACAGAGGATTAGGTGCCATCTTCCCTGTTGGTTTCTTGCTGTCATCTGCCAGGCAGACTCTGTATCTGTATCAGTGAACAGGATAAACTGGTATAAATGGTTCTGATTATAAGTAGGGCTGGGTATTGGCAAGAACCTGGTGACATGATACGTGTCATGATCCAGGAATTATGATTCAGTGTATTGTGATATATTGCGATACTGTGAGCAAGGCAACATACTGCAATTTTTGAAATCTAATTTTAGGAAAATTGTCATAGTAACAGTAATCAACACACCACCCTATGCATAAAATCTGAGTAAAATAAGAAAGTTTACTTTTATGCAATCAGAACAGTGGGATCTGCATTTGCATTTCTCACAGTCCCTGTAACATCCAACATCATAGTACTACAACACAGGGGTGGTCATGATCTGCAGCGAGAAAGTGCTCTTTAATGACACACCAACAGAAAAGGCACATAAAAACACACAAACTCACAGGGGAGGTCACCACCAGCCACCACAGGCCTCCCCCTTTGCCCCACACACACACACACACAAACCCACACGACTAAACCCAGTCTGAATAAAAGAAGTGCAGTCTGAATACAAGTATTAATATTTGCTTATATCAGTAAAAATATCAGTATATATCAGAATATATCAGAACAGTATATATCAGAATATATCAGTTCAATTTTACCTCCAATGTGGGCACAGCAATGTCAGTGATATGTTATCAGGAGGGTATGGTGTAATGAGGCATCATATTATGGAAGCCTTGTTCTGACACACTGTGCTGCCTTGTCAAAATGTCCTACCATAGGAGATGTTTATAGGTAGTGACCTACATAAAACTGTAGGTAGGACATCTTGACAGCCTAAGTAACACAAATTTTCCCATTCTGCCTTAAATTGTGAAGCAGTTATTATTAGAACACCTAAGGCACCAAGATGTAACTAATATATATATATATATATATATATATATATATATATATATTGCATATGTATATAATCATTAACTCAGTCACCATAAACATAAAGAACATGAGAAACTAAAGTAAATAATATTTTAATGAAAATAAAGAAAAGAAATGAAAGATAGCAGAGGTAAGCAGAAAACTATATAAATGGCAAGGAAGCAGAAATGAAGCAGAGTGAGATTTTCCGGTTTCATGAATCGGTAGACCACCTTCTGATGCCGCTTGAAGGTGGGAGGAACTTCAGATATCAGCAACATCAAAGAAGAGTCATATTTTGACATCTGTAGGGAGTAAGACACAGGAGTGGCAATGATCTGCAGCGAGAAAGTGCTCTTTAATGACACACCAACAGAAAAGGCATGTAATAACACACAAACTTGCAGCGGAGATCACCACCAGCCACAGGCCTCACCCTGATGTTAACACCCCCCCCCACACACACCCCAACACAGAATATCCCAAAAAACACCTACACATAACATTAATTAACAATACTACTATGGTCAACTGTAGCTACGGCATGGCTACAGTGATTAGAATAGAACATTCTACAATAATGACTAACATTATTATTATTATTATTATTATTATTATTATTATTGTTATATTATTATTATTATTATTATTATTATTGTAGTAATGGTAGTGATAGTGTTATTAATATTATTATCTCTGATGTTGTTCTATATTTAAGTTACACGCTGTTAAATTTAGTAAAAAGACTAAAATATCACCATTTATACAAATATTTACCATCATTAATTATAGTGTTGCGGCTGCGCACTCCGTCACGTGCCGCTCCTCCTCCTCCCAGCGCGCTCCCGGTAGTGAGAGTTCGCGCTGCGCTGCGGGTTCGCGCCAGTTCACGGGTTCAAGCGGGGAGAGCTCCACGCGAGGAGCTTCAACAACAAAAAAAAAAGCCCGCGCGCTTTAGGACGGAAACCCTGAGAGCAGGTAGGAGAGCGCCAATGGATAACTAACACTGAGGTGCTGCGGAGAGAGGGTAAAAATGGCGGAACGGCGGAATGGAGGAGAGAGAGACCGGGGGAAAGGTGGGAAGAACCGGCGGAGAAGAGGGGGAAGCTGGGGAAAGTTAACGTTAGCGGGGCTAAAGCGCTGAAGTACGAGGCTAACCGAGCTAACGCGGCTAATGGGGCTAACGAAGCTAATAGCTAATGGGGCTTAAGCAGTTTGAGGAATGTGGGCTAGTCGTGTGAGTGCGTGCGCGCGCGCGCGCTGTTTGTGTTTGTTTCTCCTTCTCGGCGCCTCATTTCCAGCTTCAGCAGCTGTGTGTGTGTGTGTGTGTGTGTGTGTGTGTGTGTGTGTGTGTGTGTGAGAGAGAGTGAGTGAGTGAGGGAGAGAGAGACCGGGGTTTTAGTAAGCAGCGATTCTGTGATCTAACTTAGTTTCTCTAAAATCTGTACAGCGGTTTGGGGCGGTGTGTGTATTTTAGTCTGAGGGAAATGCAGCATCTCACCGAGTAATGTACAGAGAGCAGAGCATCCTGTGTGTGTATGTGCGTGTGCTCTTGTCTTGCTATACTTGTGAGGACCTCATGTCCTCACAGTGATAGGATTTTTGCTCAAATGAGGATATTTTGCTGCCTTTTGCGTACTGAGGTTAAGGTTAGGGTGAGGTTGGCTACAGTCATACAAACATCAATAGAAACCTTACAGGTATAGCAAGACAAACGCGTGTGTGTGCGCGCGCGCGCGTGCGTTTCGACAGGTTTGTCCTAGTTCTCTTGTGTCCTGTGTTGATGTTCTGGTCGCTTCCTTCTCACACATACACAGATGGCATGCCGTTTTCTTCATTGGCAGCAGTAATCACCGCTTACTTCGTTTGATTAAATGCATTGCCCATGTGACATAATACAAAAATATAATATGACATTTTAGTTATTAGCTGTTATTATAAAGTTATTAGCAATTATCAGATTAGGAAGAGTTGACTCAAACCATAATAAATGACACAAATTCGAATGATCATGGGATAATTTAGCTCTAAAATATCACCTCAGGCCCATTATAAATTGTTCAGTGAATATAGTTGAAAATGAGTTAGTATGCTAGCACTGGTAAAACTATTTTATTTTGAATAATGTGCATTGTCTGTGATAAATAATCAAATAGTTCAAATAATTAATGTGCAATTAATACTATCAGTTCTTCAAGTTTAATATTACAATATGCCATCACATTAATTTTAGTGCAGAGTAAAGCTGAGTCACTAAATAATCTGCCAGTGTACCTTCTTGTTAGAAAACATTAGATTAGCATACAGAGATATTATATGTCAGCTGTTATTCTGTTCAAGCCACTTTATGTCTAAAATAGTTCTAAATGGATATACAGCTTTTTTTTAGTCAGTCGTTAAAATGAAACTGAAAAAAATACTCTTAAGAATCTTACTGTGTGTTACCTATTGTGAAAAGATAATAATATTTTTTTAGCTGAAGGATGGCAGGTGTGTTTTACATCATCACATTAACACACACCCACACATAAATGATCACAGATTGGAAATTGGTTCCAAAACCCTTTTCAGAAAAAACCTAACTCCAGCTCCTTTAACTCAGACTTCGTTCTCAGTCGGACCGCTTCTGCAGCGAGAGTGTGAGGTGTGTGAGCGGAGCGTGTGTGTGTGTTAGAGCTGGTGTTTGCTGAGACATGGCACTTGTCTGTGGTTACAGTGTCAGCCATTTTAGGCTGGACAGTACAATTCATGGTGCTCCGCCATCTTCCATTTTGGTTTTAATCAGCGTCGGCCCGGCTATTAAACTAAACAAATCTCACACACGCTTATCTCTGATAGGTGAAAGCGAAAAAAATCTGTCAGAACTCTTTGGAGCTGCTTTAGTCACAGGTCTGCAGAATCATTTCGGAAAGCAAAATTGTGTTTAAAACAAATACAAAAAAAAAACATAAATCACGATAATGTATATTTTTGTTCTGGTTATATGTTATGATTTTGTAATGGCAGATACAATAGACTAAATTTGTTTAGATGAATTTGAGAAGTGGCATCTATGACTGGCACAAAAACCCCCTGAAAAGCTTGGAATTTGGCTTTTTTTGGAGAGCATAAAAGCCTTCGTCCATATGTGTGTGTGGGTTTGGGGATTTAGTCCTCCGAGTGTGCAGTGGGTAAGGCAATGGGAAGGGAGACGGGTTGCTATGGCAATGTTAACACATGAGTGGCAGCACAGTCTGGCCTCACAGAGTAGGGGTAAGAGGAGCACGATGGACATGCACACACACGACTGGACATACATATACAGGCTTCTCACAAATAGCTAATAGCACTTCACAGCAGTTGTATGGTGATGATGCACTGTCACATGCTCTTTTTCTAGGCTGGCACATGTCTAGACATACAGGAATTGTAATCAAGGCATGCCAGCTTAAAGGGCACTGCATGGCACACAACTTCCTTCAGATTAGTGCTACATTTGCTTTATAAATGGAGGAGCTATTACATGCAGTGAAACTTCAAACCTGCCCAGGAAGAAGGTGGTCCGAACATTCATTAAACTGAAGATGAATGGCTAACTGTGGTGATTTTTGTCTTCGAGGATTTATTTTGGACCCTTCAAGCCCATGCCTATTCACTACATTCTCCAGTTCTGTAGAGAGGAGAAGTAGGGCATCAGCCTAACTCTAATCCAAAAGACTCCTTGTCCTACCTACAGTATGCAGCATGTAGTGAATACATTTTTGCTCAGCATACTCCAATTACATTTTTTTCTGCGTCTGGCACACTGATGTTTCGGTTAAGGAACGATGCCAACACTGCCTCATTAAGTGTGGAACCACTAGTTCAATAATGGACAACTAGTCTTCAAGCTTGTGTTTAAGCCAACAATGAGTTCAATAAATCACACTGTAGCAGCCTATAAATTGCTTTTTGGTAAAATAACACAATGGCTAAAAGTAACTGTGTTAGGGTAGCCTGTAGGCCTTGGTTTTTGTAGCCTCTTTTTTTTAGGGTGGGCTGTATTAAATTGTCTCTTTTTTTTGGATTGAACAATTTTGATGTGATTGTCCCAAGCTTAAATACACACACCACAGTACACAGAATTATAACACAGACTCTGTGTTTCTTAGCCCAAATAATTGGTACAGAAAAGATGAAGTGTAGATCATCGCTAGTTTTGAGAGATCATGTTGCTTAAGATGAAAAGGCATTCAGGTCCAGCACAAGAGCAACAAAAGTACACACACACAGGAGGGAAGGAGTGTGTGGTTCAGTTTGTAACACGAGGCCACTCTTTCAGAACTCCTTCAATAGCTCACTGTCTGGAAGCCTCCTGTGCTGTGTCTGATCGTTTCAGATAAAGCGGCCCATTCTCTTACCTGTTTTTTTTATGTAACTTTTTCTGAAGCAAGCCTTGTCTCAGCCTCAAAAGCTCCACCCACAAAGGTACACAGACTGTCTGATATTTATTGTATGCTGACAACCATTGTAATTTTGTCAGTTGTACTCTGAGTGCCTCTCCACAGTGCCATGTGTACACGCTTCTCCGCACTAGTTTTTCCTCAGTGAGACTGGAAACTTTCGAGTAGTTATGCACTCTGCAGAGCAAGCCTTTTCAAGCAAGATATAGTTGCTGGATTTAAAGATGTTGTGAAGCATCACAGCGTAAAAACGTTATGCAGTGGTTTTCTTTGAAGAATTTAGTGATTAGTAAATCATAAGATCTTGTATGTTTGCTAACAGGTGTACCACTTTGTTCCATATGGGTGTCTTTTTGTTTTGACAATCACCTTCCCCTTAAATGTCAAGCAAAAAAAATGGTTTGTAATTGGTTGCTTCACATGTTCAACAGAGGTCTGAACCAGACCCAAAACAGAAGCCTGAATGGAACACATTTTACAGATGTGTATTGCATGAAAAATCATGCATGATATTACCAGTATTCACCAGGTATTTACTGGCATGGGTCTACCCAAATGAGACAAACTTAGTTAGGTTCTAATAGACGGAAAAGCTCTGAGATAGAGACAAAAGCCTGTAGCATCAGTAGTCCTAGTGCAGTGCCAGCTGAGGTAAAGGCATTTCCACTTGCTATGGTTGGAGGACACACAGCACTGCCTTTACTTTCAGATTTCATGTTCCAGACTCATAAACTAAGCTACATATGGTTGAGTGCCCAGAGAAACAATCATTACAAGATATTTACATGATTATTAAAACAGAACAGGCGGAAAAATGTGAACCGCAGATGAACCTTATCCTGAAAAGGCCCCAAAATGCCTGAAGTGTAGTGTGCGGATGACTGTGGAAAATAGGCAGGAGATATAAAGGTGCGGAAGGGAGTGAACATATGGTCAAATCACAAACGTGGGTAAGTGTAAATGTCAAGCAAAAAAATGGTTTGTAATTGGTTGCTTCACATGTCAGTCACATGGCCCTTTTTTGTGTCAAGTCGGTGGTTCTTGGCCAAAACCCACCCACTCTCAGATGATGGCTTGCAAGACTAAAACCAAGTGAAATGGTAATGTTCCTGTTCCTCCACAACACCTGCTTTAACACCATAAATTAATTTGTAAAAACAGCACTTTGTTGGAAAATGAAAAATGGAACATTGTGTTCAGCTCTGGGTATGGGTGCAACGATTATTCGACTTAGTCGACTAAAATCGATGACCAAATTAGTTGGCAACTAATTTAGTAGTCGATTAGTTGGTGACGTCATTCCGCGTCTTTCTCGCGCTCACTAGAAGAGTTTTGACATAGCCGCTCACTGGAGAGTTAACAGTGCGATGGCTGCCTCAAGAACAAAATCCTCAAAAGTGTGGAGGTAAACTTAGAAAAAATGTTATCAGTTGTGCTTTTTGTAAGCCGACCTTAGCTGGCACAGGAGCACATCCTCCGTACTGTAGCATCTGAAGAGGAAACTTGTCGGCTTACTGGATGAAGAAGATATCTCGGTAAGATATACCGCATCCCAAACCGCATACTAGCACACTAAATAATGTGTAAAAATAGCGCATATACCATTAGAAGTGCACTTATTAGTGTAGTGTGTGAAGTATAGAAGTGTGTGGTTTAGGACGCGGCGATAGTTGTGCTAGCGAGCTAGTCGGCAAATGTTATTGCTAAAAGCCGTCCTACTTCATGCTGTGAACCAAGATGTAACATTTTCTATTTCGAAATGCATTTTCTCTGGAATTGTTAACGGAGTTGGAACAGAGGAGCAAGTAACTATTATTCACAGCGACCCTGTTCACCTTCCAGATAACGTTTAGACTTTTTAAACACTGCATCGTCGTCTTAACGTCAAGGCTACCGGTGCGTTTGGTTTCGGTGAACACGAGAGCGTTTCCAAACAGGTTTCTGTTCTCCGCGAACGTTTAGCTCCACTCGCTAACAGTTTAAGGAGGTAGTTCTCCGTGTACACACAGGGTAGCTGGACAAAGGGTTACCGTTGAAATGAAGCATTTAGACTAAAATCGTTCATATTTAATTGTTCAAAGAGAACAAGTTTTCCACAAACGTTCGCCACTTTCCCATCCGCTCCATCAGAGCGCATCTTCTCTGCAGCGGGGAGTATCTGCTCTCAAAGGACAGCAAGAATCTCACAAGAGCACGGAGAGACACTGACTTTCCTCTGTTTGAATAAAGACCTGTGATTGTAGAATGTAGTTGCAGCAAAGTGTAGACACACAACAGAATGCACAGACTGCACTGTTAATATTTAACATTTAAATTTAGATTTTTTAAAAATTTATTTGATTAAAGAAAAACTGATTTAGTTTTGTTATATTTTATTGCTGCTACTTGGCACATCCTTCATTATAAATTCTGACAGGAAAAATACATTGGAGTTTTTTTTCTATCTTCTGTATTAGCAGGAAAGTTAATTAAAACAGTGAATTCTTGAATGTTATTCATCTTTATTGTCTTCACTGTTAGCAAATATATAAAACAACCACAAGCTAAATTTAAAAACTAAAGACTACATAAAAGTTATTTGGTAATGTAGTGATTCATAATCCAAATAATCGATTATTTGTTTCAGTAATCGATAGATTATTCAACTGTCAAATTAGTCGTTTGTTGCAGCCCTAGCTCTGGGTATGAAAAAAAGCTTTGCTGTTAATCCTACTGCCAGGTACGCTCTGATGTAGAGTTTCTATCAGCCTCCTTGTACCCTCAGTTTGTGTAAAGGGTTAACAGTACTCTGATCTGATGACATGTTTTATGACCCCTGGGCTGGCTGAATGTACAGTAAATGCCCATGTCTGGATGCAGAGAACCGGGATTATGGCATAAGATGCTGGTGACCTAGTTTTATTATTATTATTTTTTTCCCAGCTGGAAGGCAGCCGTCATGAGAAATAAAGAGAGTCAGTTGTATCAAGGATGTCACAGCTCGTCTGGGAGAGCTGTATATTCTGGGCAGTCATCTCAGGAATTTTTAATTCCAGAACGGTTTCATCTTTTATTTAAAAGACAGGCGGTCATGCTGAAAAAACATACACACTGAGACCACATTTTTATACAGTTTTTTTTTTTATAGTCTAATGAAAGACAAGTTCAACAGAGGTCTGAACCAGACCCAAAACAGAAGCCTGAATGGAACACATTTTACAGATGTGTATTGCATGAAAAACCATGCATGATATTACCAGTATTCACCAGGTATTTACTGGCATGGGTCTACCCAAATGAGACAAACTTAGTTAGGTTTTAATAGACGGAAAAGCTCTGAGATAGAGACAAAAGCCTGTAGCATCAGTAGTCCTAGTGCAGTGCCAGCTGAGGTAAAGGCATTTCCACTTGCTATGGTTGGAGGACACACAGCACTGCCTTTACTTTCAGATTTCATGTTCCAGACTCATAAACTAAGCTACATATGGTTGAGTGCCCAGAGAAACAATCATTACAAGATATTTACATGATTATTAAAACAGAACAGGCGGAAAAATGTGAACCGCAGATGAACCTTATCCTGAAAAGGCCCCAAAATGCCTGAAGTGTAGTGTGCGGATGACTGTGGAAAATAGGCAGGAGATATAAAGGTGCGGAAGGGAGTGAACATATGGTCAAATCACAAACGTGGGTATGCTGCAGTATGGTGAACTACAAATAACTCAGTGTTTTTTGATTGCATGATTTATGCCAAGGGAAATAATGATGGTGTCCATGGCTTATACATTAATTTATGTATTATTAATGTTTCTAATTCTGTTTTTTAAATTTTTCCTAGCACGTATACAAACTCTTCTAACCACATAACAGACATGGCTTTTAGTTCACTGGAAGTGTGCGATGTGTTTCCACTGTCAGCAATTAAATCTGCATACCATCCATACTTTTCAGCATGGATTACGTATTTTACTTGATGAAAAGCGAAGCTTTTTGGATAAATTTCAAATGGTAGGTGCTGGCATCTCTGCTCACGTCAAATTAGTTTCATTACAATATTTTTATTCATCCACAGATTCCCAGAGGGTTGCTGGAGCTCTGCTTTACAATGGGGAAAAATCACAATACCTAAAGACAGCCTCCACTGTCATCATGGCTGGCCAACGACACTGAATTTCCATCGATTCCGAGCACGCAGTCCTAACTGTTCACTCATCCCTGCACTATGGCCAGCAAAAGAAAGTCCACCGTTCCCTGCATGATCCCGGCGAAGAGCAAACACCTGCGAGATGAGATTGTGCTGGGTTGTTTACCGGAGCTACTGCCCACAATTCCTGAAGACAGCATCCTGAGCATCTCTGGTCAGGAAGAGGAGGAAGAGGCACAGAGGACCTCCAGCCTGTCTGAAAGGGGAACACACAGATGCCCACCATGCAGCTTTCAAACAACAGATCTGAGCCTTTTTCTCAACCATATGGACAGCTGCCATGTGGACTTTCGCACGCAAACAATATTTTACTGCCTGAGTTGCAAGGTTTCACTGGCAAAATTTGAGGGTCTGGCATCGCATAATGCAAAAACACATCCTGAACTGCAAGCAGAGGGAAGCCCTGGTAGAGCAGCTTTGCAGGTTACTATGCGAGATGGAGTTCTGACAGTAGAACAGATGCTGTTTACAGAAAAGGAGAATTTCAGCGATGCTGGAATATCCATCACCAAAACACCCATAATGAAGATGATGGTCAAAGGAGATCACAAGAAAATTGTTGTCTCCCACACAGTTGAGGTACAGAAAGCAGATATTATTCATGAAAAGTCCATGACAGTGACCAATGGCTCTTCAGGGAGGAACGTACCCACATCACAAATTCTCACTGGTACCTCTTCCATCCCTGTGCCGAAAATGACAAATACGGGAATACAAGTAACACAGAATGTGAAGCCTCTCTGGAATTTTGCTTCTTCTCCTGATTTAAACAGCAGTCTCCCAAAAGTAATGATTCCTCTAAGTAGCATTCCCACCTACGACCCAGCCATGGATCTAAGCAGTTTCCTTAAGGCTTCTTTTGGAAAGTTCCCATACCCCACCAAAGCAGAGCTGTGTTACCTGACTGTGGTATCAGGTTTTCCAGAGGAGCAGATTAAGCTGTGGTTCACGGCTCAGAGGCTAAAGCAGGGCATCAGCTGGTCTCCTGAGGAAATCGAGGACACGAGGAGGAGGATGTTCAACACTGTGTTCCAAGCTGCACCTAAAGCATTACAAAGTCAATCTCATCCACAGGTTCCCCACCATTATGTCTCTGGCCAGCCCACCTCGGCAGGTGCTGGCATCATACCACATGCATCAAAGGGCAGTGTGATAGGGAGGAAAGGAGGAGTCATAGTGACACAGCCTGGCACAGCCCAGGGGTCCTCCCTGAAGCACCAGTCAGTGGTCCAAACGTCACTGGTCACTGTCCGACATGGCATCGCCACCAAGGAAGCTGGAAATGGATTATCTTCGCAGAAAGCTGAAAGCAGCTCAGCGAGCCAAACCAATATCGCTAGCAATCATATACATGGTGAAAAAAATGAAACTGGATCAAGTAGTTCTGGCATATCTAGTGCTATTTGGTTAACCAGCACTACTCAGAAAAAAAACAGTAGTTGCAGTGAAGGTAGCATCATAAACTTGACTAATATTGTTAGGAAGATTGATTGTAATGTAAATAACACAAATGGCACCAGCAAACTTAACACAAGCTCAGCTTTCATATACAGGCATGACAAAGCAACTGTCGACACAAAAGAAAGCAGCAACAGCAACTTTGCCACCAGCAGCAAATCTAATAATGGAAATATTGATGAAAGCACCAGCCACAGTACTATTTGCACTAAAAAGGAGGGCAACACATCTGACAACACCAGCAAAACAAAGACACCTGACTCTATCGTAATTTGTAGCAGCACTGGATCAGGTGAGTTTTTGCTGGTCCAGACTGGCAGTCTGGTGGATGCAGTCCTTAGTAAGAACAAGAGCAAATTGCCTGAGCAGCTAGAGGCTTTGAAGCAAAGTATCAACCACAGCTTATTTCCAGAACGGAAGCTTATAGCAACCAGGGACGAGTCTGTATGGGAGGTTGATAAACCATTTCACAGCCATAGCTTAGTAGACTCAAAGTTGGCTTTGGGGCATTTTGTAGGAAATGTGCCCCAAACCTCTCTCTGCTCAAATTATGCATGCATTCAGGAAGATAATCAGTTCTCCTCGCAGTCTCTTCCTGCTCAACCAGAGAAACTTTCCCCAAAGTCATCGCTGGGAGCCCCTCAGGTTCCCTCAGCAGACTTCACTGCCGTCCTCTACAGCGACCAAGACCTCTCTGCCTTGGAGGACCACCCTCAGCCATCTAAGGCTATCTTAGACAGGTCACACTTCAACAGTAAAATTAAACAAGGAGAAACTGACGCTATGTTTTTGGAGCATCAGAAGAGCCAAGCAAACAACACTTTGTACAACACTGACAAAGATGAGCAGTGCAGGATAGTTCACCTACAATACACTTTGAAAAAGGATGAGGTTAAGAAGATAGCTGCTATAGAAGAGAAGCCCTCACTTCAGCAGTACACAGAGGTGGTGGAGGACCAATGGGAGGGTAACAGCTCCTACCATGAGCCAAAGACAGAGTCCATCACGATCAACTCAAAGAAACTAAATGAAGCAGAGCACATGGCTAAAGCCAGCAGAAAGCATATGAATAACCAGCACTTGGATAAAGATGGCGGTTCCTGTTATGACAACGGGCCTTCAAAGAAGCAAGAAAGCCACCAGCACACACCAGCTAATGAGCACTTTGTGGAAGGTAATAAATACATCAAGAAAAAGTCACAGAGGCAGAATGACCAAGCTAATTGTAAGGAGCTCAACATCGAACAAGTAAAATCAGAATATCTTAGACCAGAACAACAAAGAATTCTACACAGTCTAGATACTCAAGCTCCTGTGCTAGCAGAGGAAAATCCAGAAGGGATCAAGCAGCCTTCAGAAAAAGCACCAGCAAAAGATCATTGGCTGATGAAAGATGAGGAATGCCAGCAAGATAATCAATCAAGGTAATACCTCTTTTCTTCAAATACAGTGGTTGAATTGGTTAATTATAAATGTGGATGATTCGTAAGTACTATTCAAGTGGGATTAGTTTTATGTGGGGAGGTGGGATAATTTTAACACAGAACTTCTGTAATGTTTATTACATTACTTCATTATTACATTATAAGAAATAAATTACAGAGATGGGAGTGGCTGCTTAATTTACACATAGCTTAAGCTGCTCACAAGTAGAAAACATATCAAAATGTTTAATTTAATTTTAATTTACCTTAACCATCTAGCTACCTGTCTTAAATGAATGCAGTATTTCATTACCATTATCATTGGACTGGGAATTGGCAGCCAACGTTCAACGTCGGCTTTGAGTTTTTTTTTTGTTTTCATGTTTTAATGTTCAGAGTCGTGCAGTTGAGGTAGAACAGTATACATTGGCTTGATTCAGGCCACAGGGAATACAAAATGATAAATGCTTTTTCAAGTGCCTCTTAAAGGTGCCATAGCATGGAAAACTGCATTTTCATTGGCATAGTTGAATAAGAAGAATTTGACATACTGTGAATGTTAAACACTGTTGTCTCCTCCTTTAAATGCAAATCCTGCATTTGCATAAAACTGTTATGTAACAGTCTTGACTCATTAATGTTTACACCCCCAAAATTTGCATTCACCAGCCCATGTTTTAGCCCAGTGAAACAATGACAAAGGAGCAAGAGCAATGAAAATGGCAGACAGAAACATAACATTCCAGGCTGTGAAGGGAATGTCGACACTATTCATATCTCATAAAGAGCCAAAGTATAAATGGACATGGTTAATGTTCAGCTTTAAACAAGGCTGAAGTTGGCTTTCTGTTCCCCAGCTTTTTGATTGAATGTTCTGTTCCACCTTAAATGCTACAGCTTGGATGGGTGCCAGAATAGAACTGTGGAACCAATAATTTGGAATGAAAAACTCACAGAACAAGTTGAAATAGGAAGCCAGCTTTAGCCCCTGCATCTTTAACAGGATCCCAGACAACTTTAATTTAAAGTTGTTCGTTTGCTCTGTACATTTCACTCTGGACAGTTTCTCAACCCTTGGACAGTATTGAGCAGGCTTCTTTTCAGACACTGAAAAGAGGGACACTTTATTAAGCATTCCAACCTCAACTGCAACCTATAAGTAGCTAGCCAAGCTGTGTGATTTTATTCACTTTTTGACATTTGAAGCCAAATCATCTTAAATTGAAAGTTTTATAGTGAGCTAACAATTTTAATTTACTTTGTGTTGTTGTTGAGATTAAACGCAAGTAGCTAGCACAGGTAACGCTAGCTACTAGCAAGCTCCAAGTAACTAGCATAGCTAACTAAACAGTTTGACAATCTAGCTTATTTATTTGGATGTTAATTTTATTTTTATGTCTGTGTCTATTTTGACATGTTGCTTCTCTGAGAGCCATTGCAGTGCCATGTTGGAAACCAGCAAATTGGAGCACTGCTCATAAAATTATTAATCAGTTCACCAAACAAAATAAAACAGCTTGTTTCATTCTAGGGCCAAATCATAGGATTGCAAATGGGCATGTAAAACTGCATCTGGGTATTTTTCACCCTGACCAATGTCACAGACCTTCTATGTAGACATTACAGAACAATTTAAAATGCTGAATAAATGCATTTTTATGGCACCTTTAAGGAAAACGTGAAAAATTGGTTTTCCATTGAATATGATGGAATATTATTCTCATGTCATTTTCAGATTATTAGGCGGTCAAAAAAAATATTTGTAGGTTTTGAACAACCTAATCTGATGACATACATTTAATTTGTGGGGAGGACTTTGACGTAAGAGCGAGAGTCATGGGTGAATACATGTAAAATATTTTATTTTGTTCGCTATCATACTTTTTGCACTTTTGCGTTTTTGTGCCAAAATCACCTGTCTGTAATACACTTGAGCTGCCACCAGTATCAAGTCAAGTCAAGAGGCTTTTATTGTCATTCCATACATGAGCACAGCAGTTACTGAGGTAGTAAAACAGTGTAAACACAGTATTAGCAGCAATGTTCCAGAGAGGTGTGTGGGGTGGGGGGTTTAGTTCAGTCCTTGTGAATTTAAAAACCTGATTGCTTGAGGAACAAAGCTGTTGCAGAGTCTGGCGGTGATGGCACGGATGCTCCGGTACCTTCTGCCAGACGGCAACAGTGAAAAAAGTCCGTGTGAGGGATGGATGGGGTCGTCCACAATGCTGGTGGCTTTCCGGATATGTGTGGTGTAGATGTCCATGATGGACGGGAGAGAGACCCCGATGATCCTCTCAGCTGTCCTCACTATACGCTGTAGGGTCTTGCAGTCAGAGGTGGTGCAATTCGCAAACGAGGCGATGATGCAGCTGCTCAGGATGCTCTCCACAGTCCCCCTGTAGAACATGGTGAGGATGGGAGGGGGGAGATGAGCCTTCTTCAGTCTCTGCAGGAAGTAGAGGCGCTGCTGGGCTCTCTTGGCTATGGAGTTGGTGTTGAGGGACCAGGTGAGGTTCTCTGTGATGTGGACACCGAAGAACTTAGTGCTCCTGACGATTTCCACAGCAGAGCCAGTGATGTTAAGTGGGCGGTGGTCACCTTGCACTCTCCGGAAGTCAACAACCATCTCCTTAGTTTTGTCTACATCCAGAGACAGGTTGTTGGTTCCGCACCAGTCTGTTAGCCGCTGCACCTCCTCTCTGTATGCTGACTCATCATTTTTGCTGATCAGACCCACCACAGTCGTGTCATCAGCAAACTTAATGATGTGGTTTGAGCTGTACTTTGCAGTACAGTCATGAGTCAGCAGGGTAAACAGCAGCGGACTAAGCACACAGCCCTGAGGGGCACCGGTGCTCATTGTGGTGGTGCTGGAGATGTTATTACCTATCCTGACTAACTGAGGTCTCTCAGTCAGGATATCCAGGACCCAGTTACAGAGGGAGGTGTTCAGGCACAGCAGGCTCAGTTTTCCAATCAGCTGCTTGGGGATGATGTTGAATGCTGAACTGAAGTCTATGAACAGCAGACATAGGTGTCTCTATTGTCCAGGTGGGTGAGAGCCAGGTGGAGTGTGGTGGAGATGGCGTCGTCTGTTGAGCGGTTGGGGCGATATGCAAATTGCAGTGGGTCCAGTGAAGGAGGAAGCTGGTCTTTAATATGCCTCATGACAAGCCTCTCAAAGCACTTCATGATGATTGGAGTGAGTGCAATGGGACGGTAGTCATTGAGGCAGGACACTGGAGGCTTCTTCGGCACAGGGATTATGACGGTGGACTTGAAGCATGTTGGAACGACTGCAGTGCTCAGAGAGATGTTGAATATGTCCGTGAGAACATCAGCCAGCTGTTCAGCGCATTCTCTGAGCACTCTGCCCGGTATGCTGTCGGATCCTGGTGCTTTCCGTGGGTTGACTCGCTGTGGACAGACACAGTATCTGTTCACTTGGAGGAGGAGTGGTTTTCCTCACTGTCGTGCCATTCTGTGCTTCAAACCAAGCATAGAAATTATTCAGCACATCTGGAAGGGAGGCATCACTGTCACAAGCAGGTGGAGGTGGCTTGTAGTTGGTGATGGCTTGGATGCCCTGCCACATGCGCCGTGTGTCAACAGTGTTTTTAAAGAGATTGTAGATTTTCTTTGAGTAGGCACGCTTAGCCTCTTTGATGGCCCGGGAAAGCTTGGCTCTTGCTATCCTGAGGCTTGCTTTGTCCCTTGACTTGAAAGCCTTGTCACGGGTTCTCAGCAGTGTGCGCACCTCTGCAGTCATCCATGGTTTCTGGTTGGGGTGAGTTGTGACGAGTTTGGAGACATAACATCATCAATGCACTTGCTGATGTAGCCAGTCACTGATTCTGTATACTCCTCCAGGTTGATGGAGTCACCAGAGGTTGCTGCCTCTCTGAACATTTCCCAATCGGTGTGCTCAAAACAGTCCTGAAGAGCAGAGAGAGCTCCTGGTGGCCAGGTTCTCACTTGCTTCTGGTCTGGTTTGGCATGTCTGATGAGCGGTCTGGAGTGTGCATCACAGAGATGTGGTCTGAGTAGCCGTAGTGGGGGTGGGGCTTGGCCCTGTACGCGCCGGGGATGTTCGTGTAAACAAGATCCAGCACGTTAGCCCCCGGGTTGCAAAGTCCACATACTGGTGAAATTTTGGGAGCACTGACTTCAGATTAGCATGGTTTAAATCTCCAGCAACAATAAACAGTCCGTCTGGGTGTGTGTTTTGCAGATTGCTGATAGCGCTGTACAGCTCGTTCAGTGCGGTGTTAGCATTAGCACTGGGAGCTATATACACCGCTACTATGTACATTGTAGTTAGCTCTCTTGGCAAAAAAAATGATCTGGCTCTGACAATCGCAAACTCCACCAGCGGTGAGCAGTGACTAGAGACTAGCTTCGCGCTTTTACACCGTTCAGTGTTGATGTAAACACACAGTCCCCCACCTCGAGTCTTACTGCACAGCTCAGCGTCTCTGTCCACACGGTAGCACAACAGGCCGTCGAGCTGAACGGCTAAGCCTGGAGTGGAGCTCGTAATCCATGTCTCTGTAAAAACGAAAACACAGCAGTCTCTGAACTCACACTGGGTGGCCCGCTGAATCCAGAGGTAGTCCAGTTTATTCTCCAAGGAACAAACGTTTGAGAGAAGAAGCGATGGAACGGCTGGTCATCTGGAGTTAGCCATTAGCCTAGCGCGCACCCTGGCTCACTTGCCTCGCTTCCGCCTTCTCGCACATCGCTTTCGGCTAGCAGGCTCACGCAGCGCCGTGGATCTTAGCAGGCCTAGCTTGCGCAGCTCTTCTCGCAGTTCGTTTGGAAGCAGAGATTGAGATTGAGGCTGATTTCTCAGCTGTAGCTGGCTCTGGCGATGGTAGACACTGGTGCTCGTTGAAGCAGTCATGATATTTAGTTTTGGTTGGGTTACACGACAGATAGTAAACAAAAAAATAGCAAAAAAGCACCGTTTTGCTGTTCCCGAAGTGGCCGCTGCAGCTAGCCGCGTCGCCAGAACCGGAAGGTATGAAAATTGCTCTATAAATAATTGTTATTACAACCCCATTTCCAAAAAAATGGGGATGCTGTGTAAAATGTAATTGAAAACAGAATGCAATAATGTACATATTATTTGAAGTTTATATTTAATTGAAAATAGTACAAAGACAACATAGTAAATGTTTCAATTTTTTTTTGAAAGATGTCTGTTTTGAAATTGACACGTTTAAAAAAAGTTGAAAGGGACAGAGCAACAAAAGCCTGGTAAAGTTTTGTAATGGTAAAAAAC
The DNA here is from genome assembly GCF_904425465.1 of Colossoma macropomum. Lineage (NCBI taxonomy): Eukaryota > Metazoa > Chordata > Actinopteri > Characiformes > Serrasalmidae > Colossoma > Colossoma macropomum. Next base: position 18,409,176 of record NW_023494810.1, read on the forward strand.
CCCTGGTGTTTAATTGGCCAGAGGTCAGTAACATGATTTGGAATAAAAATCCCATCCCAGAGAGGCTAAGCCTTTAAGAAGTAAAGAGAGGGAGGAGTTCACCACGCTGTGAAAGACATTGTGAGCAAATAGTGCAACAGTTTAAGAATAAAGTTTCTCACCATAAAATATCAAAGAACTTGGGCGTTTCACCATCTACAGTACATCACATCATTAAAAGATTAAGAGAATCCAGTGAAATCTCTGTATGCAAGGGACAAGGCCGAAAGCCAGTATTGGCTGGCCGTGATCCTCAGGCCCTCAGGCAGCATTACATTAAAAACAGACTTGATTCTGCAATGGAAAACACTGCAGGGGCTCAGGAGCACTTTCAAAAACCCTTGTCTGTGAACACAGTTCATTGCTGCATCCACAAATGCTAGTTAAAACACTTACATTCAAAGAAGAAACCATATATAAACAGGATCCATAAACACCGCCACCTTCTCTGGGCCCAAGCTCATTTAAGATGGATTGAGGCAGAGTGGAAAAGTGTCCTGTGGTCCTATGAATCAGAATTTAAAATTCTTTTTGGAAATCATGGACACTGCATCCTCAGGGCTAAAAACCATCCAGCTTGTTATCAGCACACAGTTCAAAAGCCAGCATCTGTGATGGTATAGGGATGCATTATGCACATTGCATGGATGACTTGCACATCTATGAAGGCACCATTAACGCTGAATGACATAAACAGGTTTTGTCAGCACATGCTGCCACCTAGACGACATCTTTTTCAGGGAAGGCCTTGCTTATATCAGCAATTCTACAAGTACAACAACATGGCTCTATGGCAAAAGAGGTAGGGTGCTAAACAGCCCTGCCTGCAGTCCTGACCTGTCACCTGTCGAAAACATTTGGCGCGGTGAGAAATACAACAAAGGACACCCCAAATTGTTGAGCAGCTGAAATCTTATATCAAGCGAGAATGGGAAAACATTTCACTTTCAAAACTACAGCAGTTTCCAAAAGCTCACAGTGTGTTAAAAGAGGAAGTGATGCAGCACAGCTGTTCCAACTTTTTTTGAAACATATTGCTGACATCAAAATTAAAATGGGTATATATTTTTCAAAAAACATGGATATGTTGACTTTGTACTATTTTCAATTAAATATAGAGTTTACATGATTTGAAAATATCATTGCATTCTATTTTCATTTACATGGAATGGGGTTGTATTAAACAAAATGCTGCTTCAACACTCCATGCTGAAACAGATTTCCAGGATGGTCTACCTGGCTTGAAGCAATTGCTTAATCACAAGTCAGAGTTAAACAAATGTACTGTGTTCTTTTAAGAATTATATCTTTGTTGAGCAGGGTGGCTAATTTGACTGTTTATCCATTTGGTTAAAGAATATCTGTAGATGTTTCTTGCTGAAGTGCAAACACAGAATGTGTGAATGTCCTGCAAGTTGTAGTGGTCATGTGACCACACTCGTGCTATGCGTCTCTCACATCCATCAGTGTAAAACAGAATGGACAGCCGAAAGTTTCATTAAAACCCATTAGAAGCTGAAACTGACCCAAAATCTGTTCAAACGCAAAATGTCTGAAATGGGGTTTAAAAAACAGCATATTTTTTTAAATAATCTTTCTGGATCTACCTAATCTTCTTTCAAGTCATCGCTTGTGAGTACTCTTATTGTTTAGTGGTATCGTACTAGTTTTAAGCGTCTCTTTATAAAGATCTGTTTTTGTGATAGTACATGCATGTTTGTCCTCCTTCAGGTTTAGAATGATCAAATGGGACTGCATGTCCTTGGTTTGCCAGCTGTTTAACACTAGAATACATATACATTTATAAGATGATTTGCTTATATTTTCAAACCTTTTTCCATGGCAGCTGTACATTTAGAAAGTACTCAAAACAAAAACATACGTTTCATCTTTTTTCTGATTCAATTTTCATCTCTTTTCAATTCACCCGTTCTCTCCTCGCTTAGTAGCCGAAGTCCTCAAAACCATGAACACTAAAAAATAATACAGGAGAGGAGCCCTACATTCTGAGGCTTGCGACCCCGATTATTTTGGAATGCGTTACGTACTTTTTTTTTATGTATCTATTTCATCAAGCAGAATTCCCAGTATCTGGAAAACAGCACATGTAATTCCACTTCACAAAGGAGGTGATGTCTCAGACTACAGTAACTATAGACTCATCTCAAAATTGTCATGCTTAGCTAAAATCTTAGAAACCTTTGTGAATGATTAACTCAAAATATTTCTTCATAGAAATTCAGTCCTGTCTAACTACCAACCTGGTTTTAGAGAAAAGCACAGCACAATTTCTGCTGCTCCTTTCATCTTAGAAGATCTTTTCAGATCCATTGAAAGAAACAGTGTGCAGTCATTTTTATTGATCTCTCTAAAGCCTTTGATACAATTTATCATTATCATTATCATTCATACCTTTAAAAAATCTACAAAATATTGTTTTTGACCACATACCCACCAACTGGTTTAGAAATTATCTGTCCAATAGACAGCAAAGTGTGGCCCTGGGACAAAGTAAATCAGAGCTTCTACTGGTAACTAAAGGGGTCCCACCACGTTCCATTCTCGGATCAGTACTATTTAATGTTTACATTAATGACATTGCCACCTCTGTTGTTGATTGCACGGCACATTTATATGCGGATGACATCATCTCGTACTGCTTGGCTGACTGTATTGGCACTGCAGTGGATAAACTGCAGCAGTCTTTTAATGTCCTACAATAAGCTTTTTACAGTCACAAGACTAGTCTTAAATGTTGAGAAAACTAAGTTTATGCTGTTTTCCAGAGCCTCTTACATTGATCTTAATGCTTTTAAAATCACAACTCTAAAGGGATCTGACATTGAAAGAGTTAGTGAGTACAAATATCTCGGCATATGGCTAGATGATAAATGCACTTTTTAACACCATATTAACACACTCAAATTTATGTTTCCCAAAAAAGGAAAAAGATTTTTAAATCAACGTCTACCCTGGATTATGGCGACATAATATAAAGAAATGCATCTGTAACTACTCTAACATCTCTAGATTCTTTATACCACTATGCTTTAAGATTCATTACTGGTGATCCATACAACACCAAACACTGTGTACTGTATGAAAAGTTTGGCTTGTCATTTCTGTCTGTTCGCTGGCTTCTCTTTATCTATAAAACACTTATGGGCTGCATGCCATCGTACATCACAGAAATGCTCAGCGTAAGTAATGCATTTTACCAGACGTGTTCCAGTGATTGGATTACCCTTCAGGTGCTGAGAGCTTTTACTGAATTGTGAAAATCTGCATTTAGCTACAGTGCACCAGTGAGCTGGAATGTATTACAGAAAACTTTAAAGCTTCACTCACTGGTGTGTTAGTTTCTAACCGCTTCCAATCAGCCTGCAACTGTTTTAATTGATTTTAAAATAAATAAAAGTAAATAAATAAAATTTGGTATGTTTTTAGTTATTGTTTCATTTTTATTATTCTGTTCTTTTTTATTTTAATGTTCCCAAGCCAATGTTTTACATCTTTTATTTTTTCATTTATTTTTGATTTATTTTTATCTTCTCTTTAAACTTACAATTATGTTTAATTTTAATGGTTTATTTATTTTTTTTAATTTACTACAATGATTATTATTGCTTTTTAGCATTTGTCACATTTTTACTATTTAACTTCTCAATCCCTGATTTCTATATTGGCTCAGCTACATTGTAAATGAGGTTCTCCCTCAGTGTACTCTAAGTTTAAATAAAGGTTGATTGATTGATCTTCTGTGCACTTTTAAACTAACCAGAAAACAGCAAATCTGGCAACCCTGTGTGATGGGGAAAGAACCCATGAGTAAAACACACACCTGCGGAAAACCCTGTAGCTTAAATTCCCTACAGTTATTCCTTCTGTTAAATGTAGTTTTATTACAGCAGCTGTTTTCAGACTGTTCTGTGCATTTACAGTTATGCTGAATGCTCAAGATGGTCTTAATTGTAGTATCAGCCAAAATGAAGCAGTGCATTAAATCAGAAAAAAACAGTTGGAGGTGTATCCAAAACATAAGACTTACCAAAATTCACAGTTTAGAACATTATTAAGAGAAGAGAACCTACTGCATCCTATTTTTACATTTTGAAATTTTTTGCTGTTTGCATCACTGTTGTCAGGAATAAAGTTTTGCACAAACCAGTATCTCTGTTAGCTGAAAAATGTCAAAATTAAGTGAGGATTGTCCAATAGTGATTTCCCTTGACCTTTATCTGTGGACAGCCTGGACTTCTGGCAAGCTGAGAAATCGTGGTTTGTGAAATAAACCCCAGGTGATAATGCTTGCTTCCTTATTGATCTTAACACTTAATGGGCCACTTTCCCAGACCCAGACTAAGCCTCCTCCTAGACTAAAAAGAATCTTTGAAGGTGATTCATCACTGGCACTGCAATTTAGTCCAAGACTGACACAAAACTGACCCAATTCTTTTAACTTACATGTGATTAGTTAATAATGATGGCGGCACGGTGGCGCTGTTGCCTCACAGCAAGAGGGGCCTGTGTTCGATTCCCCGGCCAGACGTCCAGGATTCTTTCAGTGTGGAGTTTGCATGTTCTCACTGTGTCTGTGTGGGTTTCCTCTGGGTGCTCCGGTTTCCTCCCACAGTCCAAAGACATGCAGTCTGGCGAATTGGACATGCTGAATTGCCCCTAGGTGTTAGTGTGTGAGGATGTATATGTCTGTGTGTCTGCCCTGTGATGGACTGGCAGCCTGTCCAGGGTGTTTCCTGCCTTCCACTTGATGACTGCTGGGATAGGCACACAACCCCCAAAGTGACCCAGGAGGAAAAGCAGCATAGATGCTGTGTGTGTGTGATCAGTTAATAATTTTGAAAATTGTGTGCAGTAAAGATGTTAAACTAAGACAATGCATTTTAAGCTCTTTGTGTAAAATTGTTGATTAGCATGGTACTAATTTGCTTTGGGCTGCTTTTGATATTATATGATTAAGTCTTTGTTTTACTGTCTGCAGAGACTGTGTAAGAGGGGAGCTGCTGAAAGTGTGAAAAACTTCACATGAAGGATGCGATCCCTGATGAATGTTGGCGTGTTGATAACAGACAGCGGATCAGATTGTAGTCTATGAAGGAGCAGCTCCAACGTAGGCCAGATGTCATTCCGTAATGGTCAAAAACGATGTAGGAATCTATAATGTAAATGGTTGTCGCTGCACTACTGAGGGTGTTCAAGACTGGACAAATGTGTGTGTCAGTGGGACGTTGTGATGTTTTGTACTATGTCAAATAATCAGCACTTCTGCATTGCCTTGAGTTTTACATTATCTGCTTTATTGTTCCTTCTGTATGTCCAGATTAAATAAGAATTTAAGAGCGGCTCAATTTTCATTAGCAGTTACAAAATATTCACTCTTACTTGCTTTAGTGGTGTTTGCACAGATTTGATGGACCTGGTAACATTGCCTTAAACATCACCTTTTACTCAAATGACTCCCCAACCAGCTCTCAGCAACTGTGTTGTAAAGTTGTGTGTACAAAGTGGGGTTATAAATCCCAGTAGAACTGCTGCTATACTTTTGGAGGAAATTGATCATTTTTTTGCAAAAACAAATTATTATAATGTGAAAATCTAAAAGTAAGTAATGAAAAAGATTTGTTAATTTATAATGGAAGGAGCTTGAAAACTGTACAGTGAGTTTACAGTCAGAATGTGGAATTCTCATAGCCAAAACAAAGCTAACTGGATAGTCCCTGTTCATAGATGAAGTTGGTCTTTGGTATTCACATATTATGCATCACAGATATGCTGCTAAATTTAAGAAAATCCAAAGTTAACAAAGGTGCTTTTGATCCCATATTATTTGCATTTGTATTCCACCTGATAACTTCTGAACATAATATCAGAAATCTGGACTTGCAGTATTATATTCATTTACTTTAATTTCCAGTGTACTGGTCTGTCTGAAGAACACAATTACACTGTAGTGTTACCCTTTCTATACATTAAAGTCTTTCAGTGATAAATGGAATAAAGTGATTGGAGGATCATTTCTTTAGTCATGTCTCCAACTCCTTCCGTATGATCAAATCACTCTAAGGCTACATTTACATTACAAGCCTTACTGCTCAATTCAGATTTTTCACTTGGATCTGATCTTGATTCTTGCCTTCTGTCTTGGTTAGGATTCATGTGATATGCATGAATGTCTAGCATAAGCCTTCATTGGAAAGATTATTAGTTCTGATCAGCTCAGGGTTACCTGCTGTTCATGATTAGGGGAAAGGGCTGAAAAATGTCAGATATGTACTGTGTAAAAGTCAGAGACCATTCTTCATTTATTTAATTTTGAGTTAAAATTGCCATTAAGTACAAGTTCAGCAGAGGCTTCTAGTATTTTCTGCTTCTCCTAATGCATGTAATCCCAGCCACTTTTAATAATGTTGAGATCTGGGGCCTAGGGTGGCCAGTCCATTGTTTTGTGAACACCAGCAGCTTGTTTGCTTGATTGATTTGCAAATTTGTTCTTTTTTGTCAGTTTTCTCAGTAAGGGCTTCTTGGCAGCTACACAGGAGCTTGATTTTCTAGTACTGTAAAGTTTTAAGTAGTTTACCTGATGGTGACATTTTTGGTGGTTTACTAGGTCACGCACAGTTGTTAATAGTCTTATTTTCTCTGTATTTTATATATATATTTTTTTAAATCAAATTTTTTCACTTATTCTCCTTTGACATTTGGTGTGGAAATTAAGTGAGGTTTGGTCTCTGACTTTTGCACAGTACTGTATATGAATGCTTCTGCAGTGTTTACTGGCAGGAAGTTCAAGAAACTCACTGCCAGCACTGAATGATAATGGTAATATGTGGTATTAAGGTGTCATGGCCACAAATCAGATATGTATCTGATCTAGGCCTACATATCAAAGTGGCACAGATTTGAAAACATCTGATGTCATTAAGGTAAAAAAATAGATTTGTGTCACTGTAACCTGGTAATCTGAATATAGCCTTTTAAAGGGGAAACCTTTTAACATCTATTTTCATTTCTTACTGAATAACACAACTGCAGACTAAAGCATTTACACAGTCAGTGTGAATGACCAGAATACTTCCTCAGCTCAGAAGAGTTCAGGGTGCACTAAAAATCTCAGCCTGCTTATCGCCTCACTCAGCTGCTGCATCCAACGCAAACATAATAGCTCCTCTTCCTGCACTCTTTCAAACTGGCTCTCATTTCAGAGGATTCTGGTAACAGAATTTCACACAAGCCTTTCATCTGCAATATTATTATTATTATTATTATTATTAATATACATGTAGAATTCATTACACACACATTTGATGGTCGTTCACCAGCCTGTACAGGGAATTTACATGGCCACACTTATGACACGGATTGAAAAATCAATAATTCATACTGTGTTTTTCTCAACCACTTGCACACTATAAGTATATGAGCCAGACAGCTGTAACCATTTTATCAGCTACCAACATTGATTTCCCAAAACAGCTGACACATTGCAGATTTGTTAAACTTTTAGTGCAAAACTCTACACTAAATAAATCATGTTATACACTGCGCTCATTTAAAAAAGCACTAGCATCAAATAACCAAAATCATGAAACTGAATTCAATGACAGTTCTTCAGGTGTAAATACAAAGAAACAAAATTGTTCACACACCAGTCAGAACTAAGAATGAATAAATAGGGCCTCAATAATATGGCACATTTGAATCCTTTCTAACAGATGGTACTAAAACTAAAATCTACATTTAAAACCAACAAAACAAGTGGGCAGGTATTGTAAAACTAAACACAAGCACTCTTAAATGGGTGGGAAAAAAGTGTGCCTTTCCTCGCTGCCTGGTTAGAGCTACTACTACATGTAATGAAGATGAATGGGATTTATGCTTTTTTTTTTTTTTGGTAAAACTACAATTATTTCTTCAGTACTTTGCCTTGGTAAATTATGTTTTTTGTGTTTAAGTTTTCCAGAAATGTGCCTGAGCAATTTAGACTGAAGTGTAGAATTGTTGAGTGTAAATTCAAATTCAAACCAACAGGATGTATTGTTGTAGGGTTTTTATTCTTAAATAACCTACAATGAGAAGAGAAATTAAAACAAAATAAACCATGATTGGAGGCCATGACGTGAAGTTACATGGATGCTTTCAATTTTACATCTTCAAAACCATGATGGTACAGAGAGCAATAGAATTAATAGAATTCACATTAAAACCCATGTTAAAATATTTGTCCTTTGTCTTTACATAGTTAAAAAATAGAACCGCCTACAATCATAAATGGTTATTGATTTTTTTTTTCTTTTCTATTTTTGGCAAAGTTGATATCCCTCACATACCTTTTCAGAAGGAAAAATATATCTCCTTTCGCCTAACCTCAAACCCATACATTAGTGATCTTCAAGTAACAGATAAGGGAGTTTTTCCTCACTGAAGTCAAGTTAAAAACAGATGGACACTCAAAGCTGTGCAGAAAAAGTTGCAGGATACTGGAAATGTAAAAGGGAAAAAAAAATAAAAAATTCACATTTACACTGACAAGTCCCTGATAGCTGTTTTTAGGAAAACACACACACACACACACACACACACACACACACACACACACACACACACACACACACACACACACACACTTACAGACATGCACACGCTTTCTGCTTTGCTTAATATTGTCAAAGTTGTACTGGATCTTCCAACTCTCCTACATTGTGGTATGGATACTCCCCACACACCGATCCAAATCCAGTTAAAAAAAAAAAAATAAATAAATTAAAAAATAAAAACTAAAAAGGTAAATGAACATTTGTCACGTTCACTCACACAGCATTTCATTGTCAATTCTTCACTCTCACAGTAAGTACATATTCATTTCATAAAAAGGCCCATGGGTGTACTTAAGGAATTTGATTTTTTTTCCTTTCTTAAAATACAGAATATTAATAAAACGAGTCTAAAATAGACAGAATAAAAAAAATATTACACAAGCAACTGGCTGTCAAACACAGTAGCTCTAAGAAACCACAGATTTCATTAATTAAGACATCCACGTGCAGTTGTGCCCAAAGGGCAGGGAAAAAACCAGTGGAAAATGTGGTCAGATTGAGCCACTAACAGCCTTCTGCAAAGGACAGACAACCAACTGACCCACCCCTTCCACAAAAAAAAAAAATTCAGCCAAAAGTTCTGGACAAACTCCACCCTGATCCATCTGATCAAGTCTTTTGTTTAACATCATCCATTCCCTTGTCAGGTTCTTCACCTACTGAATCACATATACTAAAAGTACTTTACAAAATAATAATAATAATAATAATAATAATAATAATAATAATAAAATAAGAATAAAATGAAAACATAAGGGGAAGAGGGTTTAAAAAAAACAGGAGCAATTTAAAATTCAAAGTCCTCATCCGCCATGTCGATTGCCCATGCAAACTTCTCACGCTGAGTTTTGTTGTAGATTTTCTCAACAGGGACACCCCACTTCTTGCACCTGAGTGACAAATCCAATACAATCAGCACTAATGTAGTTAATAGATAGTAGATTCTTTTTTTTTTAAAAAGGGGTAGCTTACCTCAAAGTAAAACATAAAACATTAGCATACAGGTACTGACCAGGCTACAGAGATGCGTGGATCCAGGTAGTTTAGTTTGGAGGTGCCGAGGGCAATCTGTTTATTCTCCTCACGGTCTGTGGCCTGCACCTCCAGCTTCATCAACTGCTCCTCTATCCTCTGCACCGCTTTCTTCTTTGTCTCCACAGCTCTAAGTTCAACATTACAATACACACTCAGACAACTCTACAATACGCAGCCACCAAAAAATAGTTGATTAAGCCAAATTCCACTGGGCTCCCTCCAGGCAAACATTTTCATACTCACTTCTTGGATTTCTCATCTCTGCGTATTTTGGCATCAGCCTTGGCACTCTTCAGTTCTCTTTTAGCATCAGCAAGCTGCTCCTTCTTGGCGTCAATCTGGTTTTGATGGGCATGGCAGAAGACATGTCAGAATAGCAGTCAAAACCTCAAGTGCACAGAAAGCAGTGCAAGCAATCAACTTAAGGTACTGATAAAACATCCCAGACCTTTGTTTGTAAATTCTGCATGGACTTCTCAAAAGTCTTGGGTGGCGCCCTCTGGTGGTTACACAGGATGGCTACGGCTCTGTTGGCCCGGTTGTAAGAGAGGATCTTGGCAGAGACATTGTCTTCCGCTGTAAACAAGGACAATTGTTAAGAGAGAGTTAGGGAATTTCAAACATTTTAATCTGCAGTTAAGACTCAGTAGCCTTAGAACCCAGGAGGTTTTAAAGGAGGCTTACCGTTGGTCAGCTCTTTCAGTTGCTGCTGCAGTGTAATTGACGCATTGTAGGTACGGAACACTTTAGCAGTCAAGCCATCCATCAACTCCTGAAGATGCTTGTTGAGAATGGTGGTCTGACGTATTGGGGCAGAGGTGAAGAGATGTGGCATCAGTATTTTAAAGCAACAGTTTATAAAAAGATTAACAAAACTACTACTACTAATGGATGTCTGCCAACCAAACACTTTTCTACTGAAATTAAACAGCTGCACTAAAGCACTAAAGACTGTGTTTGGGGTAAGGGGAAATGGGATAAATCTGACCTCTGAAAAACAGCCGCTTTTCTTCCCACCTGGGCCCGTGTCTTAATGCTACATGTGCCTACCTCTGTAACATGATTTAATAGAACTGCTTCCTGCCAAATACCATAGATGTGTTTTTGGTGAACCAATCTTTTAGGAAGAGATTTCTGTAAAAGGGAGAGGTGGGATTAAAGTCATAATTTAAAGCATACATACATTTAGGCGGTCAAACAGGTCATCCTCCGGCTGCTTGTTCTCCATGAAGAGTTGCAGATTCTTAAAAACCTGAGGACATGCAATAATCAGACTGAACTTAAACAGAAAAAAAATACATAAATACTGAGACACTGTGCATGAAGGCACTTTTGCATGAACCATGAAGTTAGCATCAGGTAACATCCAGCTTACCCTCTTCTCCACAGGGACTTTATTGTAATAGCGGATCGAATCTTTTCCCAGAAAGTCAAATTCCACCACATATTCTTGGCCATCTTTCTCCGGGTACAGACTGAGATGCTCCACTCTCAGCGAGCAGCAGCCCACTGTATCTGCTGTTTCTCCTTCCTCTTTCTCGTTTCCTGCTCTCAGAGCCAGCTACATACATAAACACACACACACACACCCCATCGTGTGGCCATGATTACGTGTGGTTATGTAACATGTGTAAATAAGCAGAATCTTGATATGTTCTTGGAAATTATGGCTACTTCAATATGGCCTCTGGTACAGCCCTCCTTAAAATCCACACACAGAACACACACACACCATATTTCAAAGGCATCCTACATGTGCAATGCCTCTGCATTAAACAATGACATGAACAGAGTTATAACATGTAACAGCGAGAAACCTTGTCGATGAAGTAAAGGGCCACGGCTCTCTGCCTGATCCTCATTTCCTTAGACTTCCAGTCCTCTCTGTACTGAGCCCGCAGACGGTCCACACACTTCTTTAGCCGCCGAGCTGTCTCATATTTCTGCCAGTCCTTCTCTCCCTGCAAGGTCCAGCATAAACATTTAATTAATTTTACTTTAATACACTTTATACCGTATAAAATACTGCTAGATGAATCCAACAACTTAGGGGCTACAGAGAAATGTGTGGATGCAGCATGTGCATTTTATCAGGTATGAAGACCAGACTCATTATTATTTGCACCTTGATCCTGGAGCTGGGGTTCAGCATGATGTACTTGATGGCACCCTGGATGTTCTCAGTCCAGGATACCAGCCATGTCACCTTGTTGTCGTGTCGCACCTCTTTCCACTTGGTCCCTGGAGGAGGTTTAGGATGCTCAGAGTCCCTAAGACACAAAAAAAGCTAGATTGCAATGAGGATGTACATTTGGTATATTACAGAAATTCAGCTTACCTAGGACACTAACAAAGAAAGCCTTACTGTACTTGTTAAAGGCCCTCCAACACTTAATTACGATACAAATTACAACAATTCATACAATAACTACAATTTCATAACAATCCACACCATTTCATTAAATGTTGACTATAGAATACAACTCCAGTCCTGGAGGGTCAGCGTTCAGCACAGTTCAGTGATTGGAGTGAACCAGAGTTGTGCACCCCTGTTCTAGAGACTCCAAAGCTCACACATGGGCTGTTCACACCAGCCCAGCATTCAAATGTGACTGGTCAGTGTGTAGGGTATTTAAATATGGCCGCACTTGCTGCAATTGATGATGATGTCCTCTGGCCGGATACGACGTTTTAACATGCCCATTTTTGGATGGTCTCCTCGGCCACGGAACAGGCCAGGTGGCTCAATACGAAAGTTGGCGATTCTCTCACGGTGATTGTCCATTACACAGAAGCCATACTCTAGCAGGAGACGCTCATTTTCCTCTTTGATTTTCTAAAGAAATGGAGACAAACAGATAGACAAGGTTAGACAAGGTTGCACTCTCCCTTATCAATAATATACTATGGGGAAAATAAATAATCAGTGAATAAATAAAACACAACCACCCATAGCGACAGAGGGTCATATTGATATTACTCAACATACCTGTTTCTCCTCTTTAGTCATGGCTTTCCTGGCCTCTGACTGAGCTTTAAAATATTCATTCATCTCACTAAAGTTACACTTGTTCAAGTCTGTGATCTTTGCCTTCTCTTCTGCAGTCATTTCCTAGAAGGAAAAATAGAGACATTAAATAGTCCTCTTTCCCAAGAACACTACATTTTTTCCTTGGTTTCTAATTGATACCATTTAAAACCCACAGAACTTAGTGTTACCTTCCTCCAGTCTTTGAAGAAGTTTTTCCGGAATACGTCCTTGGTAGTGTATTCGTGGTCCAACATTTTAGCAAAGAAGGTTGCTACTTCTTCTGCCTCTGGCCTAAGTTTCATGGGTTTTCCTGCATAGAGCCACAAAGCAAGAAACAGACACACAAAAAAAAAAAAATAATAATTCACACACAGAATAGTGAAAAAACTAGTGAAGGCACAGAAAGACTGCCTACAGAGTCCAATTCAGAGACATTTCAAACCAAGCTGAAATCCAGCTGAGCAAAAGGCAGATCGCCAGTCAGCACTGTATTCATGAACACCACACCCCAAAAACGGCACAGAAGCTTCAAGGTCTTACCATCATAATAGAACTTGACGTTGCTGGGAAGAGGGTCATACGGTGGAGCAAACACAGGTCCTTTATGTTCCAAAAACTTCCATTTCACTCCATCTGTATACCTCTCCTCTTCCCACCTAACAGCCATTACAACACACATGGAGAAGAACAAATAAAAGCATATCTTAAACAAAAAAAAAACCATAGACTACTTAAAAACCTGATACTGTTTAAAAAAAAAAAAAACACCCACACACATACACAACAACATCAAGACATCAAACAGCTGAAATGTCTTTTTGATTTACAATACACAGTTTGGTAGACAGCCCATAATTGGAGGAAAAAGAACAAAAACTAACCATTTCCATTTCTCCTCTGGCTCCTTCTTTGCTTTCTTTTTGCCATCTGTTCCCACTTCCCCTTTCTTGTCTTTAGTCTTCTTTTTGGGTTTTATGTCCTGTTATAGAGTTGCAGGTTCAGTATTTAATGCTTAAAATAAAAACTGACTGAAACTTAAGTCGTTAAAGGGATAAACCTATGCTCATACCTCTTCCTCCTGTTTCCTTTTCTTCACCTTCTTCTCACCTTTATCATTCTCAGTTTTTATTTTTTTGGGCTTGAACTCATCACTGAAAGATTATGGGGGAAAAAAAGTTGGAATTTCTCATCTCCAGCAAAGTCAAACTTTTTGGCCACTTTTAGAGGCCGCTGTTTCACACTACAGACAAAGTGACATTAACAGAATTTGAACTTTTTTGGCATGAGAACAAAGTGAAGTGTAAAGAGTCTGTGCTGGTCACTCACTCATCATCATCGTGCTCTCTTTTCAGGGACTTCTTGTGTTTGGGTGAGTGATATAATTCTTCATTTTCTGGCTCAGACTTTATGTGAGGAGGGCTGTGAAGGAACAGAGCAAAAAAAGTTATCAACTATCAAATGATCAACCATCTGTAGACAAAAAGGGTTAGGGTGGGGACACACAACTGGAAAAAATAAAGATAAAAAGATAAAGGAAATGGAGTAAGATTACATGACAAATTGTTACTTTTTCTGTTAGTTCTAAAGAACAGAGTACGAGTCTGAAGAGACAGAGATTAGATGAAAAAAAGTGTGTCCTTACACTTGCATCATCCGTCACAAACTGTTTTGCTTACTCACCTAGCAAAGCCATTCTCTCTCTCTCTAATCGACTCCCCATCAAAAGACTTTAAGAGAAGAATACATATAAATAAAGTGAGGAATAAAGAAACAAGCACAAGCTCTGTTCCACAATGTTTTCATTATAGACTTAGTGGAACAGCTGTTATTCAGAGTGCTCTAAATGTTGCAAATAAGATAAAAAAAAAATATTCACCCTCTCCTCCTTCCTCTTCTCTTTATATTTGTCCTTCTGTTTGTCTGAGGATCCATCTTTGTGCTTCACTTTCTCTTTATCTCTGTGTTTTTTATCTGAGGAGTCCTTGTGCTCACTGCAAAAGTGCAAGAAAACACAGCACAGTTAAGCAGTTCAGAACAAAGCAGGAAGCAGTTGTGTTTATGATGTTTATGGAGAAAGCTGCATAAAGCCAAAATTCCTTCCTGTGGCTCTGTAGACCACACCCTGCTTATCAAAACATCAGGCTAGAGTCCACATCAGGACAGCCAGGCCATAAAATAGGCCATAAAATCAACCATACACACACACACACACACCACACACACACACACACACACACCACACACACACACACACAGTGCAATAGCAGGGTGCAGAAACAGACTGTGGGTGAAAAGAAGAAGTGAGTCATACCTGTTGCTGTACTTTGATTTCTCACGTTCTTTATCTTTCTTGTGGTCCTTGTGTTTGTGTTCTTTGTCCTTATACTTATCTTTGTGTTTATGAGAATCTGCCAAGAAGAAAATTTAAAAAATGATGCGGCACACTGAAGAGACAGTAAACACCTAGCAGTAATATTCCTTCAACAGTGCAGCACACATCCCAACTGCCAGATTCAGAATGTCTGTATAAATGCTTTAACTACAATTCAGGCAAAGCTAGAGAGAACAGACAAACTGGCACCAACTTTTAAATTAGAAATTTGTTTTCTAATTTAACACCTCCCTTTACGCCTACACCATCGAGTCTCAGTAATAAGTGACAATTTAGGCTTTAAATACAATGTTGCAGAAAAAAATAAGTTACAGGAAAAATCAAATCTTCACACTGCAGTATTTTTGCAACTTCAGAGTAAAGCTCACATAATGTCGACTCACATACATAAAAGCTGCACATTTCCAGGTGCCATGTTAGACACATCATCTAGACTTTGGCACTTTACTGCTCAGAATGTAGAGGTGTTCAGTTCTTGAGCAGGCCACAGCAGTAGAGTGTGTGTTTACAGAGGACCCTTTCTGCGCAGGGTCCAACCAAGGAGCCTACCAATTTGGGAAAAGTGTACAGAGTGGATCGGATTACACTGAAACTGCAGCTTTAAAATGTGTGCGTGTTTGAGGTGTTTCCACATGCCCCAGGTGCACCCATTACACCCCATTCTACCATCTGCACGCATGAGCCACTGTCATGGAGATGAAAAGCAGAGTGAAAAATCATGCAAAACAAACATATCTTACAATCAAACCACCAATAAGCATCCATCAGCATCACAATTCTGATGTTACATATGGCTGCTCCAAAAGAGAAGAGGCCTAACAGAAACTAAACCCAAATACAGCTTAACTATAGATGGCAGGTAACACAAATCACTACTTAATACTGTTGACTCTACTAGTCTTGCTATATCAGCCTATAATATGCTATTTCTATTGTACCACAAGTAATTCTTCGCATGTGCCAATACAATCATCCCCTGAATCAATCTAATCAGTCTACTAAATGTAACTACACTGTCCCTCAACAACACAGCACTCAGCATGCTGGGACATCACAATTTTATTTACTTCTAACCCAACAGGCCCAGAGAAAGCCTGTGTGACGAGTTTAACTAAATTTTTCAGCATGTAAGTTTTGCCCTTCAACCAAACACATGGCCATGTGGAGGACAGAAGTTTGTGGACAGCGCCCTCTACTGTTTCAGCATTGTTTTCGCAAACACCAATATCTGCCTCCCAACCTTTACATACTATACTGGATATGCTTGTGAAATAAACACATTCTATTATACATTCTAATATACAGAATTATTAACTTTATTTTGTGATGTATGCAGTGGGAAGCAGTTATGGATGTTAAGCGTGCATCTGCAGACCTAATCTACTTATGACTATCTGCTATAGTATTTGAGGACAGGCGTTTCCCCCCAGAATTCCTAAGAATTTTATACACTTTCTATTACAACATGCAAAGCAACGATATTAAGTAGAAGTTCAAAATATAGATTGTGCTTTTGTTCTAAACGCTCTAAGAAGAAATCCATCTTCATTACATGGTTAAAGCAAGTATCCTTTTAAAAATATGCTCTGCCATTTATTTATGGCTGTTAGTGTTAAGGTTGGTAATAAAGTATTAGAACATGAGGTGAGAACATGAGTTTACTGTGTAAAAACCTGCATACTTCCTCATTCCACCAGTAAACTGCAGGTGACGTAGAACACACACACACCTCATATGGTTACAGTTTACAATGAATACACCAGACAGTATAATTGTCAAAAATTACAACCTCACCAGAGGACTAATTTAGTTTAGTTTCTTTAAAAGAAGTACAATTTTGAAAAAGAATTGGTTCAGACATTAACTCGTATCTGAGACTTAAGTAGTGGCATATAAACACTTCCATGTTAATGCAATTTGGCACTTCAATGATCTTTTATGTACACACATGGATTTAACTCTTAAGTGTGTGTATGGAGGTGTACCAGCTAAATCAGGCATTTTCTCTCTCAGAGTATCAGACTACACTTATCCTAACCACACTAACTTCAAACATTACTGTCACTTTGGTTTGTAAAGTTATAATGAATCTTTTCATTATTAAAACTGCTTTGTTGAGTACTGAGCAAAACGGCAATGGTAAAATGCAGGAATAAGGAGCAAGTAGAATTATGCATTATGCAGAATTAGTATTATATAAAACATGGAATAACAACTGAAATGATTGTGTAAACGTGTTATTAAATTTAAAAGCCAGTACTTTTGTGTAGATTTCTACTTAAATTATCCAAAGATCAAAAGGTTTAAAAGCTTCAAACAGCTAAAAGAAGCTAAAACAAAACATTAGTCATTAGTGTCTTACGGGAAATTAAAAATATACATTTCCCACAACTGCTGTAGAAATGCTTGTTGTAACTTGTCTATATCTAAAACGCTCCTTGTATTTAAAACGGCAACAACGCCAAGCTTTGCTGTAAAATCTCCTGTCTAACTCACATCTCTTTTTCATAGTTTACTGTTTAATCCTACAGTCTTTAGAATAGAACATTCATCATAAATAGGCTAATCCGCATCAGAAGAGTTAGGGTCCTTCTTTGGGGAGAAAACGGGCTTTAGGCAACTAGTGCTGATCTAAGATCATTTTAAGTGAAGGACCTCAGCATATCGACATATCCTCTTCAGGATAATGAGGACAGATCCGCCGCTTGTGTTGCTCCTCCATATCATGTCCATCTTAATGTTACATTCAGACCGCTGGAGAAAAAGAAAATGGCGCAGAGACTAAGTCCTTAACCCCCAAACCTCGACTTTCAAAACCACTGTAACACCAGGCCAGCCACCTTTTCATAATTTTAACAGAGTTTTTATACAAACAATCTCTTTATTTGCCAAAATCCGAGGCCCACTTTAGTAAAAAGAGAAAATAATCTTTGTTTCTGAGGCCTAAATGTGAACAATAGGCGGCTGTCACAGGGAGAGGGGACTTAGTCTCTGGACGCCATTTCTGTCCTCACTAACTAACGGAGAGACAAACATACAGAAATTACTGGTGTTGTTGAGGTATATCAACCAACACTTACCACCATATTTGGGTCCAGAGTTAATCTGTGAAATAAAAGGGTAAAGCAAGTTAGACCGCAATAACAGCAGCTCGCTAACTTTAAACTTACAACCGGACAGTTCGCTAACTAGCATGTTAGCGGAGTTAGCCAAATAGTCAAAAACAATAGGTTTAACAAACGCTTAAAGTGAATGTACAATATACTGCGGAATACTTTACTAAATCAGTGTATAATATCCAAATGAACATCGAAATCTAACCCTTTTTGTGCTCAAACCGACTAGTAGCCGAGGTAGCCTGTTAGCTTAGCACTCCTGGTTAAAGCAGCGGCAGTTTGAAAAGCAGATGCTCTACTAAGCCAAAAATACAAAGGACATTTAGAAAACTTTACCTGAGAATCGTTGTGGGAATGGTCCCCGGTCATTTCCACTACTATTGTTTACTAAAAACAAGTTTAAAACCGTATGGGAGTAAAACGCCGGCGCACAGCTGCGGCAGAAATGGAGAAACTCGCGTTGTGTAACAGACCAAGTCCGAAACTTCAGTGAGTACGCATGCGCGGGGCTTTAACTAAGGGGGTCCACGCTTGCTGTTTTAAGCTCCGCCCACACAACGTGCCTACATAGGGAGACCGTCTTTCTGAAATGATGATCCCTACTCCCTAATCCCTAAATCCTCCACAGTGAAAACTCGTAAACGTTATAGATTTCTACGCTCCAATAACCGTACTTGTGTCCTAATGAGTTTTTTTCACATCAGTTTACAGTCACATGAACTGTTTTACCTGCAGAAATCCCAAAATATTTGAATTCAATATTAAGTTAAAACAACCAATGAATACACTTATTGCAACAAAAAACAGTGTTTATTGCTATTACTGATTACAGTAGAGCACAATTAAACCAATAACACAGTGTGGCACTGAAAACATGATATCATTCCCTAGTTAGGTGTATACAGTGCACACTATGACAATGCCTTGTTTAGCCTTGTCTAACCCTAACCCTAACCCAGCCACTGGGCATTCTCAGCAAAAAACATTACTACCTCTAAGCTAAATTTGACAGCGTACAGTGGGTCCATAATACTTAAACCACTGGAACACTTTTCTCAGTTTCTTAGGCATCTTCATAAAATGTTTAACAAATTGATATTTCAGAAGAAAAACTTTTTAGCACAAATATCTATATGCTTTTGGGGGTCCACTGTATGTGATTGGTTTTTCAAAAATGTGTGAAAATGTAGTTTTAGCGAATCTCAAGATTAACCTGTTTAGAATATATAAAATATAATATATAAAAGAAATTAAATAAAAACATTATTAAAAAATACAGAGATTTTGGGACTCCTGGCCACCGGAAGACCTTAGTAGACCACCAAAACTATCACCGTCAAACAATATTTAAAGCTTTAATCTTCAAAAGATAGGAGACAATCAAGCTCAGATCTGAAAAAAACACCAGAGGTATTTCTTCTCTATCCTTTAATTGTAAGAAGATAACTTGATGCCATCTGAAAGGCTGTGTAGTTGTCAAGAAGCCATTAGTTAGAAAAGCAAATAGACAAAAAAGAGGAAAATTTGCAAATCAAGTAAAGACGCTGCTGTTTGTGTTCTAGATTGAACAACCAAAGGCCCAGATGTGTATGGGATTACTTGGATCATGAGAAGCAGAAAATGCAAACAACTTCTAGAACTGGGCTTTAATTATGTTTACAAGAAGCATGGAAAATATCTCCACAGAAAACCAGAAAACAAGTAATAATGGAAGCTGTAATAAAGAGACAGGGTGAACACACTAAATAATGAATAGTCTGATATTATATGTACACTGCAAAAACATTGAACTTTGTGGTAAAGTTAAATACATTAAATTAACTGTCATAATTTCTACATTGTAATATTAAGATTCAGTGAGAACTAGAATTTCTTAAGCAAAAACTTAATTATATACAAATGTTATACATTTCAGTATACATTATGACCACCTCCTTGTTTCTATGCACATTGTCCATTTTATCAGTTCCACTTAGGTACACTTTGTAGTTCTACAATTACAGACTGTAGTCCATCTGTTTCTCTGCATACTTTGTTAGCCCCCTTTTACCCTGTTCTTCAGTGGTCAGAACCCCCATGGACCCTCACAGAGCAGGTACTATTTGGGTGGTGGATCAGACACAGCAGTACTGCTAGAGTTTTTAAACACTGTGTCCACTCACTGTCCACTCTATTAGACACTCCTACCTTGTCAGTCCACCTTGTAGATGTAAACTCACACTTTTTCTTGTGGAAATATTATGCAGCCAAGACTAAAGTGAGATGAGTCAGATACAAAAGAGTTAAACCTTGTGTGTGACAACATTTTGATCAAAGTGAGAAAATCTGAGGGTTATTTCACAGGAGCCAAATTTCAGAAACAGGAGAAAATAGCCTAAGTCTCACTCTGATTTCAAACTGAACTGAGATCAAGAAGAGATCTCATTTAGAACATTTATTTCCTCTGGGTGCTCTGGGTGATTTCTTTTTCCATCTGCTGAGCAGCTAAATCAGAACCAGGAAATACTCAAGAAAACTACACTACACAAAAAAGTGGCTAACTGCTTATAGCCTAATGCCTGCATACATGTACTACAGAACATTCTGTCTGTCACACCAGTCACTCTGTTTAGAGCATAAAGAATCTGCTCTCGCATTCTTTATCGTCTAAACAGGTGTTATTTGAGCATCAGTTACTGAAACCTGTAATGCTGTGGGTTGCACGGTTTCACCTTTAGCTGGCCAACTACACTAGCAGTAGTGTCGCCCAGCAGGGTACCGCTCAAAGCACCACAAAACAATTCTATTTTGAATTGTTCTGTCAGTTTAACACCAGACATTCAAATTTGCACTCTTGAATATGAGTCTTTGTCCTCTAAAGGGGTCTTTTTAAGCATTAGTTTGCTGGAACCTTTACTGCCGTGGGAGGCACCATACACTCATGTGGACTCAGCCTACCAGGCTACAGCTTAAAACACTACAGACCAGGTTCAATTTTGGCTTTCTCTCCCTCCAACACCAATCAGTCAGCTATGCTTTTGCTGGTATAAGATACTAGTACTGTGCTAGTATTATACTAGTATTATACTAGTGATAGCAGAGCACCAGTTAGTCGAACTGAACCTGTACAAGGGTGTTTGGATCTTTAGCTAACCTAAGTTAGCTAGGAGAAAGGAGCCAGCTAGCATTAGTTTAGTTAGGGAGCTACAGCTCCAAACACCACGGAACAGGTTTAATTTTAGCATTCCTCAGATTTAAAGCAGTAAAGATTTTTTAGCACAAAAATCACTGCTCCTTGCAAACATGCTTGCTCTGACAGTTCATTGTGTATGAATGATATTCAGTATTGACACAATATTAATTTGTTCAAAAAGCACTAAAATGAGATGTTATCTGCAGCCTTATACTGTACCTTAGTGAGAAAGAATAAGAACTTTTTGAAGATTGCCTGGTAAAGCATGTTTTTTTTCAGTGACATAGTTTAAAATTTTAATGTTATTATTTAAAGTCCAAGTTAACTCTAAAGTAAGAGAGAAAGGCAGGACAAAGCAATGGAGACATTCTGTTCAGCAGTGGCGCAAATGGAAACTGAAAAAGCCAACAATATCTTATAATGTGGAAAAAACTAAATTTTCATCTGGAAGAACAAATTAAATTGATTCAAATTCATTTATGGCTGAAAACAATATTGTAGCAACATTAATTTGGGGGCTACAATCTGGAGTGTACCATCTTGCACCACGTTCTACAAATGTTTTACTAATGCTGGCTCAATGTAAAATAGGTTTGATTCAGTTTAATGTAATAGTTCCACAAGGTTCAGTTTTAGGGCTTTTGCTATTCCTTGTGTTGTTATCTTTAGGTGATATCATTAGGAAACAAAAAAACTATTTTCATATGCAGTGCTGCTGGAGTTTTTAAACACCTCAGTGTCACTGCTGGACTGAGAATAGTCCACCAACCAAAAATATCCAGCCAACAGTGTTCTGTGACCACTGATGAAGGACTAGAGGATGATCAACACAAACTGTGCAGCAGCAGATGAGCAATCGTCTCTGACTTTACATCTACAAGGTGGACTGACAAGGTAGGAGTGTCTAATAGAGTGGACAGGGAGTGGACACAGTGTTTAAAAACTCCAGCAGTACTGCTGTGTCTGATCCACTCATACCAGCGCAACACACGCTAACACACCACCACCACCACATCAGTGTTACTGCAGTGCTGAGAATGATCCACCACCCAAATAGTACCTGCTCTGTGAGGGTCCATGGGGGTCCTGACCACTGAAGAACAGGGTAAAAGTGGGCTAACAAAATATGCAGAGAAACAGATGGACTTCAGTCTGTAATTGTAGAACTACAAAGTGCACCTATGTAGTAAGTGGAGCTGATAAAATGGACAATAAGGGTAGAAACAAGGAGATTGTCATAATGTTATGCCTGATCAGTGTAAATAAACTTAGTCTTACAGAAGTACATAGTTTTTTCAGAACATGCAATTCATTTCTGTACATTTAAGGCCACATAAAAAGACCTTCCCATTAAATTGATCATAAGTATACAGATAAGGCCATATAATAAAAACTACTAGAAAGTAGTTACACTCTAGAATCTTCATTTAAACATGGAGGAACCTCAAATTGCTTCTTGCTTTTTGCTTACCTGCACCTGTGTATGCGCCTTGACTCTGATCATAAATACACATGGTAATAAGGTTTTTAAAATGGCCACACCTCAGGAACCACATTTATATCTAAAATGAAAGAAAGATTCCAGTCACTGTCAGCCTCAAAGTTCTGCATCTGGAAAGCATCACAGTGTCTGGCCATAGCCTTTAACATGTGAGTCATATTATCAATAAGGTCAGGGACTATGTACAGTATTGTTCACTGGTCAGGTTCAAATACAAATATAACCCTTCTTCAGAAGTAAGTATATAATAAAAAGTAATCTGGTGTCGTAGACCCATTCTATACTGTCTAGCAGTCTGTATAATTAATTCAAAACTAATTGTCTCACTGGCAAAGGCTTCTACATTGCAGTTTTGCAGTTAATCTTTCAGTAAATATTTCAGCTTAAAGTTATTCTTGGAATATTATTTGAGGAGCCTGTTAGCTAGAGTTATCTACATTTATTCAATTAATTTATTATCCAGTAACTACTTTGCATTATTCAGTAATCACTATGAAACTAATGTGTAAGTTCTGTAAATATGAGAGTGAGGAACTGAAGAGAGGATCCACATATGGATACCCATATGAATATAAGATTTTCAGGTCTTCTTCCAACAGTGTTGGGTTAGCCACTCAAAGAAGTAATTGCTTACAAATTATTTATTACCTCTCTCATACTGTAGTGGGATTACTTTACTTGTTACCTCCTGGAAAATCTCCTTACTCATTACTTTACTTTTACAAGCTCAATAAAAATGCCAGGACAGAAAGAAAAATGTATATAAAAACATACAGCAATGATTTGCAAATCATTTTTGACTCTATTAATTTGAAAACAGTAAAAATACAAGACATTCAATGTTTCTCATAATTTGCTTCATTTTTTGTGTATATACACTTATTATAAATTTAATGTTTTAAGTGTTTACCACTGTTATTACCAACATTCAGTAGTTGTTTGGACACCAACTGGTGTAGTTGTGAAAGTGGAACACGACATCCATTTCCAAAAACAATTTGAAAGGTAGACTCGTCAGAGCACAGCACACCACAGAAAACCTTTCCACTTTATCTCAGATAAGCTTTAGCCCAGAGAAGTTGGTAGTGTTTGTGGATGTTTTTGATATATGGCTAGAGTCTTAATTTGCATTTGTAGAGCAATGACTTGCATTTTGTTGAGCAACAAACAGTGTTTACTGACAAGGGTTTTTCAAAATATTCTGGAACCTATGTGGTTATATTCTTTACAGAAGCATGCTGGTTTTTAATGCAGTGCCAGTCAGGAACATTCCATATTGGTTTTCAGTTTTGCCCTTTACACATCTTTTGATAATGTTTTGATAATGTTATGGACTGTAGGTGAAATCCCAAAATTCACTGCAATTGTGCTTTGAGAAACATTGTTCTTAATCTGTTGGACAGTTCCCGGACACAGCTTTTGTGGTGACAATACCTTCACCTGTTGCCTGTTTACCTGTGGAAAGTTTCAAAACAGATGTGAGGTGTTTTAATAATTCCACAAACTTTCCAGTCTTGCCCCTGTCACAACTTTTTGGGAAGGTGTTACAGGCATCAAATTTGGAATTAGCCTATATTTACAAAAATTCAGTTATTGATAAGGCAAAATATTAATAATCTCTCCTTTGTGTTGTTTTAATGAAATGCCTGTGAAAGACAGTTTATAAATCACTGCTTTCTGTTTTTATTTGCATTTTACCTACTGTCCCAACTTTTTGGAATTGGGCTTGTACGTTACTTTTATAAAACCCTACTACTTTCAGTACTTTACTTATGATGAAATTCAGTCACAGTCAGTGATATATAAATGGAATGTTACTATTCCTGCCTTTACTGTGAACAGATGATTAACATTTTTAATCACTAATATGTCTTGAAAACCAGGAACAAGCTAGTGGAAGCTTTCAGAACTGTTGCTGAGTAAAAACTGAGTGGTGGACGGTTATTGTATGTCACCAATAACATCTGCCTGCAGAGCCGCAAAGCCTCAGTTTCATGCCTGCAGTTTCTCTCCAGCAGGTTCAAGCCAGTGGCATTCAGTGCATGCGCCAACACTTGTTTTGGTTTTTCATATCGAATTTTATGCTTATCAACATTTCAGTCATTTTATGTGGGTTTCCAATAAATATGTGATAAATTTGCATTGGGCTAATGTTGTATTTTAAGCTTTAGGCTAAAACAAACCTTTATTTTAATGCATATAGCAATTCACAGGGTAAATATTACACATACAACAGCTGATGTGGCCTGGGTAAACTAATGGGTTATGTGGACATATCGCTCAAATAACTTACGCTTAATATGGGGCTTTATGTGTATACTCATATGTACAGGAATAAAACTTTACCTTAAGTAGGCTTAAATTGAGCCCACTGGCCTGAAACTGCTGGAGTGATGCTGCGGGTGTACATCTGTGGCTCTGCAGTCACGACCCTACCTAAACAGCAGTGATTGGTTCTCAGCTGACTTTAGAACAGTTGTGGTTCTGCCATAGACTTAACTTCCTGCTAGGTTTACCTCTGTGACAGACACTTCAGACACTGATTGACCTCTTCCTTGCTGAAAAAGGACCATTAGAAAACATTACAATGAAAAATTTATGGTTTTGCTTTCTAAGGGACATTGGCTTAATGATTTGCAATAAAGACCACTAGTGTAGAAAACCTTTAGAGCCCATTAACAAATGCATTTAAAATCAGCCATTGGTCACCTGTTAAACCATAAGGATCCTTTACACTGTGATATCAACCCATTAAAAAGACAAAACACAGTACAAAGCCACACTGTAAAAAATTCAACTCACTAAATGTTAAGCAAATTTTAAAAATACAGTTGGCCCAACTGACAATTTCAAGTTAATGTAACTTTTTTCCATGAGTTCTAGTACCTGGGCGGGTCTGCTCTGGAGCAAACTGACTTAGTAGCGTCCAACTGATTCCCTGTAAACATCAATCACACTGGAATCAGGGCAGGTACAAGTGAGGCTCGGCAACTGGTGTTTTGGAAAAAAACATAAGGGCAGATTCTACCTGTACTGAGGTCCAAGCCGTCATCTATGCGGGAAGCGCACGCTTAGAGCAGCTTCTGGAAACTTCAGAACTGGCTGTATTTCAGTTTTTCATCAGCCACAACATTAATACTGTAGACTAAAACCATCCACACATGGAATTACAGATATTATGTATATAAACAGATTCTTTCATAACAGAAAAATAAAAGTAAACCAAAAACATTGTTTCTAAACAAACCCACTTGAACACAAATCAAGTCGTACTTACAACCTCCAAAGTCGTACGTAGGAACTTCTGAGGAGGACTTAAAGGCAGCATTACTCACAATTAATTACAAGCACCGACTATTGGAAGTCACTTCTTCTCTCATCGGATTCGCGAGACACCTGTAAAAAACTCAAGTTAGTTTCGTGCTTGACGGAGAAGATGATACAGTTAGAGGTGTGCATCCGGAAGTTAGAAAAGAGCAGGGCTAGTCAACAGGGCACAGACTCGCTGTTAGATGCTCCAGGTGCCTCCGGGAGAGTTAGCACGCCCTCAACTCCGGCAGCAGAGCCCTCACAGCTGGGCGAATGGGTGGAGTCTTGGCGGCACAGTCGCAAAGCTAAAGCTTATGTTAAAGCTACCTCACATGAGCACCACTCATCTCCCATTCACGTGTCTAACAGGTTTGCCTCATGCAGTGCGACACCCTCTGAGACGCCTGTTGAAAGAGCTCTGGTTATAGGCGATTCAGAAAACGGTGAGTGCGTTTACCTGCACTCAATAATCCGATCATAACCAGATTTCTGCAGTTATCCTGAGAAACCTGAGAGACTGCGATACCTGAAATAAGTGAGCGGTATTGCCGTGAGCATGAACATACACACCTGACCCCTGACTGTGAACCTGCCTATAAAATAGTAAATGATACTTTTAGAGGTATATAACTTACATTTTTTGTCTCTGCTGCAATTTGTGCACAGCGACAGCTGATAGCCTGTTTAAAAGCATTCAAAATATACAGTTATACATGTGTATATATTTCACAATACTTCAGAATAATTTTAGTCCTTTCCTAAACATATGTAACCTCATTTACAACCTGAGAAAACATCTTTTCAAAATATGTACTACTACTACTATTAATAATAATAATAATAATAATAATAATAATAATAATACTTTCTGTACATAGTGCTCAGTGTTCTCAAATAAGAATGTACTTAAATAATGGCCCTGTTAATTATATCACTGTTGTTGGAACAAAACCGTGTATCTCCAAAATGGTAACTTTACAGGAAAAGGAAAAAACGTACTTTACTTTTAATATAAGTCAATGGAACCAGATGTTTTTCGGAGTCATTTTGGGCCATTTCTTTTGGTCCATTTATCATGAAATTTACACACAACGCATAAGGCCAACAGGCTTTTTCAAATTATGCCAAAAACTGAAAAACAATAAAAATGGAGATACAAAGTTTTTTTCCGACAGCAGTGATATATTATTGCTTACGTTATCAGTTAGCCAATGCATCTCACTCTTTCCTGAGTCCTTTAGGAGATGACGTGGAGTTCCTACATCGTGGAGTTCCTACATCGTGGAGTTCCAACATCGTGGAGTTCCTACATCCTGGAGTTCCAGCTTGGTATATTGTGAGAATCTGGCAATTATGTGATTTTCTCTTCTTTGCACAGAGTAGAGTTGTGAGATAAAGTTAATAATTTTTATATTTTTGGTAATGTTTTATTGTCTTTATGTTATTGTCAATTTACAGGTAAACACTGCTATTACCCTATTTTGTTCATGAGTTGGGAACATTGACAGAGGGAAGTTCCTTTGTGTCTCTGATATCTTGATCTGTATTTTCAGGATATCTGGACTGGTTTTCAAGATATCTTTGATGTGGCTCTGCAAATATTTATGAATGATTACATGACACTCATAAAATATTTTTTTATTCATAGATAATGTCAACCTGTACCATGTTTCATTACCATTGAAATCACACAACAAACATTATTAAAATACATCACTTACGATACACCTAAATTAAGAATGATCTTATTTTCTTCATCATATTCTTACCTGATTTACCAAGTAGCATTTTCCCATGAATTCCTACGTGTATGAGCTCTTGAGAATGCTTGTGCTCTTGATGTAAAAAGATGTAAAAAGGTGTTGAGTCTTTCATTGTGAAGATGAATGTACAAGTGTAGTGAAAACATGTAATTTGTGTCCTTCATCTGGCACATGGAGTATGGAGGAAAGCTCACAGTTCATTTGTTCTGCTGCAGCTGGCAACTGGTAAAACACCACCCCATGGATACAGCCCATGTGTAACACCCCCACAAAAAATTGAAAAGAATAACACACATGGAATATTTTTCTTTAATGTTTGTATGTATGAAATGTGAACAGTTAAAATGATGCTTCATTATAGGTCTCTGTGAATAATCCCCCCCCAATCCATGGGGAGAATGCAAAGTTAAGGTGCTGGTGAAAGGATTGTTTAAAGTGTCTGAAGAAGGGAATCACTGAGGTTACAATTAATTAAACAGGCCTTGCATAAATTTCCAGAACTGCAAGCATAAAATATTAATAAGGCTAAACTGTGTACATTTACAAATGCTTAATATCTAGAAATACAACTGCACCATTTTAGTATAATTGTTTTTCATCATTACCTTAAAAAAAAGAAACAACTCACATGAGTTTAGAAGGTAAAAACAGAAATCTGCGGGAGTGACTGGTGCTGCAGATACAGTTAAAACAGTAAGTTGTTATTGTAACTGAGCTGTGATTTGGTAACTAGATGCTAAGTGGCTTAACCAGTATCAGACTAATATTTGGGAAATCTTTGTTCTCTCTTCTATTCATGTTGCTGCTTTAGGTCTTAACCAAACATGTTCTCTTATTGTAATGACCTCCACATTTACCTCCAGGGTACTCAACAGAGTGCAGAGTGCATTTGGAAAAGTTCTCTGTCTGTAGCACAGACTGTATTTCTGTTTCTTATGATTTAAAATAAACATATTACGTTGTTCATGAACCTGAAGTTTGCTCTTATACATATTTCCATGCCACCTCAAATTGTGGAATGAAAACATTGAGATATAAGGTGATTTAACAGAAAATTTAAAGAATAAGAGATGTGGGGTCGTGCCCATAAAGATTGTGCCCATGCTTTGTTTCTATGTAATACAACTTTTTTGCTTGACTGAACCACTGTTTTTTTTCCTTTCCTGTAGGTTAATCTAATGTGTACCAGAATTTTTTATTTACATTTTTAAATCACTAAAATTCTAAATGGTGAGGATGCCTTTGAACTTAACTAGAGTGGATTGTGTTTTCTCACCTCACCTTTTTCACTCCTTTCAAGTTTACATGAATAGTATATCTGCTTCCATGGTGGATCCCATCTTATACAACGAAAATATTAATTTTACTAAAGTCCTGTTTCAATGTCTCTTTTTCCTCTACTTCTAAGCACCTCCCACCCACCACATTGCAGCTACAGGAGCCTACAGATATCCTAAACTGCTTAGGGCTTACAGCTTGTCCCAGGTGCTTTTACTATAGTATTGTTTAGAGTTTTGCTCCTCACATTATTAGTACATATTTCATTATATTGTACTACATATTTTGCCAATATTATGATTTACATTTTAAGATGTATTTGGAACTATGGCTCACATGCTTTGCTTTTTTATTTACTTTGCAAAACTGGTACATTGTTATTCACAATAACATGCAAGGAGCATTTCTATTGCATAAGCTTTTTTCTTTTTCTTGTTGTTGATTTGTATATCGATTTTTCACACTGTCTGCTTTTTGGATTATTCTTTTTGGAGTGTTTATTACTAATTTTACTTAATGTTTCTTCATTTTTGATGCAGCCATTAAGAATCCACATTCACAAGTTGCAAGTGGCAAAGAAATTGACCAGAGACCTCCACATCTGTTAAGACTAAGAGTTAAGAGTATTTTTTAGCCCACTAGGGTAGGCTTCAGATGTTGATTCTCTTGCTGTCACTCTCTCCTACACATTTACACTCACTGGCCATTTTTAAGGTACTCCTAACAGATTGCAGTCATATCTGTTTCTGTACATAACTTTTAGCCCTCTTTCACCCTGTTTTTCAGTGGTCAGAACCTCCACAGGACCCTCACAGAGCAGGTATTATTTGGGTGGTGTATTGGACACAGCAGTGATGCTGGAATTTTTTAAAACACTGTGTCCACTCACTGTCCAAATTATTTGACACTCCTGCCTTGTTGGTCCACCTTGTAGACGTAAAGTTAAAAATGATAGCTCATCTGTTGGTGCACAGTGTGTGTTGGTCATCCTCTAGTCCTTCATCAGCGATCACAGGATGCTGGCCACAGGTGCTGCACACACCAATGTAGTTTGTAATTTTTTGGTAAACACCATTTTAACTGTTTCTTTACTTGTGTAATTGTTATTCCAGTCATTTTGTCTGAATTGTAAGTTCTGTATATGTTGTTTAGACAATTAAAGCAATTCCTTCAAAATGCTTTCTGATGTAATCATTTCATGTCTGCATACCAGTGAACACAGGTGAGCTTTAAAAATTTTATA
The DNA here is from genome assembly GCF_904425465.1 of Colossoma macropomum. NCBI lineage: Eukaryota > Metazoa > Chordata > Actinopteri > Characiformes > Serrasalmidae > Colossoma > Colossoma macropomum. The sequence continues at coordinate 18,439,667 of NW_023494810.1, forward strand.
AGACAAGCATGAGAACATTTGTTGTGCTAAGAAATTGTTAGTTTTTCTTTTAGTGTTAACAAAATATATTCATCAGCATAACTAACAATTTACAAAGGTTGAGTGATCAAGAAAAAATTTGAGGAAATTCTGTACCAAGTTTTTTTTTTTTGTTGCACAAGCTAAAAAAATTTTACAGTGCAGTATAGGGCTGAGATGTACAGGTATGCAGCATAAATAGTACAGACTGTAATATTATAGTACAGACAAATGTTGAAACTGAGAAATCTTAATATTTTTTGAACAACAATATATGGCCATTTTAAATTTGATGCCAACAACACGTTCCCAAAAAGTTGGGACGGGACAACAAAAGGCTGGTAAAGTTGTGTAATGCTAAAAAACACCTGGTGGTTAATTGGCAATAAGTCAGTAATGTGATTGAGTACAAAAAGAGCATCCCAGAGAGGCTGAGTCTTTCAGAAGTTAAGATGGTGAAAAACTGCATGATCAGTGCAACAATTCAAGAATAATGTTTCTCCACATAAAAAAGAAACCCTGCCACCTTCTCTGGCCCTGAGCTCATTTAAAATGGACAGAGGGGAAGTGGGAAAGTGTCCTGTAGTCCGACAAATCAAAATTTTAAATCGTTTTTGAAAATAATGGATGCAGTGTCCTGTGGGCTAAAGACCACTCAGCTTGTTATCAGTGCACAGTTCAAAAGCCAGTATTCATGATGTTATGGGGGCATTAGTGCACATGGTAGGGGTGATGTGCACATATATGAAGGCACCATTCATGCTGAACAATAGATACATGTTTTGGCAACATATGCTGCCCTCCAAATGATGTCTTTTTCAGAGAAGGCCTTGCTTATTTCAGCAAGACAGTGCCAAACCACATTCTGCATGTATTACAGCAGCACAGCTCCATATTAAAAGAGTCCGGGCGCTGAACTGGCCTGCCTGCAGTCTCAACCTGTCACACACTGAGAACATTTTGCACATTATGAAATGAAAAATACTGCAAATGAGCCCCCGAACTGTTGAGCAGCTGAAATCGTACATTAAACAAGAATAGGAAAACATTTCACTTCCAAAACTACAGCAGTCGGTCTCCTCAGTTCCCAAACGCTTACAGAGTGTTGTTAAAAGAAGAGGTAATAAGTGGTAAACATGCCCCGTCCCAACTTTTTTTTGGAATGTGTTGTTGACATCAAATTCAAAATGGGCATATATTTTTCAAAAAACAATAAAATATCTCAGTTTACACATTTGATATGTTGTCTTTGTAGTATTTTCCTTTAAAAATATGGTTTACTTGATTTGCACATCATTGCATCCTATATTTATTTACATTCTGCACAGTGTCCCAACTTTTTTGGAAATGGGGTTGTAGATTTACCACTTTTTACTGAGATTTCAGGCACACATTTTCTTTCTCGCACTTTCTCTAGTGCGTGCACTCACTACTCTTTCGCTCTCTTTCTCGTGCTGGAGAGAGCGTTGAGAGAGAGAGTTCACAGAACTTGTAGTACTTTGGTTAACTCATTATTTTAAGTACAATAACATTTTTAATGATTTTGTTTATAAGACGCAATAAGCATTGCTGAATCGCTGCAGGTTTTGCTGACTTATAATTTCTTTTAAAAATGTAGCAACTGCACATTTTACTGTGTAATTAAAAAACTGTTGAGGCTGATATCCCAAAATAATTCTACAGTGATCTGGGCTGAGTCCCGGATATTTACCGGTCAACGCCTCTGCACTTCACCCTGACAATAACATCTCCTCTCACACAAGACTAGCCATACCTCCAGAGTCTTTCAGTGCCAGGGCCTGGCAGTAGTAGGACGCTACATAGCTCCCCCCTTCAAAGGTCAGCTGGTCCCCAGCAACCTATCAGCTCGAGCCAAGTCCCTGGGTGCACACACAGACACACCAGAACAAATGCCATAGGCCGTGCAGTCCTTTGCAGGGGAGGAAGTAAGATTAACATTACTGCAACTGCAACAGAAACATCTCATTCGATTAGGAGGACAACAAATTAAACAATAAAACTAGTATCTATATAGACCCTATACCTCAGTATGCTGAATATTGTATTGTGGTCATATAACTGTCTTTAAACCATCATTAAAATAAGGAGCATGAATTACCTGAGCAACAGAAACAACTCGTCAGATGAGGATGACAACAAATGAAATGGTAAAATTATCTTGACACAATATCTCAGTTGGGCTCCTTTGCTTTCACTAAAAGGGTACACATGTCTATTTGGTGTCTATTTTGTGTTAAATAAGGATGGAATCACTCGCTCTATCCAGAAACCCCAAATCTTCTTCCTCTTCATACAGCTTCTCTATTCTATGATTCAGAAACTGATTTTGTGACACAATCTTGTTGGCTGTCTCGGAAGAGATGAGAGTGGAGAATACATAAGTTTGTACTCATGGCTGGATCTACTATACAGGTGACCTGGATGACTGCCCATGAGCACCCAATGCCCAGGGGAAAAGGCCCACCAAAAGGTTGCTCCAAAAAGTATGTAATGTAAAATGTAAAAAGTGCACATTTTAAATTATTTTAATGATCTGTTAACACTTTTTCCACTTATAATTATTTAAACAACTTTGCCAATGACCTTTTATTGGCATATCTGACTGGTCTTGTTAAAGCTAAGATGTTAACTCTGGTTCAGTTTAGAAAAAAAAAAATTGATATGGCTAATAGTGTATTGTAATGGCAGAGATAAGAGATGAATAAAAGATAAGGCACCTGTGTGGGAGGAGCTGAACACACAGGGCCAGTACCAGTGAATGGATCCCCAAGGGTCGTTCGGGGTGTACACATAGAGCACTCCCATCTGTGTTGATGGCGCAGCAAACAACAGAAGTGGTGGAAGGCACAGACAGCGGTGATTAGTACAAAGCAGGGGCTGGGCTTAATGGAGGAGCAGAAGCAGTGGCTGTAGGAGCTTCTCCGTAGCTAGAGAGATGAAATGTAAACGGACTGACTTAGTGCAACACAAAATCAACACTGGTGACACTGCCCCAATTCAGCTCTGCTTTGCTGGCTTCTGCTGGCAAAGAAAGAGGTCGCAGAGCAGAAAATAAAGGAGATGGCAAGATTCACTGAGCTGTTGAGGAGCCCCTGGGTGGTGCTGGCAGTTATAGCAAAGATGGTAGCTGGACCCCACGCATTGATAATGCCTTGGATCAGCTCGCTGTTTTCTACCCTCTGCGCCTGACTATGCAAGGTACCGGTGCTGTCAATCCTTAGGTTGGGCAGTGAGTTCATAGATGCCAGCGATAGGGCCATCAGTGCTGTCCTCTCACAAGTGCAGGAAGGGAACGAGAGAGTTATTGTATACTAAAGCTGGTGTCTGAGTATGCCAGTGTGCAACTACTGCGTGATATGATGGGAGCTGTTGCCCCTCATGGTGGGGCTGCGCCATTTCTGACCCTACCCATATGGAATCCCCTTTTTACGCCCCTATCTGTATAGAACCCCCTTTTACCGCACTGTTCTTGCCTCATTTATCTGGCTTTTGCAGTTCAAAGAACCTGAGGGTCAGGCCGTGAGGTGCATTGTGGCCATACATAGTAGGGAATTACATAGTGACCAGGGGTTCATCTGTCAAAAAAGTCACTGTGGAAGGGCTTCTGCATGGTCAAAGACCGCCTAGGCAAGGTAGCATATTGGCTCAGGGCGGGTGGCAGACTGTTGTGGTCCACAGAGGTAGACTGGCCCCATACCCGTCCTGTGAATGAGAGAAAATACAGGCCCGATAGGAGCCATCGTGCCAGAGACACAGCCATGAGAGAGAGTCAGGGGTGTCCATGGCAAGGAGCGGATGCCCTGTGTAGTGAACACCACCATCTGGTTGAACCAAAGTCACTCTTGTTTACAAGAACTCCCCATGTTACCCAAACTAAAAGTTTTGGCTCCACAAAGTCTGAGGTAAAAGCCATAAAACAGGATTAAGTTGTCTAACAAGTTTTATAGCTTAAAAGGAAGTAACCTGGGACCAAGCATGGACACCGCGGGAGGTTATCAACCTTCTGCCCCAAAAGATAGACCAGGCAGCAATAAATCCATGCCTGGAATCCAGCTGCAGAGTTTTACCAAGACTCTTAACTAAACTTTTGAATTACAGAAAATCAAATTTCTAAAGTGTGCATCGACTCCGAATTGCCACCATTCAACAGGGTTCATTGTCTGGAGTCTGGAGACCCCAAAAACGAGGTTGTTATGAGAATCTATAACAGAGTTAGCCCTTTTTGGATTTTATTGACAATTTAGATATGAAGCCACAGCACCCCCAAGTGGTGAGAATGAGACACAACCCACTGCCACCGTTAAGACATTTGCTTCTAAGAAAAGAACCCAAGAAAACTCGTTGCGTGGTCTGCCTGAATGTCCTAGTTGTTCATTCCTTGGTTTTGAAAGTTAAACCTATTTTATGTTAGAATAATGTTTCTTTTCCTTTGTTTTAAAACAAACGAAAACAAAGAAGGCAGTGATTCTGGGAAAAGGTGCTCCTAAACTTATGCACCGCAAATCAGAATTGGAAACAATGAATAGTTAATTAACCGTTAGATGATCAGTACTCTGTCTCCGCCTCCAAAGGGCAGGACCTACAGCCGAACAAAACCTGAGTGCTCAGCAGTTTCAGGGAGTTCTGCGCTGACAAGAAGATAGCCAATTTCTAAGTTTGAGCTGGCCTTGGTCAGAAAGATAAATCCAACGTAAGCTGGCTCCTTCAATTTGCAGTCAGGGCTCTGGGGTGCCAATTTGTTTAATACAAAAACTCTTAATAGATATAACCACGCATATAGTTATTCCTGTCCATATTTAGGTTAATTCTCTAGAGGCTCTTTCACATCTATGTCTCGAGCTGCTTCCCAAGAACCTCACATTTAGCTGTGAATCACTTTACTTGAGTTATTTGTTTCTTTTGACTTTTAATTTTATTTTTTATTTTCTGTTGTTTATCATTGAAGGTAGTCCAAATGTAGTTTGATATTTAGCCAATAAATCGCCTTTTATTGAAGCATCCTGGTGCAAGCATTTCTCTCTCTTGTCCTAGTCTGTAGACTTCAAATAAATCTGGGTTACCTTAAACCCTTGTCTAAGGTTCTAGCAATAATAACATTAAATTGCAAAACCCACTACACCTGTGATGCTTGCAGTACCCAGGACAATGGACATTCTGAAATCTCATCTGTGAAAAGACCGAAGCAGGGGCAACATACTACCACACATCTCAAAGACTTTGTTCTGAATTTGTGGGTCACCGGGACGGCTGACCCTATGTGGGTGGTAGGGGGACTATGTGGTGGCTGATGCTCCGTGTTACAGAAGGGGCTTTTGCGGGGTGTGGTGTGCAAAGCTGCACCGCACACTCTGCCCCCACTTCTCCCAAAAAAGAGGTGTCTATTGTGGTTTGTTGTTGTGCTTGAGTTGCTTTGATTTTATTTGCTACATTAGTTTTGTTTGTTTCATAAACATATATATTTTTACATACATACATTTATTTCTATTCTTTTCAGTTCTTTTGTATTGTTATGCTTTGTTATGTTATGCAAATTAGGGTCACCCTCAAGGTACAATGAGTTTAACAAAAGGTTTATTGAATGACAATTCCAGTTAAAAAGGTTTGTAATAATTGAAACACAGGACAACATCAAAAACTGTTTTATTGCTCTAGAATCAGACTTTGGCACTGTCTTCAACAAAATGCTTCTGGGTGGACATTACAGCTGCCATTTGAAGTGTGGGCTAATATATGAGGTTTAAGTCTTGAAGCTATTTGTGAACAAATGCATGTATGAAACACTTTCAGTAAAAACACTGCACTTTGTGTCAGTGAGGGTTTCTTTTCCATTGGTGGAGCTGCTGGGTTATGTGTGTGTGTTTTTTCTCTGAAAGATTGCCCCACATTAGTGTTAGTATGTGTGTATTTAGTGGTGGACCCCACGGTGGTCAGGCTGCTGGAGGACACGGTTTTGGCGTTGAATGCAGCGATGACCCAATCAATGGTCAGCTCGAAACTGCTGGACATTGGCCTCTGGGGCTGCTTTAGCCTGAATCAGATCATCAGTCACATGCACATGAATGACAGGAACCTCCTCTGGATCATTTCCACTTCACAGACACACACACACACAAACATAATGGAAATGATCATACACTGAGTCTCCAGTTTATTAGAAACACCTACATCATAGCTGCTGCACTCAGTGGCCATTTTATCGGAAACACCTACCATATAGGTACAATTTGTAGGTTTATATGTCTGCTGTGCATACTGTGATCAGTATTTTGGGGCAAAATATTGTTGCTGAATTGAAAAAAGTTTTCATGGTAGTACATCTTTAAATTATTCAAGAGTTTCTTTTGGAAAATTCAGTACCAAGTGACCACAACTTTCCCTCAGTGGTGTGAAAATTCCCCATATACTTTAATAAACTTGTCTCCTAATTTGTAACCTCAGTGTGTTTGACATCTTTATTTTGCTTCCCTTGAGCCAGGATTAAAACCTGTCAAAGCAGGCAGTTCCTTGCCATGTTAAGCAGCAAGACACACCATACTCTCGGAAAATGTGTTGCTCAGTTTAATACACATGTCGGTGACATTGCTAGGTTGAGGGTTGTCTGCTGCCCAAAATATCAACTAAGAGCAGCTCTGTGGTCTGAAACTGAAGCTAGAGAATGGCTAGTGCAACTGTGCTTAACAGGCGGGCTACTATGGGAGGCAAATCCACCCTAAAAAGAAATTAAAATTAAAACATTAAAATGTAAATGCAAACCTCTTTTTTGCCATTTCATTTTCCAAACATCTGTGCAAAAATCCTGCCAAAATTGAAAATGAAATGAAATAACTATATTTGTATTTTAATTTTGCACATGAGCTCGAGTAATTTGTGACAAAAACAAAAATAATTTAAAACAGCTATTTGTCATTTCATTTTAGTCGTTATTTTGGTATTTCGTGGCCACATCTAAAATGAAAAAGCTAACAGATAAAAGAAAATCCAAGCTTCACTTTGGGGCAAAATATTGTTGCTGAATTGAAAAAAGTTTTCATGGTAGTACATCTTTAATTATTCAAGAGTTTCTTTTGGAAAATTCAGTACCAAGTGACCACAACTTTCCCTCAGTGGTGTGAAAATTCCCCATATACTTTAATAAACTTGTCTCCTAATTTGTAACCTCAGTGTGTTTGACATCTTTATTTTGCTTCCCTTGAGCCAGGATTAAAACCTGTCAAAGCAGGCAGTTCCTTGCCATGTTAAGCAGCAAGACACACCATACTCTCGGAAAATTAGTTGCTCAGTTTAATACACACGTCAGTGACATTGCTAGGTTGAGGGTTGTCTGCTGCCCAAAATATCAACTAAGAGCAGCTCTGTGGTCTGAAACTGAGGCTAGAGAATGGCTAGCGCAACTGTGCTTAACAGGCGGGCTACTATGGGAGGCAAATCCACCCTAAAAAGAAATTAAAATTAAAACATTAAAATGTAAATGCAAACCTCTTTTTTGCCATTTCATTTTCCAAACATCTGTGCAAAAATCCTGCCAAAATTGAAAATGAAATGAAATAACTATTTGCAATTTCATTTTGCACATGAGCTCGAGTAATTTGTGACAAAAACAAAAATAAATTTAAAACAGCTATTTGTCATTTCATTTTAGTCGTTATTTTGGTATTTCATGGAAACATCTAAAATGAAAAAGCTAATAGATAAAAGAAAATCCAAGCTTCACATTGGCTTTGCTTCATGAAATGCAGAATACGTGTCAAAACTAAAATCAAAATGCAATGTTCACGTTCTTATTTATTTTTCATAGCATATCTGACAAAATTAAAATGAAAATGCAAAATGGATAAATTAACAGCAAAGTGACAGTTTGTGATTCAGTTTTTGGCGTGGACGAGCTTTAAGTGTCAGAATAAAAAGGCAAATGCAAACGAACATCGGTGCCACCTACTGGGGATTTACTTTTCATTTGCCACTTTGCTTTTTCGTTTTCAAACTGACGAACATGCAAATATATGTTAATTAGCACTAGGCAGGGCTACAGGGTACATTTTAGGACATCCTCAGACCTCAGAGTCAGAATGGCATCATTCCTCAAGGTAAATGACTTCGAGTCTTGAGAAAAACCACCATCATGTCTCAGATCAGGTGAAACTTAACATCAGACCAAACGCAAGCCTAGTCGAACATAAACTGGTGTTCTCAGTTATTGACTGACCCCCTAATAACTTGGACACAGACCTCCTGGAGGACACAGACTTCATCTCAACCAAATTCTCTACATCTGCACAAAGGGGAAGGAAATAGGTGATAAGGCTGACACACATACAAATATGGGTGAATATATATATATATATATATGAGAAGGTGACTCAATGACAGGATTTTTCAAAATTACCATTTTTAGAAATCTTATTAAAAAGGACATAATGTGTATTTTTTTGAAGGTTTCAAACAGAAAATCATGAAAAATAGTTCTATTTAGAATTTTAATCTAAATCACCTTTTTTCTTAGTTTACTTAATCAACATATATGGTATGAGGGTTGTACCATCTGACATTTTGGGGACAAAAAGAATCTAAAATGAATTTTATATGGAGGTACTGAAAATAGTTTCAGGTAAAACAGGTATTTTTTTAAAGATTTGATATATGTCATGTATTTATGAAATAATTATTTGGGAAACTAATAGACTTGGACCCAAACATGTCATATATATATGTATATATATATATATATATATTGAAGGTGATTATTCGACTGTAAGAAACATAAAATGCAACCATCTACTAAGATCGTACGATGGATGAGTGGAAAATATCAACAGAAGCAAGTCTTTCAAAACTAATGTAAGCTGTAATAGAGGCAAAAGATGTGCAAACAGCGTTTTGCTGGATTTTAGGCTGTTAATGTTTTAAATTGTTTCCCAACTACGTACACATATTCACAGAATATTACACACATTTCTGAAAGCTACAAACACCCATTATCATTTACACTATCCTCAACACCCTACAGAAACCGGGAAAAATACATACATGACGTAAAACAAAGTAATCCATTCTGATTCACAAACACAAACAGCAGATATGGATGCACATCGACCACAAGTAAGACAAAAAGCACCAAAGAGTTTAATCAGTCATTAAGCTTTCTTAAGAAAAAACTTGCAAAGGTTCTTTGGGCTACTATAAGGTTAAGAACACATTTAAGAACATAATGTTTTTAGGAATACCACTCGTTCTCAAAATTATCCTTAAGAAAATGGTTAAGAAAAGAACAAGATAAGTCTTACGAAGTTACTTGAAGAACAACAGTTTTTCTTTTCTTAAGAATGAAGTTAAGAAAAACACACATTTAAGAAGATTTTCTTTCTTAAGACACTGTCATGAATCCAGCCCCTGGTTCTGGAAGTAAAAAATCACATTCATTTTCTCCTAAGACATTTAAAAAAAATGCATATTTAAACACTTTTAAGCACTCAGCCAAACCAATAAGCTACGAGATAAATCATGACATTATAAAAATAAAATCAAAGCAAAAGTTTTGGAAAATGAATAAAAAGGCAAAGGTACAAGACTGTGTACTTAATGTGTTTAATGTTGGAATGAACTACATATCCCATAAAGCACTGCAAATGGTTCCAACTAATCACTTTCACTCCTTTTTCCACCAGCTTTTGCAATTATGTATTCATATTTCGCATTTACTGACCACCATGGGTGGTGCTTACTGAGTGGATATCTCTCTTTGTTCACAGCTTCAGACCAAGAGATGTATACCAAATAAGTCACCCTGCACTTGATGTCACCAAAGCTATATCATCTAGGACAAATTGCAAGCTTTCTCACTTCTTACTATCAGACTGACTTTGCAGCCCAGCGACACTCTTTCAAAGTGTCAGAGCTAATAAATTCTTTTTGGCCTTGCTTCAATGCCAGCAGTGGATGTTTGTGTCACTTCTAAGGTAGTGTCACCAGATGAAGCACTTTGCCCTGACCCACATTGCCCTGGTTTGGGATGTAGACGCACAGATGAGGTCCTCAACAGGACACATAATATAGCTGCCAGGATGGCCAGAATTGTTTATTTTCTCTCCCTTTTTCTCTTGGTCCCGCATTCTTCTCAGCAAGCAACCAACGAAGCACAACGCACCGACAAACTCTTAAACGCTGCCCTTCTGTCAGTTGGTTATTTGGTTCGGGGCCATGGCAGAATTTGGTTAATGGTCATCTCCAAGTGTGGCTGGCACAGTCTACACTTTCAGATGCATGTGCGGCGACGCGGATTCGTTCTCTGCCCTTCGTCCTGGGCTATGTCTTCGACCCTACGATTAGGGCAGCTTTTGAATGCTGCACCTTTTCTCCAAGTTGTCTAGGCTGGAGACCCTACAAGTGCCACACTACTGTTGCAACACAGGAATTTCCACTGACCCCTCGACAAACCCTCATTACTGGGGTGCTGAACTGCGGAAAAGCTTTGATGTAAAACCCTGGCCACACCACCCTAAGCCACCTGCCCATGCTTCCAAGTTCATGGTGGCTAATGGCCACCACTGACAGTCCTCAGCTGGTGATGGAGCTGCTGTCAGCCCAACACATGGCCTATTGGAGAAGGATGGTCATGGACCAAGAGGTCTTAAACATCATGTCAACAGGCTACAGGCTTAAGTTCTGCCACTGGCCTCCTCTCAATGCCTTCCAAAATATTATTGTTATTCAGAATAAAGTTCATGTTGACACTCTTCCAGGAAATCAGTTCCTTCTTGGCCAGACGAGCATTAGAAAAAGACAGAGACTTTGGCCAATTCTGGACCTCTGGGGGTTGAACTTCCTTTTGCATGCTTCACACTGCTGCAGTTCTGCACAGTGTTCATGAAGGAGAGTGGTTTACTTTGGTGGACCTTCCTTTGGCGTTTCCTCCGGTTTGCGTTCCACAGAAAAGTGTTCCATTTCAAAGTTCTCAAGCACTAGGTCTGTCTGTGAACTGGGAAAAGAGCTAACTGTATCTGTCACAGATTAAGCAGTTCATTGGCATGGTGATAAATGATGGTGACCTCTCTGCCAATAGATCAAGCCCAGGCAATTCTGCTGCTCATTGGCCACCTGAGGCTGGGAACACAAGTGCAGTACTTAACACTGCTTTGGCTTCAAGGATTTCTCATGGCTGTAGCACAGGTCATTACACTGGGGCAGCTCTATATGAGATGCTTCCAGACAGGCCCGGATCATCCAATGAGTTTTACTGCACGAGCTACCAGGGGGCCCCTGTGAGCAAGTATAAGAAAATCTAAACAGCTGTTCTGAGTCACGGTGGGAATGGTACAATGGGAAAATGAACTAATACTGTGTCCTAACAGAAACTGATGCGAACAACAACAAAAAAAAATACGCTTCCATTATAATTAGTGAGGATGACCACACCAGCTGAGAGTGGTAGAGCACAATGCGGTGCAATGCACCATGCCATTTTTTGTCAGATGCACTGTTTCTGAGTTCTGACCATGTCACATCGCTCTGAGGGATTTCAATGACCCTTCCAGTAAACAATTTGAAGACAAACAGCCAGAGTGCTGGAAGTTAGAGATGAAAATTGTTCTGTGATAAATAACTAGCTACATAGTTAGGTTAGCTAAGTAAAGGGACAAGTTAATATGGCCGAGCTGCCCACCACCACAATAATGCTATGTTAATTAGAATACTGATGATAAAAATGGGGATAAACGTAATGTAACCTGTTAAAAACTCTATTAAATACATGCCCAAACCATAGCTGGATGACTCTGTCAGTAAAGCAGCTTTTGAAAGGTCTATGGTTTGTTTACGTTTTGACATGTGCTTGACGTTTACGATGTACACATCCTGCAAGCTTTGCGACCCGATGCAATATTACATTTGAATGCCTGTTGCTGGTAGGACACAGTGTAATTTTGTGGTCAATCTCCGCATCTTTCGTAAACATCAGTTTCTTTTTCTCCTCCGATCACTGCTGATCACTGTTACACTATCCTTCATTATCTTGCTCAAGCTTTCAGGTTTTTAGCATTGAGCTAGCGTTGCTGTGCATGTACTTTGAATATGAAGCTCCAGAAATTCAAAAGATGAGTCATCAGAGGTGGTAGTATACTTGAGCTAGACACCTCTGATGACTCATCTTTTGAATCAAACTGACTCATCAAACTGTCAAGGCTGCTTGACAGTTTGTGTTTTTAAGTTTTCTTTTGTACATTTGTACATGTACATTTCAGCTGCCCGTTTTTAATTTATGCCGTCTTCATTGGGTTAATATTTTGCTTGTCAGGAACGGATGAATGCTTTATAGAGAAATGTACTGGTTCTTGGGTTTTACGTTAACCTGTGTTCTAATGCTACTGTTTTGTCTTAATTGGAAAAAAAATGCGCTCATAGAGGTGACATGCCAACATTGTGATTAGTGTGCTGCCATCGTGATGCTGCATAGGCCTCCTTTATCTTGCTGTGATAACAAAATCACCGACCACCCAAAAAAGGTAGCCAGATAGGGGCCAACCACACAGTCGTGCCCAAGGGCTCATAACTTGATGATCCAGCATTCCTTCCAGATGTGGCTGATATCTTTCTGGCTTGACTCTCTGTGCCACAGGCATGCGTTAGTTTGTATTCCATACGAGTATCTGATAGGTCTCAAATCATGGTGGTCCTTACAGTTCCTCATGTCTCGGACGATGATGGGTCAGCTACCCACATGTAGAAAGGTAGTGACAACAGATGCATATGGTGGCACAGGTGAATTCAGGGCAAGAAGTCAGTGGATATGCACAGGGCCATATTACAGAAACTTCATATCTTTTTGTCTTAACCTAAGATCTGACAGGTCAAGTTTTTTTTTTCACAAATTAGGAAGTTTCTGTAGCACGGCCCCAGGAACATATCAACCATCTCGGGTTGTAAGTAGTGAAACTCGCCTTAGAGTATCTTCTTCCATACCTACTGGACACTCATCTGAGTGTAGGTTTAGACAACCAAGCTACTATCTAACATGTGAACCATTAAGACAGCATCAGATCTCGGGCTCTGTTGAGCCTGGCACAGGGCCTGTGGACTTGGGCGCACCCCAAGTTCCTGTCATTGACAACTGCTCCACCTATCAGGTATAGTGAACCCAACAGCAGATGCACTCAGCCAGAGCCACTGGAGACTTCACCAAGACATGGTCAGTATGACTTGAGGCTAACATGGACAGGGACATACGTCAAGCCCAATTTACTGTCAGCTGTGATTCTCTGAAGACAGTCCACTGGGACAGCATGCACTGGCCCAAGATTAACGGAGGAAGTTGCTGTATGCATTTCTCCAACTGCTTCCCTGTCTCCCACTGAGTTCACAGAGAACATCAGGTCGTCTTGGTAGTGCCAGAGTGGCTGAAATGGCTGTGGTTTCTCTGTGTCTTTATTACAAGGCGTTCCGTGTGAGCTCCTTCTACAGAAGGACCTTCTCTCCCAGCTGGGGGGCCATGTGTGGCATCTACGACTGGAGTTTCTCCAGCTATGGCTGCCCTTAGGGCCACCTCAGATCTGTTATCATGCTCTCATGGTGTCAGAAATACAATTCTGCATGCAAGATCTCCTCAAACGCATGCCTTAAATGAAGGCAAGTGGCAGGTGTTCTTGAGCTGGATGTATGTATGCTCAAAGAACCAAATACACCTGCTTTCATGCTGTGTGGAAACAGTGCTTTCATTCCTGCAGGAGCTACTGGAGATGAAGAGATTTCCCTCTACTTTCAAAGTCTACGTAACTGCTCCAACTAGCTGATTGTGGCCTTCTTGAAAGGGGCACAGAGACTTCGCCCACCGTGCTCAACCAGGCCATCGCCCTTGGAGCTCACCATGGTACTGGACTACATATGCAGCACTCTTTGGTACTTTTGTAGATGTTACTGTTTTTTAATTATCATATATAGTAATACATAATAAGTTTCATATACAGATGATGTTTGCATTTTTTCATTATACTTTTAACAGTACTTTTCTTTTATTGGTGCTATCAAGTGTTGGTTATAAAATGATTTATGAAAAAATGATTTTTGTCTAATTCCATAAAAATGATATTAAACTAGACATTCCCTATCTTCTTATTTTACTCACTGAGGTGGCCCCAAGTGACAAATATAATCACTGAAAGGGAACTTGAAAGGTGGAAAAAGTCTGTTGCTGCAATACAAACTACATTCCACTACACAGTCAGACACTGTTTTTTTTAGCCCTTTTAACTGTTTTCTGCTAATCACTAAATAAACACATCATTTCTGACAGTGAAAACTGCACTGCAGCTGTTGCTGCTGCTTGCTGACAAATATTGCTTTGCTTTTCTCCATGGTAACAGCGACGTCTCTGATTGGTGGAGCTTGCTTCAGGATGTATGGGTAGTGTATTTCTTTAAGAGGAATGAGGCAGTAATACACAATTTTTCGGAAACAAAGATGATTTTTGAGTTTAAATGGAGCATGTATCCTCATCTCACAATCTCAAAGCTTAAGGTAAGTCTAACATTGGCTGGATAAAATATTATGATTAAAAATGAAATTCCCTGTGGCGATTCTGAATGGGATTTTTACTTCTGGAACCAGACTGTTCAGCTCCATTACACCTACGTTACACAAGAGCCCCTTGCAGTACAAGGGGAGCAGGGGAAAGCAGAGAATGGATTATTCAATTTCAATGCCCCCCTCCTCAGCTAATTTAGCCTCAGTGAGCTACACAACTAGCCATGCAAACTCTGTATTGTAAAGCATTTATGAATAATTGCTTTGTTAGACTATATGCTTTGGCTACAACCATGGTGCTTTTCTTTTTTGTTGTTGCTAGCTGTGTAGCTTTTAGCATGCTAACAAGCAGGCCAGCAGAGCAAAATAATCAAGTTGTATCAGCAGTCACGTACAACAGATTGGGTAGTTTGCTACCTTAAACCCAGTGTGATCATAATGAATTGACTGTCATGGTTTTGAAATATTACATATTTTAAAGTATTCAATTGCTATGCTTTGTCTGCTGTGTTTTGGGGTTAGAAAAGATTACTATGTTTTTTTCCTGCTGAAGTTTTGTGTTTTTTTCTTGCTGAAGTTGTGTTTTGTGTTCACTTGGTCCATCACCCCTTCGAGGGCTCATCTAACACACTTCTTTTGAGCTAATAAACTAAGGCCCCTAAGATGGCATCAGGGATGACCTGAGTAGGAATAGCAACACAAGGTCATGTTAAAAATAATAGACTGAAATGTCATTCTGTAGATTAATTTGGTTTTTACAGTCTGTATCCAACAAAGAAAAATTGTAATAATGATATAGCAGGGTTAACTTAAGGCCTTGTAGTGTGTATCATGGTGTGTGTGTGTGTGTGTGTGTGTGTGTGTGTGTGTGTATTTTCCCACCTGTGAGGCTGACTAGTAGCCACCCTTCCTCTGCTGGACCCTTGTTCTGAGTGGCTTCATTCAGCTTCCCGAAAAACAGTTCACTAATGCGGTGAAACATGATCAGGCTGGACCCTGTTGTCTACCTGTTTGGCGTTTGTTTTGTAGATCCATGGGCTTTTACCTGAACACACACCTGGCAAAGATAAGAGTTAATGGACACGCAGACCTGGGAAACAACAGTACACATAGAACAGCATTATGTTATGACAAAATAAAGAGAGAGAGAAATTACAGATGCATTATTAAAACAACATTATAAGTAGCAGTACATACCCAGCTGTTCATGGCAGAATAACTTTTAATTTATCTCCATTTGTAAATGTTACAATCACAGTCAGTCACAGCCTTTTGCTCATTTGCTGAAAACTATGATTAACACAACATTGATCTATTTTCAAATGTACAATTGTAACCAGAGACAACAAGCTATGAACCAAGATAAAACAACTTTGAACTAATAGGAAGTAAATGTACAGCTAACCTGAGTACTTTAGAGATCACATACCACAAAAACTTAATGCAAAAAAAAGCACTTGGTTCACTCTCTTCAACATCTACACTTCTGTTTATTTTCTTAAGTAGATCAGGGCTGCCCAAAGTTAGACCATTAGGACTTTTAATTTGGCCCAACAGAAAGAGAGAACAAACTTTTTATATACTATGTATAACTTTCAAAATTATTATCTCCAGGTATTAGGAAAACACAAACAATAATAAACAAATGTATTTGAGTAGTAATATAAAGACCTATATTGGTTAACCACGTAAAATTACATAATAAATAGATTTTTGTTTAAATGTCCAACTTCATACTTTGACTTTAATATATTAAGACATGGCCTCCAGTGATGCTTTGTAAAATAATGCTGTACAGCTGTCTTATGTATTTCAAGGGTTTGCAGTTTTCTGCTCTGTGTCTAAATTAAAACAAACAAACAAACAAACAAACAAAAACAAAACATCACAGTTAATTCAGCACAGAGAGGCGCGAACCAGAAAAAAAAGATCTACGGGAGGACAAAACAAAAGACTGGCGGGAGTTTCAGACCAATCGGAGCGCGGGACTCCGACGCTTGGACGTTCGGTTTTGAAGCGCGAGCGCTCTCCGCCGGTCCTCCTTTTAAAGCCAAACGCGACCGTTACAGCCGTTTACAGTGAGCGACTCACTCGCGTCGCAAACGCGAGCAGTTTTATCGAGTTTGTTTAGCGAGTGTTAAACCTCGATAAGACAGTCTCTTACATTCCTTACTAAGACAGCGCCGCCTGTCGGGTGACGCTTTCAGCTCCCAAAGGCGAGGATTTTCAGCTGCGTAGCTGACTCAAGTTAACTGACTGGATCGAGTGGAAAGGCGACTGGAGTTACGACTGCAACGGTCAGAATCTGCTTTTAAAAGGTGAGTAGTGACAAAATGAGATGAGCAGCCTCATTAACAGTCAGCTGGAGTAAACTTTTTTTCTGTATTTCTGGGTCGATCTGCCGAGTGAAGACACCAGCGTTAGGTTAGCGTATAGTTAGCTAGCGGCCAAGCGGGTTGTCTGTTTACGTCTCGCGGCTGTCGCTTAGCACCAGCTCCCAGCAGCGCCCTGTAAACATAGCGTTAGTAACCTACAGCTGTCTCATCTGGTGTGATGTTATGCTGGTGTGCAGCAGAATCAGTCAGTTGAAGCATTTAGGTAGCTGGAACAAATGAAAAGCTGCCTCAGAATTAAATCTAAGAACTTTCTAGAATATTTTTTAAATATATTATTTGTGCTTTAGATTAATAAATCTATGTTTTACTCGGCTACATTTTAGTCAGTAATATATAATGACCAGTTTGTTTTGTGTTCACGTTCGTTGTTATGCTTTGCTGTTATTGTTTTGCCGTATTTACCTCATGTGTCTGTTTTGTTTTAGATGTTTCTCATCAGAAATCATCTGAAGCTGAGCAACTGGTGAGACTCAAGTTTTAATTTTTTTAAATAAAACTATATGAATGTCAGACAGATGTTTAGATTTGGTGGCTATTCCAAACAAGTATATTTCATGAAGTATTTATTGTAATACAAAAGAGCAGAATGTTTAGGTAAAGCTGGGTTACAGTACTCAAATATCTGCGCTTTGTTCATTCAATTTATTAATATGTTGTTTGCTATTACAGCTGTGTTCAAAATATAGATATGGCAATATCACCAACACTGTATCAATATTTATAAATTTACTTCTTCTTGGTACTTTAATGTGTAATACTGCAAGTCTCAGAGCGCTACAATTTATAGCATACAGCATGTGGTAAACATGCTCTAATAGAGTTTAGCGCTTATTAATAATCATTTGATGTAATAATTCTCTGTGAGAGAGATTAGAGACATTGAACTCTTCAAACGTCTGGTTCTTGTCACTGCCACTGTGAACAACTCTGACTCTGTACTTTTTTCCACAATGGAACATTTCATATCATTTTATATAACTTTTTTTTTGCATCTTAATGATGAAATTGTGCTTAAAAATTGTGTAATTCTCCTTTAACACAACTTTTAACAGATAGAGATATCAGTACTAAGCTCACACCTGCCTCAACTGCAAATGATCATTTCTGTTACGTGTTGACTGAGGCATGTTAGAGGATGAAAACAATAGAATTATGAATTATCTAATCAACTTTGTTGTTTTCAATCCTTCCAAAGGAACATCCTCTCTTTGGGCCTCATCCAGTATGGTGGCAGTCCATATCATTTTCAACACTCAACTGTGCTCTTACACAAGTGGCCTCATCCTGATGCTTCTTTCATTACACTGAACATCATTGTCTGAACATCAGCTATGCATGTGAGCTGAGTGCCACGCTCATGCAGAGGTATTATTTAAAGCCTTGTCACATTTCTTTGTGCACTAAATGCCTGAGTTGATTTTAGATAAACGTAAACGTATGTATACTTTACATTATATTCTACTTATAAAGGGAATTTATAATGCTTTACCTTTCATTTATTGTGTTATGTAGCTTTTTGTGCATGTAAGATACAAAGCTGAAAGTATATGCCAGAGGGAGAGTTTCTGGCATATAAACCACTTTTCTCAGCTGCCTGAGGGCTGGAGTTCCCCAGCCCTTTTCCTTTGTTACAAGATGATGTAATCCTATATCACTATCCTTACTGCCCACCTACCAGCGAGCTTGGCATGCCCTCACTTTTTTGTCTTAAAATTTTTTATTGTCTTAAAATTCATTTTTCAACAGATGCATTTTCCTCATATCTCTGACAAAGAAGACTAACACTGAGAAAAAACAGGAAGAAGCGATGGGCTGTGAATCTGACAGTTCTCTCACTCATCATGGATTTAACTCTAAAAGGAGAGATCGGTAACAGCATTAGCAGTGTGATATCAGTAATGTTAGTGTTCAGGCATTATGGCATGGACATATGCACATCGAGGTATCTGTGTCCTGTTTCCTGTGTCCATGTATGTCCACATAAAATGTCCAGAGCTTGGCTCTATTCCAGCTACCAGCACATCTGAGTCTGGTATATGGTCTGGTAAGTGTTTGACAGTTGATCATTATCTGGCTCAGGTATGTTAGGAGTGCTGCTGGGGTTCAGACCTCTGTATTACTCTGTTGGTCAGTTTTTCTTTTTAGTCCATATGAATTTGTCTTAAAATTGTTTCCCATCATTTATAATTGTTCATAGTACTATGTTGCTAATAACTTTAGCATAACTTATATACAGAATAACAGCAGACCTTAAAATCAGATTCATTGGTTTGTGGAACTGTGTATTTATTGCAGTATATTTCAAATTTCTACACAAAGTCAGTTAACATGTTTTTCCTTGTCTGTAGAACATATCAAGTGTGATGATGCTATTGTACTATGCATATACACAGTTGTAAAAACAATAAACAATAACTGTAATCTATATTTTTTGAAAGCTATGTGGGTGCTTTTTCATGGGCTATGCTTTGGATTGCAGAGTAAATTATTTGAATATAGAAGTATTCTGAATTTTTAACAGATTAACAAGGAGATAAAAAACTGTAAAATAGTGATTTTCCATACCCCTTTAAATTACATTACTGTAATTTATGCGTACTTATTATTGTTCTTGTTCTCCTTCTTCTTATTATTATTTTAAAAGTTGATAAAATGATACCTTCATTAAAAAATGAAGCAACTATAAAATAGTAATGGAAAAAAAATATTTTTTAACACATTTTTAAAACATTAAGGGTTAATTACTATAAAAAGGTATTTAAAAGCACTGAATTAGATTTTTAATCTACAAAATAGTTGCATAAGAGGTTTCCCTTGTACTTCCACCATGTTGAAGGCATGGTATGAACTCACAAGTAAATTTTCACTGATTCCATAAGCTTTTCTAATGCAACAGAAACATTTAAAGGGGAATTCCACATTTTTTTAAACTTGGCATAATTCTGTCATTGCAATGTAACCAAATCATTTAGTGGTTTCATATAAAATGGCTCATTGTAGAGAAAGCTACAGACTGGGAACCATGTGCCTATTATTATTATTATTATTTATTTATTTATGTTACGTTTTAAAATTCCCTTAAAAATATAAAAAAAAATGAGGTAAAATTTAAAAATACATATTATGCATCCTACATCTTGGGATGTTATTATAGCCAAGACATCTTAAGATCTGTGTCTATAGACATGTCTTAAAGACATGTCTTAATTTCTTAAGACATGCCTCAAGATGTCCTAAGACGTCTTCATAATGTGTCTTTAGACATCTTAAGACATCCCAAGACATGGTAATGGCTGGGTATGTATTACAGTAACTTTACATTACATTAAGCACTTTTACATAGCACTTGATGATGGTGATTTTATTGTTGTTTTCAGGGTCCTATGTTCCCTGGACCCTATGTTCCCAGAGCCACATGTGCCTGGGGCTCTTTATATGATACACCATAATTAAGTTTAATACATTAAGAAAACCAGCAAAAGGGTTTTGTGGTTAAAGCTTTTACCAAAGTCAAACAAGGAGGGGATTTTTCAATAGGAGGGCACTTGCCCCCAGTTAGCTAGCTAAGCAAACTTTATAATGCACACATACACACACACATACACGCATGTTGCCAGTCTATCACAGGGCAGACTTTATAATGCAAAACTTATATAGCATATATAGCATACATAAACTTTGAGAGTAATTGCTTTGTCTGGTTTAAGCGTGGTTCACTGCCCTGTATTTGTTGAAGAGTAAAGTAACAAATTGTATGAGCAGTCATGTATAACAGATAAAGTAGCTCCCTACATAAAGTTTACACTTTATTTATACTTTTTAAACCTTTAAAACAACATTTTTACAGTGCAGTTTGAATGTACTAAATTGAAAAGTTTACTTCATCTTCAAATTTTTTATCTTGAAATATCATCTCATATATTCACAAATTCAGTGTTTCACAGAAATGCAACACAAGACTTCAAATAATTATTGGAAGCTGTTAGGAAGAGTCCTAAAAGAATGAATGCTACAGAAAAGAATACTCAAAAAAAAAAAAAGAAGAAGGAGGAGGAGAAGGAAAACAATAAGAAAATGCCGCTCATCCCTGCCACAAGTGTGGCTTTCCATCAGTGGGCCAGTGCAGTCCTCGTGCTATCTGGGTGTTTGTGGTGTGGGCTTTGTTTTGGCAAATTTGCTGCAGAAGACAGAACTTCTTTAAAAGTGCCATACTCAAGCCAGCATCTTCCAAAGCAAACTTTCTCTCCTTTACTTCAACAGAAGTCCTCTCTTATTTTACCAGCACCTTCCTTTGAACTGTCAGTATCATTACAAAATTAGCTACAGTCATATGCAAAGTTTGAGCATTCTCTGCCAAATTACATGTTTTGTTGATTTTCTAAATAAAAATAAGTTAACACATCCTCTACAGGAAACAAACATAAATTCTAATTTTAGTGCACAATTTCTATTTGTTGGCTGGGCTTAACATATTGGAAAGAAATAAGCCATAAAATAGAAAATGTGGCCAAACTTTTGCACAGGCCACATAAAATAAACAGTGAATAAACAGGAATTGTGCATTAAACTTTTCAGAAGTGTGTTTTTGGCAGAGGACAGAGTTAACCCAAATGTTTGCATACAACTGTATATAGCACATTTTAGTGTTAAAAACTGTTTCTTTGATTTTTCAGTTGTAGTGTTGTGTAGTGTTGACCCTGAAGTTGTTTTTACATCCAGCTTTAGCCCAGAAAACACAACAAACCAGCAATGGCTCCCACTCCTAGGTCCAGGAGTACCCCTGCCCTGCATATTTTAGTGCTGTCCATGCTCCAAACACACTTGATCCAACTTGTCAGCTAATTAACAAGCTCTTCCTGAGTTGAGGTGGGTGTGTTAGAGCAGAGAAAACATGGAAATGTGCAGATCAGGGGGTACTGTGCTATAATAGGATATAATGAAGGATATAAGAACAGCATAAATGACATTAGCCTCTTTGTAATGGATTGTGATAAAACAGTGCAAAATCCGGCTGAGCTGTTTTTATCCTGGACCTGTTTGTTTATGTTGATGTCAGTCTCAACAGTAACATAACAGTAAGACGCTTTACAATATGATGCTCTAGTAAATTACCAATTTTAGAGCTGATTCAGATGGACAGCTGAGAGTTGATTTATAACACTGATATTCAAGACCATATATTGTAAGCTCAGATGAGATAACAAATTATTACCTTAAATTCCTAGTCTTAGTACGTCCTGTCTTATAAATCAATAACTACCTGGAAATAGTGCAAACTGGATGAGTTATGCATTGTAGGAGCGAGGAACAAAAGTCTGGACCTGCCGTGGCTCTTGGACAGTAAGTGGTTAAAATGTATATATGCCTGGGTTAACTATGTAATGGTAATATCAATAAGAAGTATAAAAAGAAGCATAAGTATTTATCCATTTTACCCAATACACACTATTACATATATTACTATTACAATTACAAACATCACAGCAGCTAGATGTTTGGAGAAGTTAGGTTTTATTCTCTGTTTCTATGTTCATAATCAGAGCCAGCTGCTCTTATATCCTCCTGATGTCTTTGTGTTGTTTGTGAATAAATGAATCTGAATGAGGCTGAACGACACACACACACACACATACACACACTGTGCTCCATTGTTAGGGACCATCTGCTCTGTGTCCTTCAGCATACATAAAGAAAAAAAACATTCTTTTAAATAAATTTATATTTTTATTCAAAATGAATCTTAACCCTAGGACTTTAAATGGTGAACTTGCAGTAACAGCAAAATTCAGTCCAGAGCAGGAGGCAGAGCTGGGTGTGTTTACATTTGAAAGATGTCCGGTTGTGGTGAGATATTGTCCAGTTTATATCATGTCCATTATATTTTAACATTTATATAGATCTATAAAGACGTAATAGACGTAAACCCTCAGTAAATGTACACTAAAATGCACTCACATAACCTGTTCGATGGAGATTTATATTACCTTGCCAATCCAAAACAGTTGTGTCTACGGCAAAATTTCACTCAGTCGCTGCAGCTTCAGCTTCAGGTTCAAAACGAGGAAGCTCAGTCTAATGAACGGTTCTGCACATTATATGTGTTTCATTCTATATTCTTTCTCTGTACATGCTCGTAAACGCTCCATCCACAAACAGCTGCTCGCCAAACGATAGTCCAAAAAAAATCCTCACCCGTAATCCGACAAGCCCCGCCCTTCTGAGCTGGTATCGGTTAATAGTTCAAAGACAAAAGCACACCCCCAACCTTCAGTCGGACCGTTGAGAAGTCGTTCATATCACCATAGCAACCGTGGACGCAGTGACATTTGAGAAGAAGAAGAGATGTTACTTATTCCCACCTGCACTCCGACATAACCCAGAAGCTGCCGTTGAAATCCCCGCCCTCTTGCGCTACGATTGGCTAACTACGGCACTGCGTTAGCAAATTCATACGAAGCGAGACTTACCAGAATAAATGACGGCTGGGTTAACACCCACCGCTTCCAAGCTATTGTATCAATAGCAGCGAGGGAGGGGGACAGACAAGGCGTGAGCCTTCTAAAGCTGATCGAGGATCAGTTTTTTTATTAAACGTGGAGAGATTTTTCAGTGTTAGCAGCATCGCTAATCTCAGGCCCGCAGAAAGCGCGGAGCCGATTATTCACAACAAACAGAAAAAAAAACGTTACCAGCGTTACGAAAACTCTCACGCATTTGGAATGTTATGGTTTTGTTTTGTAATGATGATCCCTGCTAAAGGCACTTAGAAGGTGCATTTACAAATTCCAGTAGCCAGAATAAAAGATAGCCTACATGACGTACCCCGAGAGTCTATTATTGACGTCCTAAAGACATCTTCACAAAGTTAAAAATCAGTTTTAAGGTAGGATCATAGACGGTTTGATTTTGCCATCTGTAACATTATTTACAAAGCTTTCTGACAACCATGCTCCCATTAAGTGTTGTGTGCATGTCACAGTGGAGAAAGGAGCAGATTCTTTGCAAGTTTTGCAAGACGATAACATTTTAAATGTTTTTAAATGTAAACGTTTGAATGTATTGCAAGCTAAAGTGCAAGTTTTATTTTTCCTGATAACTTAAACGTAATATATATATGGTACTTGCCGTTGTCTCTTTAAGAAAAGCACAATGCAAATCTTCTCTGCCTTTACATCCACATGCAAATCAAGCTCATTAACATTAGAACATGTAATAATTCAATTTGTACTTGTGAAAATGCAATTCTTACTAGTTAAAATAAATGTTTGATATCAAAAAATATAATTTTTACTAGTGAAAATTCAATTATTACTAGTAAAAATCAATTCTTGATATCAAGAATTAAAATTTGACTAGTGGAAATTACATTTTCACATTTGTAAATTGAATTCCTGATATCAAGAAAAAAGGATTAAAAGCTAAAACGGCTTCCCATAATTTCTTGATATCAAAAATAAATTTTTTACTAGTTGAAATTATATTTTTGATATCAAGAATACATTTTTTACAAGTGGACATAAAATTTTCACTTGTAAAAAATTATTTTAACTAGTAAGAAAACATTTAAAATGTTATTGTCTTGCAAAACTTTCAAAGAATCTGCTCCTTTCTCCACTGTGACATGCACACAACACTTAATGGGAGCATGGTTGCCAGAAAGCTTTGTAAGTAATGTTACAGATGGGAAAATCAAAAGCTTTTCATAAACCAAGACTCAAAAATATAAGCTGCCGTAAATGTATAGAAATATGTTAGCATTTAAAAGCGCACATCAAAGTAAATAATTCTGTTTACTCTCATCCATTGTCATTTTATTTAAATTTCTAAGCAGGCTGCAGGCTTGGCAACCTTGGGTCAGTGGAGACACTCCCACTAGCAGTGACAATGGGCCACTATTGGATAGATTTAAACAGACACATTACTGGCTCATTTGAATAAATTTGAACTAATAAAAATGTAATTCTTGATATCAGGAATTGATTTTTTACTGTATACTATATATATATATATTATATATATATATATATATATATATATATATTTTACTATATCTAAGCGGAGGAATTTACTCCCATGTTTGTGTTGTGGTTACTTCAGACATGTTTAATACAGTAGATGTGTGTCATGTTCCTCAATATTGTTTTCTTACTACAACAGGTGAAAGACGTGGACGTGGGAGAAAGCCTGGGCTTAAATGGTAGATGAAGTTTTTCTTGTTACAAGATCCTAACCAACCCACCATACCCAATCTACTGGATTCAGAGCAGCTTGACAAATCAGGCTTAGGGATGATATTATGTTCTTTTTTTGTTTGATTGGTTTTAGTTTACAGCGATTTATTGGTATAGAGGTACTTTGAAATTCCATTATGATTTACTTCGTTCATTCAGTCTGCTTTCCATTACTGGCGGGTTTACTGCTTTGCATATTTTTTATATAGTTTTTACCTGCTAGAACACATCCAGTTCATGAATGGTGTAATAATTTGATGAAAAAGTTGAATGAAGTGTTAAAGCAGGAAAATGCAGAGTGTGTAATGCAGGGGATCCCAAAATAATTGAATGACTGGCACCTTAAGTCCAAGAAACTGAGAGCGCAGTACAGATTTGTGTTCTTTCTCTCTATCATGTTCTATTCATTTAATTACAAAATTAGAAACAGGATGAAAGTCTATGTAGAACATAATCCTAAAACCTGAGTGTTAATTCTGCATCCTGTTGATATAATTACTGAAAAGTAGAGGCTGTAATTACATGAATTCAGCCTATTGTCTTACTCATATTAGTGTTGTTTGTCCTTTCAAAACTGCTGTTTGCAGGAAGAGGAAACGATGACTTGGGTGATGAGATGAAGACAATTGATTTGTCATGGTCCCTGACTGAGCTGAACACATTCATTTGCCAAAGTTTTGTGAGCGTAAGCCTTAATGTGACTGGTTTTTGTCTTGCCAGAGCTACAAAGAGAAAGAAACTGCTGGTTGTCCAAGCAAACTCTGTCAAAGAAGCGTCAAATTGGCAGAAGCAGAATTTACATACTACAATTCACACTTATCTCTGTATAGACAGGTGGGTCATGATTGACTGCATTACTTTTTTTAATTAAAGTTAACTTTTCTTAAGGAAGTCTCACTATTATTCTGTAACTTTGTATTTACATCTGTGCCCATGTTCTATTTTGTTTTGCTTTGCTTCAGGCTTATTTACTTCCTTCTAAATATATCATAATAGCTTGTTATTGCTGAAGTTCAATGCTGGATAAAGTGTCATGAAAATCAGTATACATGAAACCTGCTAGTTGAAGTTGTTTGCATTATTTGTGGTCATTAACTTATCATTAACTAAATGTATAAGATCTGATCTCTGTGAATATTTAGGAAAAATAAACTGAACAGTAATTTGATTATAAGAATATTGAAAATGTTTATGCAGGCTACAGCATCCCTGAGTCAAAGGGGTGAAGGAAGATCCAGTGCTAGTTCAGCAGCTGAGACAAGAAACAGTCCAGTACTTCCACAGTTGTGCCAGGTAGAAGCTAATACAGGTTGTTGAGGTTCACAACATTTCACAGTTTGCTGATTTTCCTGCTCTAACACACGTTTCAGCTCATGTGCTCTTGGTAATTGGCAAATAAGATAAGGGTAGTTCTCAGTCAACTGAGAAAAGTAGTATTATGCTATCCAGTTGCTTAATTATGTTGAAATTTGATTTTCATAATTCTGTTTTGGGGTAAATAACTAAACATAAACAATGAACAGAGGACTGCAATAATTCTTACTGGTCTCTCCCAGTGTGCATTCTGAAATGGCCACAAGTGCATCAGCGTCAGTAGAAAGTAATGTTGTAGACCTGACAGGCCAGGTGGTATGCCATGATCTAACATCATTTTATGAACGTAATTTAGGAATTATTGAAATACTGTAATTGATAAATTTAGCAATGCTGTTTTTGTAGGATGAAAATAATGGCCACATATATGTAAATGCTGGCACTCCTGAGGTGAGAATTATATAATATTCATTTTGTAGATCTGGGAACATTGCTTGAAATGTTTCATTTTGGTAGATTACCTGTGTAAACTACATATTTTCTTTTTACCAACATCTTAAATAATTTATAACGATGTCTTAAAATTAACACGTAATCCTCTGGATCAGGTGTTCTACAGAACTGATCAGCCAATTCAAGATGTAACAACTAGCCAGAACAGGTATGTCTAATTTTAAGATTGCAATGTTATTTTTCTTTACTACAGACCTATTGTTAGTTACTGTTAGACATGTTGGTTGATATTAAGTACCATTAAGCCTACATAGGTTTTTTTTTTTTCATGTGTGTGTGCATGTGCATGTGTTTTGTTTGTTTGTTTGTGTTTTTGTTTGTTTTTTTGTTGTTGACCAGGCCTCTTTTTCTGAAAGTACACTGGAAGACACACTAGTGCATAGTCCCCTGGCAAGTTCTCCTGTGAGTACCAGACATGAGAGTATTGAGACATTTAGATGCACTTATATTTACACACAGGTATAATGACTTTGTTAGTAAAGCAGGTCTGCCTTGGGTTTATAATGCACACCCCTAAATTGTTATTTCAAATTTTTTTCAAGCAGATATGGGGGAGCTTGTCAGCAGCAGGAGGAGTGCCTCATAGCCAGTTCACAACAATCAGGTTCTCGAACATTTATTAATCTGCTACCATTTTATGTTTTTTCGTTTGAGCCAGAGAAGACCTATCATTGTTCTTCATGAACTATCACTAAAGTTAGTGGACTTTGTTTATATTACATTGAATTTCATGGTTTTGGTGGTTGTGTGAAACATTTCACCAGACACCAGTAACTTCATTTCACTTATCCTTCTTTAGAGAGCTCACCATTTTTAAAAAAAGTATAAACCATGATGGTCATTTACAGAGCAGTGTGAGAAGATTTATGTCTCAAGCTGATGCTGTGGCCTATGTCTGACTGAACCACAGTTGAAATGTTTCTGCAAAACTATAAATCGAGCATGATGTGTTTTTGGCATACCATATTTATTTATGGATGTAGATTTATGTATAGCAACATATTTTTTTATGCTTTGTTTCTTTTATGTACATATAGTGACATATTACCTGACAGTGAACCAGATGAGGACACCCAGATGTTGTCCTCTCCAAAACGCCACTATAGTCCCTGTGATGTGAGTCAAACATTTAGCTGTATACTCAATGTATGATTGTATGCTAGCATCAGAGCAGAAAAACTGAAAGTAACATTGTAATCAACCTATATGTTTACTATTGTTATGGCTATTTTTTATTTTTTATATTTTTTTCTTGTTTCAAGAAGGAAGCGAATTCTACACAGCGCCATCACAGCTCTAAACAAGGGCTATTTTGACTGGCACAAACGTCCACAGATTGAATTTGTGGGTGAGATGGCTCATGATTACGGAATTAATTTTATTTAGATTACAAGAGAATTCTTCAGGTTTGTGTTACATTTTCTATTTATGATAATACTGCCGTATGTTTTTTTTATTTTGTACTTTAGTCAAACTGGAATGTTATAATATTTAAACATATACAGTGCAATGCAAAAGTCAGCGACCGCCTATCATTTATTTCATTTGCAGTCAAAGTGGCATTATGTGCAAGCAGTTCATTTTTGTGGAGATATTTCTGAGGAGATTGGAGTTCAAAATTTAATTTAAAGGTGCAGAATAAATAGGCTTATCTGGGACTCACCTAACAATACCAAAACCATCCCCATCAATAAATAAGACTGAAGCTTCTTATTAGAGAGAGGAGAGTGGATAAAATTAAGCTCCACTCTTGCTTTAGATCTGAAAAAAATCCACAGGTTTTTCTGTCCTTTCTTCCACTGTGAGAAGTTAACTTAGTACTATGGGTCTGAAAGGATGTGTAGCTGTCAAGAAGCCTCACTGAGAAAAGGAGGCACATCAAACAAAGATGCTGCTGATGTTCTCAGAATATTGGCCCCCAGAGTCCAGACCAGATTTTGTTGACTGTGAAAAGCAGAAAATGCTAAACCAGCTTCTAAGACTGTACTTTGAAGGTGTGGAAAAATATAACTGCTTATTAATTTTGAAAAACTGAAAGTAAGGAAGCTGTATGAAGGCAAAGTGTGGACACACTAAATCCTGATTTTCATATTTAGTGGTTAGGACTTTTTTTCCTGAAGCTGAAAAATGAATAGATTTTATTTCATGGCCATTTTGACTGGAAAATGAATCAATTAAAGAGTGATCTGACTTTTGTATAGAAACTAGTCTTTCTTTGGAAATTGCTCATAAATGCATCACAAATCCCAGCTTTGTGGAGCATCATGAGCATAGGACTTTACTAAATACTGTGGGCAATGTATCAAAGACTCTCTGGACTAATAAAATAAACTTTTTTCTATGGCTCTTTACCTTTGTTATAAATCTCACCATTGTTGGGTGGATGCTGATATCCAGACAAAGTTGTAACTGTGTGTAATTCTTTCAGCTTTTGTAATTAATTCTACGGTTCTATGGGGTGAATAAAATCAGCTAATTGTTATGACCCAACCCTGATCGGTGCTTCATTGTCCAACATATATACACACATACATCATCTAAACCGCTCATCCTTCTGGGTCGCGGTGGGTGCTGGGTGGGTGCTGGGTGCTGGAGCCTATCCCAGCTGTCATTGGGCGGAAGGCAGGATACACTCTGGACAGGTCGCGAGTCCATCGCAGGGCTCATTGTCCAACAGTTTTATCTGAAAGCTTCTTGGTTTTGAAAGTGGTGTTTGTTCAGGTATGCTCTAATAAACTGTGGCGCCAACGTTAACGACGGTTAGATAGAGAGAATATGCCTTGCCATTTTTCTTACTGTTTGACACAAGATGACCCAGTTGCATGTTTCCTTTTGAGTTAATTTTATACAGTATTAACAGTTTTCCTCTCGTCTCTGTGGTAGGCTTTTAATGAAGGATGTGCAGTCCACTTTGGGCATTTTCGAGGGACAGCCAGGCAACCTTTTTTTTTCTTATGATCAGGCATTCCTAGATAAGGGAAAGTATTATACTGGAGGGAGGCTGATTGCCTGGTCTCTGTTGCATGGGGGACCAGGCATTAAGGCATTACATCCCAGCCTTTATCAGTTAATGTGTGGTCAGGCTCCAGATCTTGAAGGATTTGATATTTCCATCTTGCCAGACAAGTGTGTGCAGGACAAGCTTCAGCAGGTATTCTGACACTTTGCCAATTTTTGCTTTGTTGTTTTAAAGTTAGAGCTCATTTTAAATTTTACAGAAATGAACTTTGAGGGGAAAAAAGAACCGTGTGTTACTTTGTTTCTTGTCTTGTACTTTAATATTTTGTTGAACAACCTAAAACACTGTATATTTAATGTAGCCTTAATTTCTGTTTTGGTTTCTATGCCTTGTCTTCTGCTGTATTCTTAGATTAAAGAATGCAAAACTTAGGAGGCATGGAAAAGTCTTCAGGACAGTTTGGATGACTGGATTGCAGACTGTGGTGTGCCAGGGGTATATGAAGCCAAAGTCCATGACATTCCTCTGATACTTTCCCAAGTTGTGAAGCATTTCATCTTTCACAGGTATTATTCCCAGTGCTGTCAGGACTTATATAGCAATATTATTGCTTATTGCTAATAACAGCTTATTCTGATTGACTAGTTGGTGCGATCCTTCTAGCTAATTATCACTGTAGACTATTTCTTTTATTCATTTAGTGCAAATATTTAATTTGTTATTTTTTATTTCAGAACTGCAAACATGGTTGAGCAGTTTAAACAAGGAATCAACTCTTGTGGCAAACTTCGGGAAACTGTGGAGAGGTACTGGAACGCATTTCAGTGCCTGTTTACACACACAGAGGGACCACTGACAAGAGCTGCCTTTCGGTGTCTTTTCGATGTCATTTGGAGTGACGAAGGGACAAACAACAAGGAAGCTGAAGAGGACACTATGTTTGCATGGGAATGTCTTCTCAACAGTGTGCAAGGTAAAATCCATCCTGCTGTCATTGTGAAGTTGATAATGCCATTGTGTACTTTTTACTGTCTGGATCTTATTATGGAACAGTATTTAAATACAGAGCACAAAATGTTCACAATATCAAAGCTGTGCCACAGTAAATTCCTGGTTTTTGTGTGTGTCTGTTTTTAACAGAAAAAAGAAACTCCTTTCACCTTTGAGGACCTACTGGTGTTTGTTATGGGAGCAGATGCAGTACCACCTCTTGGATTTCCACAGCGACTTCAAATACAGTTTTATGATCAGGTGATAAGGAGCAATCGTTTTCCTCAACTTGCTCTGTGACACTCTTCCTTCCTCGTGGCATCCAGAATGAAAATGAGCTCTCTAATTTCTGGCAGGTACACTGTTTGGAGTGAGTATTTCTGGATTTCAGTGTCTGGTTCCAGAAGGCCTTCATCCTCGTAAGAGTAAAATAAGTTGTAATAGTAATGGATGACATGTGTGAACACATCCCTCTAGAGGCGTTCAATTCGTTGATTGTGGACTGATAGCCCAGTAATGTGGCTACCTCGTCCTTTCCCATTCAGCAGGTTCATTAACGCTGCTACCAGTTTATTTTCACCCCCTTGATCCGATCTGACCCTTGAGGGAATTCCATACCGACAGGTTGCCCCAACAAAGTGAGCCAGAACTGTCTGGGCAGTGTTGTCTGTACTGGCGGTCAGGTAGGTGATAACCCGTGAATATCCGTCTATACCGCCGTGCGTCACTATACCCCAGCTGTGAAAACAGACATGAGTGTTTTAAGAGTCGGGTTTATCATTACATCATCACAAAAATGGCAAATTCATTGCACAGAATTAAATTACACGTAATTTTACCGTAAGAGGCGCATGTGTCCGTCGATGTGCCATAGACTGTTCGGAAACGGTACATGATATGTGCTTCTTGCAATAACGTTGCTCCACCTTCGCGCAGCTGCTGTGGGATCGATTCTGTTCAGTGTGCCGCGCGCTCGACGTCGAGGAACACGTATACCCGCAGAAGAAAGATAGCCCCTCGTCATCTACCAGGACAGTTCTCAAAATTAGACATACATTAACTAGGCAACGTTTTTTCATAGAAGGTTAACAGATTTTCTAATGGATGGCCTAACTGCAATAATTCAGCCTCTTACCTCACAACCCGGATGTTGTTGATGTAGTGTTCTTACGTGCTGTTCGAGATCACGGTCACTGACGGGAGTAAATCTTTGTCTAATGGAAATGCCCAGAGATCATAGTCTTCTATAAATGAAGGATGACGAGCAACCAAGAAGCCGTGCCATCGCCTTCGCCTTAAATCCTTGGTTCAATAACAGTTCCAGTTGTTCTCTTGATACATCTATTCTGGGTCTTCCACGGGAGCCTGAAATATCCAATGCGAACAACACACTGAACACAGGCAATGTTCAAAGCGTAGTTACAGAACTAATCAAAGAAGTATTTTGAATTAATGCAGTAGGCCTGCATAGTAGTTGTTTAATGCAAACCTGTGCTACTACGCTGGGCAGAGTATGAAGTAGTTGGCACATCAGCAGTTATGGAAGACTGTAATGCAGTTAGACTCTCAAACAACTCTGTGAACGTTTCAAGGTTCAAATGGTGCTCGGTACGACGCAGATTAGCAATGAGAGAATCAATAATACCAACATCGCGCAGGCCTCCATTGCTGCCTTGCCTCATAATCTTCCCAAGAACCAAGTCCGCCATTGCCAGAGTTTAACAGTAGTCTACGCTGAAGCAGTATGGCCTCGTCATGTGTACACGTCACAGAGGAGACAGGAGCACTTTCATTTAAAGTGTTGTGAAACATTCACGGTTTTAAAGCTTTTTTAATGTATTTTTTTAAATATGCTGCAAGACCTGTTGAGTACAAGCTTTACTATTTTTTCCCGAAAACTAAATTTTACAATATACATGGAACTTGGTGTTGGTGTTGTCTCTTTAAGAAAAGCACAAACGAGATTATCTCCGCCTTCATATTTACATGCAAATCTATGGCAAGACGTTTTAGCTTTTAATCCTTTTTTTCTTGATATCAGGAATTCAGTTTGAACATGTGAAAACTGAATTTTTACTAGTAAAAATTGAATTCCTGATATCAAAAATTCAATTTTTACTAGTAGGAATTCAATTTTCACATGTTCAAATTGAATTCCTGATATTAAAAATTTAATTTTTACTAGTAAGAATTATATTTCTTGATATCAAAAATAAAATTTGTACTAGTTAAAATTATATTTTTGATATCAAAAATAAAACTTGTACAAGTGAAAATTTAATTTTAACATGTAGAAATTTTATTTTGACTAGTAAGAAATGTATTTTTACTAGTACAAATTGAATTATTACATGTTCTAATGTTAATTATCTTGATTTGCATGTGGATGTGAAGGCGGAGATAGTCTGGTTTGTGCTTTTCTTAAAGAGACAACACCAAGTTCCATGTTTATTGTAAAATTTAGTTTTCGGGAAAAAATAGTAAAGCTTGTACTCAACAGGTCTTGCAGCATATTTAAAAAAATATATTAAAAAAGTTTTAAAACCGTGAATGTTTCACAACACTTTAAATGAAAGTGCTCCTGTCTCCTCTGTGGCGTACGTGTACACATGACAAGACCCAGAATAGATGTATCAAGAGAACAACTGGAACTGTTATTGAACCAAGGATTTAAGGCGAAGGCGATGGCACGGCTTCTTGGTTGCTCGTCATCCTTCATTTATAGAAGACTATGATCTCTGGGCATTTCCATTAGACAAAGATTTACTCCCATCAGTGACCGTGATCTCGAACAGCACGTAAGAACACTACATCAACAACATCCGGGTTGTGAGGTAAGAGGCTGAATTATTGCAGTTAGGCCATCCATTAGAAAATCTGTTAACCTTCTATGAAAAAACGTTGCCTAGTTAATGTATGTCTAATTTTGAGAACTGTCCTGGTAGATGACGAGGGGCTATCTTTCTTCTGCGGGTATACGTGTTCCTCGACGTCGAGCGCGCGGCACACTGAACAGAATCGATCCCACAGCAGCTGCGCGAAGGTGGAGCAACGTTATTGCAAGAAGCACATATCATGTACCGTTTCCGAACAGTCTATGGCACATCGACGGACACATGCGCCTCTTACGGTAAAATTACGTGTAATTTAATTCTGTGCAATGAATTTGCCATTTTTGTGATGATGTAATGATAAACCCGACTCTTAAAACACTCATGTCTGTTTTCACAGCTGGGGTATAGTGACGCACGGCGGT
Source organism: Colossoma macropomum (assembly GCF_904425465.1). Classification (NCBI taxonomy): domain Eukaryota; kingdom Metazoa; phylum Chordata; class Actinopteri; order Characiformes; family Serrasalmidae; genus Colossoma; species Colossoma macropomum. The sequence goes on from NW_023494810.1 coordinate 18,473,873, forward strand.
ATAGACGGATATTCACGGGTTATCACCTACCTGACCGCCAGTACAGACAACACTGCCCAGACAGTTCTGGCTCACTTTGTTGGGGCAACCTGTCGGTATGGAATTCCCTCAAGGGTCAGATCGGATCAAGGGGGTGAAAATAAACTGGTAGCAGCGTTAATGAACCTGCTGAATGGGAAAGGACGAGGTAGCCACATTACTGGGCTATCAGTCCACAATCAACGAATTGAACGCCTCTAGAGGGATGTGTTCACACATGTCATCCATTACTATTACAACTTATTTTACTCTTACGAGGATGAAGGCCTTCTGGAACCAGACACTGAAATCCAGAAATACTCACTCCAAACAGTGTACCTGCCAGAAATTAGAGAGCTCATTTTCATTCTGGATGCCACGAGGAAGGAAGAGTGTCACAGAGCAAGTTGAGGAAAACGATTGCTCCTTATCACCTGATCATAAAACTGTATTTGAAGTCGCTGTGGAAATCCAAGAGGTGGTACTGCATCTGCTCCCATAACAAACACCAGTAGGTCCTCAAAGGTGAAAGGAGTTTTTTTTTCTGTTAAAAACAGACACACACAAAAACCAGGAATTTACTGTGGCACAGCTTTGATATTGTGAACATTTTGTGCTCTGTATTTAAATACTGTTCCATAATAAGATCCAGACAGTAAAAAGTACACAATGGCATTATCAACTTCACAATGACAGCAGGATGGATTTTACCTTGCACACTGTTGAGAAGACATTCCCATGCAAACATAGTGTCCTCTTCAGCTTCCTTGTTGTTTGTCCCTTCGTCACTCCAAATGACATCGAAAAGACACCGAAAGGCAGCTCTTGTCAGTGGTCCCTCTGTGTGTGTAAACAGGCACTGAAATGCGTTCCAGTACCTCTCCACAGTTTCCCGAAGTTTGCCACAAGAGTTGATTCCTTGTTTAAACTGCTCAACCATGTTTGCAGTTCTGAAATAAAAAATAACAAATTAAATATTTGCACTAAATGAATAAAAGAAATAGTCTACAGTGATAATTAGCTAGAAGGATCGCACCAACTAGTCAATCAGAATAAGCTGTTATTAGCAATAAGCAATAATATTGCTATATAAGTCCTGACAGCACTGGGAATAATACCTGTGAAAGATGAAATGCTTCACAACTTGGGAAAGTATCAGAGGAATGTCATGGACTTTGGCTTCATATACCCCTGGCACACCACAGTCTGCAATCCAGTCATCCAAACTGTCCTGAAGACTTTTCCATGCCTCCTAAGTTTTGCATTCTTTAATCTAAGAATACAGCAGAAGACAAGGCATAGAAACCAAAACAGAAATTAAGGCTACATTAAATATACAGTGTTTTAGGTTGTTCAACAAAATATTAAAGTACAAGACAAGAAACAAAGTAACACACGGTTCTTTTTTCCCCTCAAAGTTCATTTCTGTAAAATTTAAAATGAGCTCTAACTTTAAAACAACAAAGCAAAAATTGGCAAAGTGTCAGAATACCTGCTGAAGCTTGTCCTGCACACACTTGTCTGGCAAGATGGAAATATCAAATCCTTCAAGATCTGGAGCCTGACCACACATTAACTGATAAAGGCTGGGATGTAATGCCTTAATGCCTGGTCCCCCATGCAACAGAGACCAGGCAATCAGCCTCCCTCCAGTATAATACTTTCCCTTATCTAGGAATGCCTGATCATAAGAAAAAAAAAGGTTGCCTGGCTGTCCCTCGAAAATGCCCAAAGTGGACTGCACATCCTTCATTAAAAGCCTACCACAGAGACGAGAGGAAAACTGTTAATACTGTATAAAATTAACTCAAAAGGAAACATGCAACTGGGTCATCTTGTGTCAAACAGTAAGAAAAATGGCAAGGCATATTCTCTCTATCTAACCGTCGTTAACGTTGGCGCCACAGTTTATTAGAGCATACCTGAACAAACACCACTTTCAAAACCAAGAAGCTTTCAGATAAAACTGTTGGACAATGAGCCCTGCGATGGACTCGCGACCTGTCCAGAGTGTATCCTGCCTTCCGCCCAATGACAGCTGGGATAGGCTCCAGCACCCAGCACCCACCCAGCACCCACCGCGACCCAGAAGGATGAGCGGTTTAGATGATGTATGTGTGTATATATGTTGGACAATGAAGCACCGATCAGGGTTGGGTCATAACAATTAGCTGATTTTATTCACCCCATAGAACCGTAGAATTAATTACAAAAGCTGAAAGAATTACACACAGTTACAACTTTGTCTGGATATCAGCATCCACCCAACAATGGTGAGATTTATAACAAAGGTAAAGAGCCATAGAAAAAAGTTTATTTTATTAGTCCAGAGAGTCTTTGATACATTGCCCACAGTATTTAGTAAAGTCCTATGCTCATGATGCTCCACAAAGCTGGGATTTGTGATGCATTTATGAGCAATTTCCAAAGAAAGACTAGTTTCTATACAAAAGTCAGATCACTCTTTAATTGATTCATTTTCCAGTCAAAATGGCCATGAAATAAAATCTATTCATTTTTCAGCTTCAGGAAAAAAAGTCCTAACCACTAAATATGAAAATCAGGATTTAGTGTGTCCACACTTTGCCTTCATACAGCTTCCTTACTTTCAGTTTTTCAAAATTAATAAGCAGTTATATTTTTCCACACCTTCAAAGTACAGTCTTAGAAGCTGGTTTAGCATTTTCTGCTTTTCACAGTCAACAAAATCTGGTCTGGACTCTGGGGGCCAATATTCTGAGAACATCAGCAGCATCTTTGTTTGATGTGCCTCCTTTTCTCAGTGAGGCTTCTTGACAGCTACACATCCTTTCAGACCCATAGTACTAAGTTAACTTCTCACAGTGGAAGAAAGGACAGAAAAACCTGTGGATTTTTTTCAGATCTAAAGCAAGAGTGGAGCTTAATTTTATCCACTCTCCTCTCTCTAATAAGAAGCTTCAGTCTTATTTATTGATGGGGATGGTTTTGGTATTGTTAGGTGAGTCCCAGATAAGCCTATTTATTCTGCACCTTTAAATTAAATTTTGAACTCCAATCTCCTCAGAAATATCTCCACAAAAATGAACTGCTTGCACATAATGCCACTTTGACTGCAAATGAAATAAATGATAGGCGGTCGCTGACTTTTGCATTGCACTGTATATGTTTAAATATTATAACATTCCAGTTTGACTAAAGTACAAAATAAAAAAAACATACGGCAGTATTATCATAAATAGAAAATGTAACACAAACCTGAAGAATTCTCTTGTAGGCCTGCCATAATCATCAGCCATCTCACCCACAAATTCAATCTGTGGACGTTTGTGCCAGTCAAAATAGCCCTTGTTTAGAGCTGTGATGGCACTGTGTAGAATTCACCTTCTTCTTGCCACAACCGTCAATGTAGAATGCTCACTGATGTTCTCCCTCTTAAAGTCTCTAATGATATCAGCAAGGTTTTCCATTTCCTTTAAACAAAAAAATATATATAAAAAATAAAAAATAGCCATAACAATAGTAAACATATAGGTTGATTACAATGTTACTTTCAGTTTTTCTGCTCTGATCCTAGCATACAATCATACATTGAGTATACATTTTTGACTCACATCACAGGGACTATAGTGGCATTTTGGAGAGGACAACATCTGGGTGTCCTCATCTGGTTCACTGTCAGGTAATATGTCACTGTATGTACATAAAAGAAACAAAGCATAAAAAATATGTTGCTATACATGAATCTACATCCATTAACAAACAAGGTGTGCCAAAAATACATCATGCTTCATTTACAGTTTTGCAGAAACATTTCAACTGTGGTTCAGTCAGACATAGGCCACAGCATCAGCTTGAGAGATAAATCTTCTCACACTGCTCTGTAAATAACCACCATGGTTTATACTTTCAAGAAACGGTGAGCTCTCTAAAGAGGTAAGTGAAATGAAGTTACTGGTGTCTGGTGAAATGTTTCACACAACCACCAAAACCATGAAATTCAATGTAATATAAACAAAGTCCACTAACTTTAGTGACAGTTCATCAGAAAGATGATAGGTTTTCTCTGGCTCATACGAAAATACGTAAAATGGTAGCAGATTAATAAATGTTTGAGAACCTGATTGTTGTGAACTGGCTATGAGACACTCCTCCTGCTGCTGCTGGCAAGCTCCCCCCAAAGTTTTTAATGACATCTTTTTTTGAGTCATAAGAAATTGGAACCCTGCAAATGTGTTCCCTCTCCTTCTATTTATATTGTAGCATTGGTGTAGAAGAAGAACAAAAGAATACTAACACTCTTACCTGGGGCTGGAAATGGGACGGAAAGCAAAGTTTTGTGTTCTTCATAAGACCTCAAAACTGATCACAATATGTGACAATTAAAATGTTGCTTTTCACTCTCCACCAAAGACCTGCTATTGAGAGTCGAGTCCTGTAAGCTTGCCCTGTGGATGTGGGGCCCTTTAAGTTGGTGCAGCGGACCGACTTATACTCCTCCGCTCCATGCGTATTAACCAGACACTTCTGAAAACCCCTGTGTCTGTGAAAACACTTTGTCGCTGCATTTACAAATGCAAGTTAAAACTCTAAAACACAAAGAAGAAACTGTACATAAACAGGATCCAGAAATGCTGTCACCTTCTCTGGGCCCAGGCTCATTTAACATGGACTGAGGAGAAGTGGAAAAGTGTCCTGTGGTCTGATGAACCAACATTTGAAATTCTTTTTGGAAATCCTGGACACTGTTTCTTCAGGACTAAAAAGGGGTGTATTAGTGCACGTGGTATTCGTGACATGCACATCTGTGAAGGTACCATTAATGCCAAATGACATACATATGTTTTCACAACATATGCTGCCCTCCAGAAGACATCTTTTTCAGGGAAAAAGCAAGACAGCGCCAAACCACATTCTGCATGTATTACAATAGCATGGCTCCATATTAAAAGAGTCTGTGTGCTAAACTGGCCTGCCTGCCGTCCAGACCTGTCACCACTGATAACATTTGCTGCACTATGAAATGAAAAATACGACAAAGGAGACCTCAAACGTTTGAGCAGCTGAAATCCTATATCAAACAAGAATGGGAAAACATTTCACTTTCAAAACTACAGCAATTGGTCTCCTCAGTTCCCAAATGCTTACAGAGTGTTGTTAAAAGAAGAGGTGATGCAGCACAGTGGTAACTTTTTTCAAACGTGTTGTTGGCATCAAATTCAAAATGGGCATATATTGTTCAAAAAACAATGACATTATTCAGTTTCAACATTTGATATGTTGTCTTTGTACTATTTTCAATTAAATATAGGGTTTAAATGATTGGCACATCATTGCTTTTGTTTTTATTTACATTTTGCACAGGATCCCAACTTTTTTGGAAATGAGGTTGTAACATAAAACCAGTAGTAATTAACACACAAGTCACGTTAATTTCCAGTTAATCTATACTATTAAAATAAATTGTAATGCCATAGAATTACATTCTGATATAGATACATATAATTGAGCATGTATTTAATAAAATAATACAGAAGCGCAAATTCAACTTATTTTCTGCTTGTTTTTCTTATGAATTTAGTGTTAACCAGCTGTTAAACAGATGCATTTAGCATTATTCATCCAACAGAAAAAGGAAAGAAAAACTCACAAGGCATCTGCCATTTTTTGACCATGGACTACATCCAACAAAAATAAGCACAAAAAGTGAGGTATGAAACATGGCTATTGGGGTACTCACCGGTGTATAAATCATTTACAGCTAAGCAGAAAAATATATTGGCATCAATAGATTCTCACAAAATGCATAGCAAAAAAACAAAAAAACAATACTACCACTGGAGGGAGCTAAACTCACCAAGCTTTATTGATCTATAGCTCTCTATCTATCTGCTTATCTACAGCTGTATCTACCTATCTACAGCTCTATTTAGCTACAGCTCTCTATCTGTAGTTCTATTTCTATCCATCTATCTATCTATCTATCTATCTATCTATCTATCTATCTATCTATCTATATCTCTGTCTATCTAAATCTGTTTATCTATTCCTCTACAACTCTATCTACAGCTCTCTATCTGTCTGGCTATCTATCTATGGCTCTATCTATCTGTCTACATATTTGCTTACCTATTTATTCCTCTACAACTCTATCTGCAGCTCTCTGTTCATCTGTCTATTCCACTACAACTCTACAGCTCTCTATCTACCCATCAATCTATCTACAGCTCTATATACCTATTTATAGCTTTCTATCTATCTATCTATCTTTCTATCTATCTATCTATCTATCTATCTATCTACAGCTCTCTATCTATCTATAGTGACTCAGTGACTTTAAACGTTGCACTTTCGTAGGATGCCACCTCTGCCACAAGTTAGTTTGTGAAATGCACAAGCCACACGGGGTAAATAGATATGCATTTCCTTAAGGAAATACCAATGCTTGCCAAGCAAAAAAAAAAAGTGAAATAAGAGAAAAAGTTCAAGATTAATAAGACATTTGCAATAGACAGACAGATAGACAGATAGATAATGAATTACCTATACTTATATAAACTGGTTGTAACACCAACATTAACTTTATTATCTAACAATCTGTTTAACTGTTTAAATTACTTTCTTACAATATTTTTCTTAATTGTCTGATGTTGTAGTGAGCTTTTCGCATAACTTTGGTAAGCATCGGTGGAGTAGCATCTAAATCTAAATATTGCACATCTGTCATCAATAAAACATTATTTACTGGTATCCAGCATTTAGCTTAGAAATGGACACACCACAGAATAATCATCAAAAAAAGCAATCACTAAATAATAGACATATGACTATAAATGTTACACAAATATCTAAATGCTGTACAATCAACTACAACATTTATTTGCTGATAACCAACGTTTAACTTCTGAACATTTTTTATTTCACAAAGACTGCTACTATAGGATAAAGCACAGAACAAATAAAATCTTAAATTACTCCACACAACTGAAGCCTCATGTAATACTTTCTTCCCTGCCATTTCTATTTCTTCTCAACATTCATTATGGTCTTTACAGATTTTCTGTAAAAAAACAGCATTTCACCCTTTGTTGGTTTCAGACATAAACAATGACATATGACTACATTGCCGCCAGGAATAAACACTTCCCTCTGATGGCAAACTTATGGCTGGTATGCACAGGAATTTGTGAGCAAGTTTGTTCAGCATCAGAAAGCTAACAAGTGTATCTTCTGTCAGGGCAGGGGATCTTTTTCTCCATTGGTGGTAGGAGTCATTATGTAGCATGAAAACTGTTTGTCGCTGCATCCTCAAATGCAAGCTAAAACTCAAAAACGCAAAGAAGAAACCGCCTATAAACAGGATCCAGAAACGACACCGCCTCTCTGGGCCTGAGGTCATTTAAAATGGACTGAGGGGAAGTGGAAAAGTGTCCTGTGGTCCGACAAATCAACATTTGATTCCTCCGGGCTAAAGACCACTCAGCTTGTTATCAGTGCACAGTTCAAAAGCCAGTATTCATGATGGTATAGGGATGCATCAGTGCACATGGCATGGGTGGCATGCACATCTGTGAAGGCACCATTAATGCTGAATGATATATACATGCTGCCCTCCAGATCTTTCTCAGAGAAGGCCCTGCTTATTTCAGCAAGACAATGCCAAACTACATTCTGCATTACAACAGCATTGCTCTGTATTAAAGCTGGCCTGCCTGCAGTTCAGACCTGTCACCCCTGCAAACATTTGGCGCATTATGAACTGAAAACCTATTTTAAATAAGAATGGAAAAACATTTCACTTTCAAAACTACACCAATTGGTCTCTTCAGTTCCCAAATGCTTACAGAAAGTTCTTAAAAGAAGAGGTGATGTAACATAGTGATAAACATGCCCCCATCCCAACTTTTTTGGAACATGTTGTTGGCATCAAATTCAAAATGGGCATGTATTTTTCAAAAAACAATAAAATTTCTTAGTTTCAATATTTGATACGTTGTCTTTGTAGTATTTGTAGTATCCTTTAAAAATATGGTTTACATGATTTGCATATCAACTGCACCATGACTTGACTTATTTTGTTTTGCAGATATTTAATGTTCATTTTCTGTTTTATCCTCTGTTTAAAGGTGCAGTCAGGAGAAACTCTACCAAAGCAACAGTTAAAGACATTAAGAAATTTTTAATAAGGTGGCTACAACTTGCATCTGACATACAAATGACTTCTGTATTTCATATATATATATATATATATATATATATATATATATATATATATATATATATATAAAACAAATAAATAATATGGCTATATATGAAGAGTTCATTTGCATAGCGCATTCTAAATCTTAAATATATTTTGTCACAAAAGACATTTTTATCCATTTTCAAAGCATGCACATTCACATTTTACAGCAGTGGTCAAATGCCAGTGCTGTTCTTGAGCAGAAATCGATAAATCCATTCAGCGAATAAGCACTCAGTATTTGGGTCAGGTGATATAACATTGTTGCAAACTGTTTTGCTCTGAAACTCTAAAACATGAAATAACCATTGGAGTTATCTGCGGTGGCCACAAATCAAAATTAAAAAAAAAAGAAAAATCAATAAGGTGTAATTTTGTAAGTTATTTTTACTTAATCAGAAAATCCCAACTGCTGTTTGATTGATATTGCCTGGAACGCACAATAAAAAAAAAGCATGATGTATGAGATGTATGAAAATTTATTAAAAAGAAGATTTTTGCAAATGAACTCTTCATATACATATGTAATCTATATGTGTAATAATATGTCCCATATGTGTTTTTATGAGTACTTATACACTACATTGCCAAAAGTATTTGCTCGTCTGCCTTCACACACATATGAACTTGAGTGACATCCCATTCTTAATCCACCCTTTGCAGCTATAACAGCTTCAACTCTTCTGGGAAGGCTTTCCACAAGGTTTAGGAGTGTGTTCATAGGAATTTTTTACCATTCTTCCAGAAGCGCATTTGTGAGGTCAGACACTGATGTTGGACAAGAAGGCCTGACTTGCAGTCTCCGCTCTAATTCATCCCAAAGGTATTCTGTCAGGTTGAGGTCAGGACTCTGTGCAGGCCAGTCAAGTTCTTCCACACCAAACTCGCTCATCCATGTCTTTATGGACCCTGCTTTGTGCACTGGTGCGCAGTCATGTTGGAACAGGAAAGGGCTATCCCCAAACTGTTCCCACAAAGTTGGGAGCATGAAATTGTCCAAAATCTCTTGGTACACTGAAGCATTAGAAGTTCCTTCCACTGGAACTAAGGGGCCGAGCCCTACTCCTGAAAAACAACCCCACACCATAATCCCCCCTCCACCAAACTTTACAATTGGCACAATGCAGTCAGACAAGTACTGTTCTCCTGGCAACCGCCAAACCCAGACTCGGCCATCAGATTGCCAGACGGACAAGCGTGATTTGTCACTTCAGAGAGCACATCTCCACTGCTCTAGAGTCCAGTGGCGGCGTGCTTTACACGACTGCATTCGATGCTTTGCATTGCGCTTGGTGATGTAAGGCTTGGATGCAGCTGCTCGGCCATAGAAACCCATTCCATGAAGCTCTCTATGCACCGTTCTTGAGCTAATCTGAAGGCCACATGAAGTTTGGAGGTCTGTAGCGATTGACTCTGCAAGAAAGTTGGCGACCTCTCAATATAGTGTATGTAATGATAATATGCTATGTGTATTATATATGTGTAAAAACATACGTAATAATAATAATCATCGTGTTGATTGCTTAAACGATTTGCCCTGGTTTTTTGTCTACAAATTTTCTATAGTCTATAAAGTCTATAAATTTTACTTTTGTAAATGTATGAAAGCAAGTACATGCCCACATTTCGAGTTGTTGATTTGTTAGATGCACCTACCTTGTATTTACACTCACTGACCATTTTATCTGAAACACCTATCATATAAACCGATCAGGCATAACATTATGACCTTGTTTCTATGCTCATTGTCCATTTTATCAGCTCCACTTACTATATAGGTGCACTTTGTAGTTCTACAATTACAGACTGTAGTCCATCTGTTTCTCTGCATACTTTGTTAGTCCCCTTTTACCCTGTTCTTCAGTGGTCAGGACCCCACTGACCCTCACAGAGCAGGTACTATTTGGGTGGTGGATCATTCTCAGCACTGCAGTAACACTGATGTGGTGGTGGTGTGTTAGTGTGTGTTGTGCTGGTATGAGTGGATCAGACACAGCAGTGCTGCTGTAGTTTTTAAACACTGTGTCCACTCTCTGTCCACTCAATTAGACACTCCTACCTTGTCAGTCCACCTTGTAAATGTAAGGTCAGAGACGATAGCTCATCTGCTGCTGCACAGTTTGTGTTGGTCATCCTCTAGTCCTTCATCAGTACCATAGGATGCTGCCCACAGGATGCTGTTGGCTATATATTTTGGGTTGGTGGACTATTCTTAGTCCAGCAGTGACACTGAGGTGATTAAAAACTCCAGCAGCACTGCTTTGTCTGATCCACTCAGACCAGCACAACACACACTAACACACCACCACCACGTCAGTGTTACTGCAGTGCTGACAATGATCCACCACCCAAATAGTACCTGCTCTGTGAGGGTCCATGGGGGTCCTGACCACTGAAGAACAGGGTAAAAGGGGGCTAACAAAGCATGCAGAGAAACATATGGACTACAGTCTGTAATTGTAGAACTACAAAATGCACCTATATAGTAAGTGGAGCTGATAAAATGGACAATGAGCGTAGAAACAAGGAGGTGGTCATAATGTTATGCCTGATCGGTGTATGTGCACTATATACATGTTGTCCGCCACTGGTAAAGAGATTAACCAGATGGGCTACAGTTAGTAATGGTAGCTAAAAAATGCACTTTTATAGTAGATTTACTTTAATAAAATAAGCCTCGAGTTTATGTACAAAGTAGGTGTTTAATGAACTGGCAACCCAACAGGTTTGCTTGTTTGTTTGTTTATTTATTTACTGAATACATGGATCACCACAAAATCACGTAAGGGAATGTTGCAAATGTTTATGAAAAGGTCACAAAAATGTGTCAGTTTTTTAATTCTATTTTTATTTTGTATTTGAATAAATATAGTTTCTAAACTATTAAGAAGGTAGACATAAAAGTAAGTAATAATTGAATAACTGAGTGAATTAGAGCCATAAATGGGCTAATTCTGATTGTTCTGAAAATGTCCTAGTTGCCGGATCCAGTCCAAAAGACTTGGGCCAGCTCTGGACCCTCACTTATTTTGAAACAGGCCTGATTCCAGCTGGGCCAGAGATTACTTATCCGGCTAGGCAGAACTGGGTCGGATGTGGGCCAGAAGAATTTGCTGGCTGGATTGATAGAAAGACAGAAAGTCAAAGAGGATTAGATAGAAACATACATAGGAGGGGTGGTTGCCATGCTTAACTAGATTGTTGCTAAGGTTTTGCTAGGTGGTTGCTAAGGTGTATGGGATTTTGGCTAAGGTGTTGCTAGGTGGTTGATGAGGTATTGCTAGGTGGTTACCAAGGTCTGCTGGGTGGTTGCTAAGGTGTTGCTAGGCAGTTGCTAAGTTGATGCTAGGCGGATGCAGTGGTGTACCAGTTGGTTGCTAATGTGCGACTAGGTGGTTGCTAAGGTGTACAGGGTGGTCACCAAAGTGTTGCTAGGTGGTTGCCAAGGTCTACCAGGTGGTTGCTAAGGCATTGCTAGGCGGTTGCTATGGTACAGGGGTTGGTTGCTAAAGTGTTGCTAGGAAGTTTCCTTGGTATACAGGGTGTTTCCTGAGTGGTTCCTATGGGGTTAGCAAGTGGCTGTTAGGTGTTGTTGGAGTAAGTTTAACAATAACTGAAGAACAATATTTTGACTGCTTACACAATCACACTAAATATAGTTTACAAATGATAGATAGATAGATAGATAGATAGATAGATAGATAGATAGATAGATAGATAGATGTGGGTTGTTATGGTGTTGCTAGGTGGTTGCTGTGGTGTTGCTAGGCAGTTGCTATGATTTCCCAGGTGGTCACTAAGGTGTTGCAAGTCTGTTGGGCAGTGTCCAAAAACATTTGGCTACAGAGTGTTTTATGGCTGTGGTGTGTGGCATATGGTCATGAAATAAGAGTGTTTACTGACTGTGGTGTATATCTTGATATAAGAGTAGTGTTCAAAAACATTTGGCTACAGTGTTTATAGACTGTGTTATTTGGTGTATGGTCATGATTTCAGAGCAGTTTCCAAAAACATTTGACTGCAGAGTGTGTACTGACTGTGGTGTATGATCATAATATGAGAGTAGTAGAGTAGTGTTTAAAAAATTGGCTACAGTGTTTACAGACTGTGGTGTATGGTCATGATACAAGAGCAGTATCCAAAAGCTTTTGGCTACAGAGTCTTTACTGATTGTGGTCAGTAACAATAGTTGGATTGCTTAGACAATCACTATATACGTATGTGTATATGCACATATATATATATATATATATATATATATATATATATATATATATATATATATGCATATACACACACACACGTTAGGTGTGGGAATCTCTAGGCACCTCACGATTCGATTACAATTCAGAGGGCTGCGATGCAATTATAAAACGATTGTCGATGCATCTTGATACATCTTTTTTTCTATACAGGATTTCTATTTTCTCACTGTGTCAGGACTTGGTACTTTTAAAGCAAAGTATTTGTAATGATCTATAATGAATTTACTTCCAATATCTTTTATTAATAAATCAAATGGAAGTGATGCGGTAAGTGAACTGGAAGGCTCTCATTAACTGCTCTTGTTTGGAGCACATGAGATGCTGCTGCCACTCATCTGCGATAAAATGCGCAGTTACGGTGACATAAGATCCAGTGGCAATAGATGTCCACGCAGCATGTTACAGCCGTCCTACCCGTTTAATTCAGTGATTTTATAACTTCGGTTTTGGTCTCGTTCGTTGTAGAGATGAGAAGTGGGGTCTGCTGAGTCAGTAAAATATCTTTGAGACAGGTCGTGTGCAGTATAGCGCGAAAGCCCTGTTTCGCAACGACTGAGAACTGGCAGACTGCAGGTCACCTAGTAACGATGCGTTATTCGCATTTATAAGTAGCACAGTTGATTCCTGGTAAGTTAAATCTGCAACGAGAGACTGTCAAACACAAAACTTGTGAAGATGATGTCAGCTTCTCTTTCGAATTGTCCCGTTCCACCTTAAATGGTGCCGCATTTACATTCTGCGCCTCAGGCAGAATTTAAGGTGGAACAGGAAAATTCGAACAAGAAGCTGGAGAATGAGAAGCGACTTCAGCCTCGGAAAACAGTCGAACGTAGAAAGACATTTTATGAGAAACTGATCTACTTCTGAAGAAAAGTTTTCTGGCGGAGATGGGAGGAAAGCGGCTATAGCTAAAGCTTAAAGCAGAACAGAGTAAGTCCGCGCCTTCATTTATATTTTTTAACCCAACTTATACTAGGACATTCACACATACTAAGACATACTGGACATTAAATGTTGTGGCTGCCAAGGTGGTCTGATTTTTGTTGAAAGGACAAAATGGCTCTTCTTAACATTTGGGTTGTGACTCCTGATCTAACCTGGCTTTTAATGCAGAGGGTGCTGGTCGGACTCATCCGTGTGTGTTTCTGTCATGCGCTGCCACAGACTTCCAAGTTCCGCCAACATTACGTTATAAATAAAATATTTAGAAAATCGATTTTTGACATTTGTGAATCGATTCAGAATCGTTCACGTCTGCATCGCGATGTATCTAAGATTTTTTCCCACACCCCTAATACATATATATATATATATATATATATATATATATATATATATATAGAGAGAGAGAGAGAGAGAGAGAGAGAGAGAGAGAGAGAGAGGGAGAGAGAGAGAGAGAGAGGGAGTAAAGATAGAGTAAAGACAGGTAGATAAACATATCTATCTACACTGGGTTATCACAACAACCCAATGGCTTCATTACTGAAATTGGGTCACATACATGGGTTATTTTGTAATTTGCTGGGTAGTTTCAGATAACCCAGCATCCATGGGTTGGCAGCACGGACCTGAAAGTGAACATGCACGTAACGTCTCGATGTCGGTTTCTGTTTGAACTTCCCTCGTTTGAAGGGCCTGCAGCAGATGAACGAGCTGAGGAAAGTAAGTGACTTTAACTATTTATCGGTTTTTGGCACTGTAGTATGTTATGTTTGGTGAAATATATTGATATGCGAGAAATATAAGTTCTTTTTAACTTATTTTGGCTCACGAATTAAGGTAGAAAAGCGTAAACTGTGCAAAATATAAAACCCAAATGGTGAATTAGTTAAATTAGTTTTAACTAATAAGAGCTAGTTAGCAAGCTGGCTGTAGTGTTAAACTGGTCAGCTAGCTAATATAACGCATTAGTTAGACGAAAATCAAATATATCCCACTTGCCCCAAATGTAGTTCAGCAGCGAAAAATTAGATTTTTCATTTTTTTTTTACTGATGTTATGAGACAATTTAGCAGTTTCCTAACAAGTATTAGAACACCCATTAGCATTGCGCTAACTGCATGCTATGGTCACTTATTCAAACGAGTCTTTGGCTAAGTCATATTACCGTCATATTAGTCTCATAGCTCTAGAGCAAAAATGAAAAAATAGCATTCACACACCACACATCATCGCCAATCTTTAGTATGTGAAGGTTCTCGTTTAAATGGTGAATAACAAAAATTGATGTGGAAATATGAAGTTATTTGCATATTTCCAACATACAAATGTTCAGATTTTCAGTGCCAGTGTGGTACAAGCATTAGGGCAGGAGATTCAAACAAGGTTCCTTCTTGGCCCATGTGAAGGTTAGTGTTTTACATTAGCTGATGAGTTGAATCAGGTGTCTTTGATGAGGAACGCTAACCGCAGGGCTGTGACCCAAAAGGAACTTGCATTAGAGTGAATGCTTTGTTAACACTGATCATACACAAATGCTGAGAACTTAAAATAAAAAATTAAAATGAAGAAATGTTTTATGAAAGAAGCTCCACCATTTTTTCTAAATTTTTCTAAAAAAATTAAAATAAATGGATTCAAATACATTTTAAGCCAAAACTTTATCACAAAACTATCATAAAATGATGTGTCAGACATCAGCATTTCGCACCAAACCACTCTGAATAACTTTTTTACATCTCAAGCGTTTAATTATGTAAAATTTATTTTGAAAAATCACTGCTCCTCTTTAAGTGAACAGGGTGTCTGTTGGTCCCTAAAAAGATTTCATTTACTTTTTACATTCAAAGGCCTTGACATCACTTTACACGTGCAGAAACACAAACAAGTGTGAGTTATTTTGAAGATTATTATATCTAATATTGTCACTGCAAATTTGGTCTTTAATTACATTTAAAGTGGTTAAAAAAGTGGATTAAAAAGGCCTTGTATGACAGTCAAACGATAACGTGATCATCCTGAGCAACACTACCCATGATTCAGTGTTCTAAAGGTGTTTAAAGGTCTGGAATACCATCAAAATGAAAATTACAGAAGGTTGTATTGGAGCATATGCCTATGTAGCGGGTTACTTTAAGTCAGAATTACTACGTTTAAGCAACACACTAGCACTATCTAGGTTCAGAAGAAAGGGGACAGTAAGCAGAGTAGGCAATATGCTTACAAATGCAAATGAATTGGATTTATTTCCTTGAACAAACTAAAGCATATATAGCTTTAGTTTGTTCAAGGAAAATGGCCAGTCAAAATGAAATAAAATAATGAGAGCTTTTGAATAAAATCAGTTCTGAAAACAAAAATGGGCCTGCAACTACCCAGGTAGTGAATGTATGTTCGTGCTTATTTGTATCCTGTTAGGATGAACTGTTCACGGTCAAAAGTTCCACAGTTCTTGCTGCTCAGCTCTAGTTTGCTGTATACATGGAGAAGTATTTCAGGATCCTGTGGGACTGACTCGCCATCAGAGTTGAACTGTACAGAAAAACCAATCTGCAGTACATACAACAGTAGTGCAGTGCATGAGTATTGCTATTCGATTATCTATGTGTTCTCCACGTTCTAAAATTACATTCAAATCACAGGAATGTATGATGTACTTACAACAGTAGTGCAGTGCATGAGTATTGCTATTCGATTATCTATGTGTTCTACACGTTCTAAAATTACATTCAAATCACAGGAAAATAGCTTTTCCCACAAATAACCATATATGTACAGATAACCAGGTACAGATTCACATACAGTCCACAAACAAAATTTGCATAGCCTAGCTTCTTGCTAACTTGCACACAAAATCCAAAATATAAAAGACAGACCACGTGTTGGACCATCAAAAACAACAGAAGGCAGCTTAATAAAGCTATATTTAAAGATATTGAATAATATTTCTTTGTTTTGCAGTGAATTATTTTCTTTTTTCACAGATTCTCTGGCAATGCGTTCAGCTCGTCTCAGTGCTGGAAAAAACGGGCAAAAACTCAGAGAGCGCCCTCTACAGGATACTGAGTGGAACAACAGTACATTGAAAAATAAAAGTCCTGCTGAAACAAAATAAATGCACTGTTGTTGTAAGCATTAAATGAAATAAAATTAACAATGATAAGTGTTTTTTATTTTTACACACACATCTATATATCTAATTAACAAATTGAATTTAAATTTTAAACTTCCTAGTAACCAAAAGTTTAAATGGGTTACACCCTCCCCCTTTAAATAAAGTCCCTTCATGTGTCTCAAGATTAACAATTATTAGATAGTTAGGACTGCATGACTTTCTAACTCATTAAATGAGGTCATTGCTTTGTTGAATCCTTCTAGCAATGTGTGAGCAAAGGAAATGAGGGGGTTCCCTAACTGAGGGTAGGTAAAAGCTAGTGCTCTGTGCACTCGCTCAGATTTCCTTGCAGGACCATCCTGAACAATCGGATGGGTCTTTTGTTTCAGCAGTTGGTCTCTCCACAGTTAATGTTTCTGAAGTTCTCAGGTTATCCCTTGGCTCTGCGTTTTTGCTTGACTCCTGAGAAACGGCTGGAAAGTGTTCACTTATTGAACGTTTACCTATAGTGTCAGAGCCATCAGTACACAGCTGATGTTCTTCTGCACTAACCTCTCCTTGTGTGTCTTGTTTTTCAGACTCAGGGCTCTCTACTGGCACTATACAAGCAGGGAAGCTCTCACCAATGTCTAGGTTTTGTTTTTCAGGTATGGTAGGACTTGGTAGGCTGGTACCTATGGTAGGCTTCAGGAACAGGTAAGGTATCATTTGGTGTAGGATTTTCTCTTTCAGGTGGGTAGGAAGGATTTGTTGCGAGGACAGGTAAGTCAGCATCTTTTGCAGGATTGCTTTCAGGCTGAGATGGTAGGTGGTTACGTGGATTGTCTTGTTTACCCACTTGATCCGGTGTAACACTGTTCATCCTCTGTGGAATATCATACATTTCTGTGAATCGTCGCTTGAGAAATGGATTTCTTTGACAGTAATGTAAGTCATAGTCAGATTCAGAAGTTTCCTCAGCTTCTGACTGAACCAGATTCTGTCTAGTCTTGGGTCGACTAACTGGCTTAGGTTTGATGGGCTCATCGTCTATTTCTTCAGTCAAAACCCCACAAGGAAGCAGAAGATCCCTGTGTAAAGTATCCCTGTGACCATTTTAGACTTTGGGTTGGACTACATAGACAGGAACATCATTCAACTGTCTCAGTTCTCTATACACAGGGGATTCCAATCGGTTCGCCAGTTTATGCTTATTGTGTACTCGCAGATTGCGAACCCAAACTCGATCTTCTTCCTCTAACGTGGATTCTCTGACAAGTTTATCAAATCGTCTCTTGTTTCTCTCTGCCACTTTCTGTGCATTCTTTATGGCCAGGATTGGGATAGCTACTGAAAAATTAGTAGTTAGCTACTTTGTAGCTACTTTCCCAAAATTTGTAGCTAGCTTCAATTTAGCTACTTTTTCAGAAAAAGTAGTGGCAACTTTTTAGCTACTTTTTTCGAAAAGTAGTGCACTACTTTTTAGCTACTTTCAAAGCGCGATTGTCAGAATAATTGGGTCATGCTACAGAAACGTCCACTTTTCTATCTCTCAGTAGGTGTCATTGGTGTTACCAATCCTCATTGGTGTTACACATAAGAAAGGTAACACCAGAGACAGTAACACCAGTGACATTTTAATGAAAAATGTATTTTACAAAATGGCTGCTACAGAGCATCAAACCACATGTCATCAATCATGGAATATCCACTAAAATATGTAATTTAATCCATTTGTGTTCTATTTTTTCTACCTAACTACCTAAAAATAAGGTAGATCATACCACTGACTTCAACTGAAAGCTTCATATGAAATCATGAGCTAAATGAGAAAATTTCTGATAACTGAAAAGACACAGTGGACTTACCATGTGCTTTTCTTCATAGATCCTCAGAAAATAGGTAAAAGAAGTCAAGTGATGTCATCAGTGTGATTTTTATTTCAAAATAAGAGATTTTTTGTTACGCAGTAACACCAGTGACATGACTCCTGGGGACAGCAGCTTTCATTATAAATTTTATAATATTTATTTGGTATTTGTTTTCTTTATGTCATTTAATTTATATATTCCATAGATATGTATAGATTATTGTAGTTAAAATTGCAGAAAAATGTTTTGTTTTCTTCAAAATATAGCGCTCAACCTTTACACACGATTGTGGGGACAAGCACTTCTGTGGTACTTGGAATTCTAGATGACTGATTTAAAAACCAAAATTACTAAATTGATGCTCAAAAAGGTGTAATTGATAAAATTAGTTACTGTTTTATTTTAAAATATAAATAAATTGTAACCCTAACATGTTTTTTAAATGTAATATATCTGTAAACACTAGGGACACAAAAATGGACGTTTCTGTAGAATGGCCCATTTGTGAATCTCCACCTGAAGCACCAAACAAGCCCAACACATTAGCCTCAAAATCCTCATCAGTGGCCCTGGTTCTGTTTGGGGTGAGAATCAGGCCTGAATAATCTCTCCACTGCTGCAGAGCTGTTGTGGCTCCACAGCAAACTAGATTTTTAGGTAAAATAACAATCCTCCTTTGCTGTAAAATCATTATAACACACAGTTCTAACACAGTTTTCACAATAGATGGTCTTAAATGCTGGAGTTAACGCATAACTGCTAATTCACCAACCTTTAACACTGAAGACTGACGCGCAGACTGCTGGTCACACAGCAATGCAGATAACTAAAAGGTAAAGAGAAAAATTTAAGATGAACATCGCTAATTTGGAGATGAATGGACTTATTTGCATTTATAAGCACTCAGCTGGTTTCCTGATACGTTTAATCTGCAACAACTGGCGAAGCTGTAGTCTCTTCTCATTCTCCTGCTTTGCGTTCCAATTGTCCTGTTCCACCTTAAATGGCACGGCAGTACAACCTGGCGCCTCAAGCACCATTTAAGGTGGAACGGGGCAATTCAAACAAGAAGCTGGAGAATGAGAGCCGACTTCAGCCTCGTAAAAAGTCGAACATTGAGAGACATTTTACAAGAAACTCCCGGAAAAGCTTCCTGAGATGCGACAAAAGCGGCTGTAGCTGAGCTAAAGGTTAAAGCAGAGCAAAGTAAGTCTGCGTTTTCATTTATTCAACTTTTAGCCTATACTCAGACATCAGCACACACTGAGAAGTACTTACAGCCAAGATGGTCAAACGGACATAAAATGTTGCGGCTCCCAAGGTGGTTTCATTTATTTGAAAGGACAAAATGTTAAAACCTTTTTAACATTTTGGTTGCCACACTCTGAGCTAAGCCTGCTAGTAAGGGGTGATCATGCCTGTTTGCTCGAGCTGTCCACAGCTTAGACAGGATTGCACAGTCACCACCAGTCCAGTTAACGACCGCATTCTATGGTTCATTTTGCATGGATTGCCTGAAGCCTGTAGCAAAATTGTAGCGAAAATTTTCGCTATAGCTACACAATTTGTAGGCACACAGCTATTAGCTACATTTCATAAAACTGTAGCAGCTACAGCAATTAGCTACAAAAATTTGTAGCTAACTACAAAAAGTAGCATGCTACTTAGCTACTCCCCCAAGACCCTGTTTATGGCAAGGTGGTAACTTTCTATCAAGTGAGATTTCAGATTTCTCACATACTGTGAATGAGACGAAGACTCAACTCTTTGAACTGGTAGACCTAATGCAATGTCAATAGGCAATCTGCCAAACATTAATTCATAAGGCGAGTAACAAGTCATTTCATTTTTAGTACAGTTGTAAGCATGAGTGAGTGGTTTAACAAAGTCACGCCACCAGCTCTTGTCCTTGTCTTTGAGTATGCCTAACATGCTTAGAAGTGTCCTGTTATATCTCTCAACAAGGTTTCCCCTTGGATGATAAGCGCTGGTCCTCACCTTACGAGTGCCTATGACTGCACAAAGTTCTTTGATTACATGCGATTCAAAATCTCTGCCTTGATCGCTGTGTAGCTTTTCTGGAAATCCATAACATACAAAAATTGTTCCCACAGACATTTTGCAACTGTACTGGCCTTCTGGTCTTTAGTAGGTATGGCCATGGCATACTTTGTAAAATAGTCTGTGATTACAAGAATGTCTTTGGTGTTATGGCTGTCAGGTTCCAAGGACAAAAGGTCCATACAGACCAGCTCCATAGGCCTGGTTGTTTTAATGTTGACAAGGGGCGCAGCCTTCTCTGGCTGACACTTACAGTTAGGCCCAGAAATATTTGGACAGTGACACAAGTTTTGGCATTTTAGCTGTTTACCAAAACATATTCAAGATACAGTTGTATAATCAACATGGGCTTATAGTGCAGAATCTCAGCTTTAATTTGAGGGTATTCACGCCCTAATTGGAGGAAGGATTTAGGAATTACAGCTCTTTAATATGTAGCTGCCTCTTTATCAAGGGACCAAAGGTAATTGGACAATTATCTCAAAAGCTATATCATGGGCTGCATGGGCTATTCCCTCGTTAATCCATCATCAACTAAGCAGGTAAAAGTTCTGGAGTTGATTCCAGGTGTGGTATTTGCATTTGAAAGCTGTTGCTGTGAACCCACAACATGCAGTCAAAGGAGCTCTCAATGGAAGTGAAACAGACCATCATTAGGCTGAAAAAAAGAAGAAATCCATCAGAGAGATAGCAGAAATGTTAGGAGTGGCCAAATTAACAGTTTGTACATTCTGGGAAAAAAAGAACGCACTGGTGAGCTCGGGAACTCAAAAAGGCCTGGACGTCCATGGAAGACAACAGTGGTGGATGATCGCAGAATCCTTTCCATGGTGAAGAAAAACCCCTTCACAACATCCACCCAGGTAAAGAACACTCTCCAGGAAGTAGGTGTATCAGTATCTAAGTCTACCATAAAGAGAAGACTTCATGAGAGCAAATACAGAGGGTTCACCACAAGGTGCAAACCATTAATCAGCCTCAAAAATAGAAAGGCCAGATTAGACTTAGCCAAACAATATCTAAAGAAGCCAGCCCAGTTCTGGAACAGCATTCTTTGGACAGATGAAACTAAGATCAACCTGTACCAGAATGATGGGAAGAATAAAGTATGGAGAAGGCTTGGAACGGCTCATGATCCAAAGCACACCACATCCTCTGTAAAACATGGTGGAGGCAGTGTGATGGCATGGGCATGCATAGCTTCCAATGGCACTGGGTCACTAGTGTTTATTGATGATGTGACAGAAGATAGAAGCACCCAGATGAATTCTGAAGTGTACAGGGATATACTTTCTGCTCAGATTCAACCAAATGCAGCAAGGTTGATTGGACGTCGCTTCACAGTGCAGATGGACAATGACCCAAAACATACTGTGAAAGCAACCCAGGAGTTTTTTAAGGCAAAGAAGTGGAATATTCTGCAATGGCCAAGTCAATCACCAGATCTCAACCCGATCGAGCATGCATTTCACTTGCTTAAGACAAAACTTAAGACAGAAAGACCTACAAACAAGCAACAACTGAAGACAGCTGCAGTAAAGGCCTGGCAAAGCATCACAAAGGAGGAAATCCAGCGTTTGGTGATGTCCATGGGTTCCAGACTTCAGGCAGTCATTGCCTGCAAAGGATTCTCAACAAAGTATTAAAAATGAATTTTTATCATTTTATTTATGGTAAAATTCATTTGTCCAATTACTTTTGAGCCCCTGAAATGAGGAGGCTTTGTAGAAAAATTGCAATTGCAAAAGTTGCACTTCCTAAACGTTTCATAGGATATTTTTGTTCACACTCTTGAATTAAACCTGAAAGTCTACACTTTTTGGCCAGTAAAACCTGGATCGGACCAAGTCAAGAGTGCGTTTAATTCCCAAATGCCCCATGTCATCATGAAGACTTTTGAGAAATGAAAGCTTTAGCGCAAGTTCTGCCAGGAAGACTCCAATGCTACGTCACTCATTACTCTGACCAATCACAAGCTTCCACCTGTCTTTAAAATGACTCGACTTACACACCTGCTTTGCTGCTTTCAGATGCTGACGTTTCGTCGTTCCTTTTCGAGTCAATTCCCTTTGGTGTTGCTACTCGCAAGTATACTGGCAAGAAGCGGCTTGTTTTTGATTTGTCTTCTTCTCATTCAGATCTGGTTGCTAATGTTAACGAATGCATTCCTCTCGAGCCGTTCTCCCTGTATTATGCCTCTGTTGATGATGCTATCCGGTTTATTAAGGTTGCGGGTCGTGGCGCTCTGCTGGCTAAAGCAGATATTACGGACGCCTTTAAAATATTGCCTATTCACCCATCGGATTGGCCTCTCTTTGACGTTAAGTGGGAGTCTAGGTTTCATTTTACCGTCCGGCTTACTTTCGGTGCAGGAGTAGCCTCGTATTTTTCATTGTCTTTCCGAGGCGTTGGGTCCTGTTGAACGTCTGTGACTAGCCTTTCGTCCTCCATCTCTTGGATGATTTTTTGCTTGTGGACTTTCCGTCTTCTCGTCGTTCTGTGCTAGATCCCAGCTAACAAAATTACGTTCTCAGAACGTTCCCCTAACGTTCCATTTTGGTTGTGGGAACGTTGCTTTGGAATGTTCCCTCAACGTTATTTTGTCCAGTTTTCTTAATGTTCTCAGAACGTTCTGTATAAGTTATGAAAACGTTCCTAGAACGTCACCTCAACCATATGTCACGTTCTGACAACGTTCAAAATTATGTTCGCTAAACGTTCCTCTAACATTCCATTTTGGTTGTATAAACATTTTATTGGAACGTTCCCTCAATGTTATTCAGTGCAGTTTTCTTAATGTTCTTAGAACGTTTTCTTAAGTTATGTGAATGTTCCCAGAACGTCACCTCAACCTCATTTGCAACAACAGTTTAACATTCTAGGAACGTTGTCTTGGAACGTTCTGACAACATTCAAAGTTATGTTAAAACATTCAGGTTACAAGAATGTTCCCTAAACATCAACCCAACCTCATTGGCATCAATTAAATGTTCTAGGATTGCGGTCTTGCAATGTTCTGAGAATGTTAAAACATTCCTATAACATTTAATTATGATGATATTTTTGCTAAATTAAAAAAAAAAAAGCCATTTTAGTGTTTCCATAACATGTTTCTTAAACCACTGCCCCAGATTATCACCTCAGCTTTATATACACTGACCACTGAACATTCCTGGAATGTTATCTTTAAACGTTCTTCAAAGGTTTATAGTTCCAGTTTTCTTAATTTTCTTAGGACATTCGGTGCAAGTTAGTAAAAACACATCCTAAAACATCTTCCCGATATTTTTGTGCAGGCAGCAGTACACAGCGTCAAAAGTTCAGATTTTTTTAATGTTACTTTAACATTCCATTAACATTTTCTCAGTCTGTAGTTAGTTAGTCCCTCCCATCCACATTCCCATTCTTGCTGATAGTCTAATCCAAACAATCCCAATTACTATGATAATACTGACATAAACTAAGGCAAAATCAATGCAAGCATAATCGATTTAATACATGTTTATTATTATTACTTATATTTTAAATCAATTTACGTGAATGAACAAAAAATGAAAACAGTCAAGAAGTCCATTAAGGTGTCTCTGTATTCTCCATCTGCAAAGTAAACAAACAAGTTTATTAGTTATTTTTTCACCTTTATCAGTTCATGTAAAGCATTGTTAAACTCTATCCAAGCCATTCTGGGCAGCTAAACACAAAGCTTCCTTTAGGTTACGTTGCAGTCTTTGATTTAGTCAAGTCAAGTCTAGAGGCTTTTATTGTCATTCCGTCTACGTACAAAAATTATGCTAGAAACAATACAATAAATACGATAAATTAAACAGACATTAGACACAGTAAACAGACAGGACAGTGCAGCACTGACACAGCACACATTCTGGACATGAGGTAGGAACTGTGAATTATGCAGTCAGATAACAAACATAACCACAGCAGTTTTTGAGGTAGTAAAACAGTGTAAACACAGTATAGCAGCAATGTTCCAGATAGTTCAAGTAGAGCATCAAAAGAGGTGTGTGTGTGTGAGTGAGTGTGTTAAGGGGTAAATCCTGTGGGGTTTAATCAAATGTGCAAGAGGTGCCTGTAGCTCTTATTTTTTTCATTGTTGAATTCCTTGCATGTGATAGGATGGTATTGCACAGATGTTTAAATAATGTTGAGAAGTACTGAGGGCTTCTTAGTTTCAAGGTGTTTAATTGGCATGTATAGTGGCCTTAAAGTTGAGTGTAAAATACAAGGATTGTGGAACAGTAAAAAATTCCAAGCCTGGTCATGCTCTCTACACTTGCATTTCATGAAGTATATGGCATTATTTAATATGCCATAAAAATTAAACAGCCAACTTAAACACAACTCCAACAAAGGAAGAAAATTACACTGTTATCAGAAACCTCATATATTACAAATGACATATATATATACATATATTACCATGTTAAAAATTGTATAAACGGAAGGAATCAAACTTTTAGCAAAAGACTACCCTGCATTGTTGAAGAACACCTCCAGAAAATGCAATTTATGTAATTTCACAGTCTGAATTTGGTATTGCAGTGAAGTTCCCTGTTAAAAGCTTGATTTGAATATTTTATGAAAACCTAAATATAATATGTAATAAAACTTTATTTATTCTTACATTTGGGAAAATGTAATTCGAAACTAAAACAGTAAAATTACACAAAAGTTATTCCATGTGTATCTGGGGAGGTGTTTTTCAAAACTGCAGTGGAGTTCCTTGATAACATCTTGATTTCAATGTTTTACAAAATTTTAAAAGCTTTATTTTTAATGAAACTGGATTTTTCTGAATCTTAAGCAAAGATTATTCAAAATTACCTAAATTCTTCGTAAAACCAAGGGGTTTAATGTAACTGCAGTCTGTAGTAGGGCTTCATCAATACCAATTACTTGTACTCTTATTCATACAAATTTACAGATACCAACGTCTGGTACCAGCTGATACCATGTGACATAGTCATAAAATATGCTGCCATACTAATGAACAAATGACTCAGGCTGGCAGTGCAGAGGGTCTGCTTACACAGTGAAGTGTTATAGGCTATGTTCACAAAGCAGATTAAAATGGCCCAAATCCGTTCTTTTCTGTCTTACATGACACAGATGTGCTATCTGTGTGGCAGTGTAAACGGGGAAAAAAAAAAACGTATTGAATCTGACATTGAAATCCGATATGTATCGCGGTAATGGGACTCTGTCTGAACAACCAGATCAGAATTCATGTGATGCAAACATCTATCCAATTCAACTCTGAATGAGTATTCTGTGACAGTCATAGTATGAGCTGTAAAAATGTGAGTATTGTTTATCTTTCAGAGTTATTTAAAAGTAGAAACCAGACAGAAAAATTCCACTTTCATTTTCTTGTCAAAATAGTAACCTCTCTGGCCGCAGACTTAAACCAGTTATAAAAAGAAAAAAAGCAGGCATGATGAACTGGAGAAAGTGGTTAAGCAAGTGGCTGTTCCCATTGACTCTGGATGAGTGTGTCACGTGAAGTGAGGCATTATTCTTTTGGGCATGCGCATCAGTTTAGGAGCGTGAATTGTTCAGAGGAATGTCAGCAATAGATCGCATTAAAAAGATAATGTGAACGACCTAAAAAAAATTGTTAAAAATCAAATTTGGTGAGAAAATCGGATTTGGGCCACTTTTACCTGCTGTGTGAAGATGGCCTTGAACACGTGTGTGTCACGCTAGCAAAAGTGGATCAGACACAGCAGAGCTGCTGGAGCTTTTAAACACCTCAGTGTCACTGCTGGACTGAGAATAGTCCACCAACCAAAAATATCCAGCAAACAGCGTCCTGTGGGCAGCGTCCTGTGACCACTGATGAAGGACTAGAGGATGACCAACACAAACTGTGCAGCAGCGGATGAGCTACAAGGTGGACTGACAAGGTAGGAGTGTCTAATAGAGTGGACAGTGTTTAAAATCTCCAGCAGCACTGCTGTGTCTGATCCACTCAGACCAGCACAACACAGTAACACGCCACCAAGACGTCAGTGTTACTGCAGTACTGAGAATGATCCACCAGGCAAATAATATCTGCTCTGTGGTGGTCCTGACCATTGATGAACAAGGTAAAGGTGGGATAAATTACACAAAGACACAGACAGACTACAGTCTGTAATTGTAGAACATACGTAGACCAGGACCAGAGTGTTTTAAAGATTTAGGCACACCCTAGAGTGTAACATCTTTCTAGAAAAAAGGAAACAGCAAAGGTGTGACTTACCCTTGATCCCCAGTGTGTAGCATATTTTAAGTTGTGCCCAGTACATTCTTCAAACACCTTGGACACCACCGGCAAGCCTAAAAAACAAACATCATATTATACAAAGATATGCTTTTTTATAGAACCTTCTTTTTATGCTTTTTTACTCCCAATATATTTGCTGACAATTCCTGTCATAATCCAGCCATCATTCATGTTACCATACTACAGTGAGGTGAACCATTATTCAGACACCTTTGTTTTTGTTACTTAATATACTTATAGTGCATATATTCACTTCGAATTGATACACAATGCCTTTTGACACTGTATTGACTGTATTGAAAAAAAATAGAACTCTGAGTGGTTTCAGGGGTAGACAGACCTCAGAAAGTTGACATGGATGAAGCTGGTTTCCTAGTCTCATTTTCCAATTCTACCTTAAATGGTGCAGCAGGTCATTCTGGTGCCTGAATGGAACTGCTGCACCATTTACATGGAACGTCAAAGTTTGAACAAGAACGGCTTCCTAAAGATGAATTCCAGAACATGGAGGCCTTTATTTACAACTGTCCATTTACTCGAGCTGAAGTACACGCAAAGTAACTAAAAGGCGAAGAGCCAGAAAAAACTGATGGGCATCTCTCTCTTTCTCTCTCTGTGTGTGTATCTCTCTTTCTCTCTCTCTCTCTCTGTATCTCTCTCTTTCTCCCACTCACAGAAGAAATGACAATTGGGGCGCGCGCCCGCACACATGACCGTGAACCCCTAAACCCCCTGTTTAACTGTAAATCAGCCCGCTCTAATTCTCGTTCGGTTCTTTTTACAAAACAGCGATTACAGCCTTTTTTCTGCTCTCATATAAGCTTACTGAAACAGAAAACGGCGTGAATCAGCGCGTACTTGTACAATATTATACAACAGTTAGCGTTAGTTCGCCTTCGGCTCGTGCCGGCGACCAAATCACAGCCGTGATGTTATTCCGCAATAACCCCTCCGCTCTCCTCTACTGCTTAAATAAAGCTTAGCTAAATGTGTTTGTGATGCTCGACCACAGTGACCCTCACATTATCCTGCTTGTTGAGAACTTATAAATGTTAATTGATATGTTCAAGATAAACACCTGTGTCTGCAAGATTTACATTTTTATTTGGTTTATTTGGCTGAAATTGGCTTACCGTTACTTTTCACCAGCTTCTTCTTCGAATTTTCCAGTTCCACCTTTAAATAAAAAACATGTCCATCTTTAATGGTGCAAGTTAGAACGCCTCAGGCGCAAAGAACTGCTGCACCATTTAAGGTGGACCGAGAAAATCATATGCTAGCATATCTTAACATGCATACTGCTACATTTATTTTTTTCCCCCTCATTTATAGACATTTATCTCCGCAATTAATGTACCTTGGCGATTTTATCATTTTATTAGCTATCTTACTAGTTATGAGTTATTTTTGTATTACTAAACATATTAAGCCCATCACTAATATGAAGTTAGCAAGATAGTAAGCGTTAACCTAGTTAGCTAACAAACCCTAGCTAACTTAATGTTGGCAGCTAAGTAGCTACATTAGCTAAATGGCTAGCGGTTAAATTGAGATAAATTAAAAGGTAGCTAACGTTAGCTAACATACTAAATCCGTGGGACACCTTTATAGAATGCATTACAAGCCTTTATATACACCTTAACACAAGCAACATTGACAAGAAAAGTATTTTACTCTCCACTTCTTACCTTGTAGATAAGTAGGCTGCAGGCGCCCCTCTGGAGTAAACCGGAGAAGACTGGCTGCAACTGGTGTAAACCGGTTCAGTCCGCTTCTTTAACCGCTGAATCTCCGTCACCATGGCAGCAGTAACGTTACTCGAAACAGGCTGAGGAAAACTCGCTGTTTCTGGTACCAGGAGTTTCAGCTTTTAATGTAGTTTTTATTAAATGCAGTCAGACAAAAAGGAAAAGTAATAGCTTATCTTAAATCCGTTATTGAATTAAATATTATGAATATTTAAAGAAAGTCCAGTAGAACACAATGGATTCAGTTTTCAACTGTGCACATTATCATCTCAAAAAATGGATGTAAAACAGTTGACTAATGTTTCCTAACATGTGTCTCAAGAACATTATACATACATTCCTTTAAACTATTTATTTAAAAAAAAAAACGTTAAAAGAACGTTCCTTTAACGTTACACTGAGAACGTTTCAAACTAACATTGTGAGAACTTTGATCAAGGACACATAACGTTTACAGAACGTTCTATTGACGTTATTGTGAGAACGTTTGCTCCTAACATTAGGAGAACCTTTACATAACGTTAGTCAAAGTTGTGGGAACGTTCCCTGTTAGCTGGGATGTCCTCAACGGCTTTTTTGTGAATTGGGCGTTCCTCTCTCTGCTGAAAAGACCGTTGGTCCTTCCACCAGTCTCGAATTTCTCGGCATCATTTTGGATTCATCGTTCATAATTATCAGACTCGCAATCTTAAAGCCGCTTCAATTTGCGAATGTTAGCAGGTATCCAATTCCATGCTAGATGTAATGACCCCGACTATCCTAGTTTATTCTCCAACCCAGCTATCCGCTTGCTTCTTAAAGGTTTAAATAAATCTGCACCGCAAGTTTCAGATAAATGTTTACCCAAAACTCCTGAAATACTGCAGATGCTTATCTCTGCTCTACGCGAAGGTCTTTTTTACACCTTTCATTAACACTTTACTTGAGGCTGTTTTTCTCATGGCTTTTTATGGTTTCATGCGTCCAGGGGAATTCACTTCTAACAGTCATTCGATCCCACATGAGGTCTCATATACTGATGTCTGATATACGCTCTGAAGCTGATGTTTCTATTAAAATCTGTAGACTAAACACCTCCTTCTGTCCCTATTCCTCTATGACCCGTTATCTGAAACTACGCCCACCTACTCTCAACTCACCTCTGTTTACATTACCAAACGGCCTTCCTATGACTGCACAACGGTTCAGGGAACACCTTGCCTTCGTCATTACAAAATGTGGACTGTCCTCTTCTCACTACACAGGCCATTCCTTTAGATAGGAGCAGCTACAACCTCAGCTAAACTTGGTCTACCCATCAATTCAATCAAGCTGCTTGGGAGATGGTCCTCATCTGCCTATGATACATAAGGCTAGATGCACAACTCAACATGGATGCTCAGTTGGCTTTCTCAAAATCTATCAAGGTATATTATATTTCTTGCAACTACTGGTGGCAGCTACTGACCATTGCAATTGAATGAACACTGCATGATTTAAGTAAAAAAAAAAATCATAACAAACACTTGCATATATGGACCAGTCACCTGAGCAAACGCCACCTGGGCTCATAACCTGAGCAAAATGCTATGCTTATTTTGGCTCATAACCTGTGCAAAACGCAGCAATTAATGTGAGGGCACGTCGCCCCAATGAAAGCTATGCATGTACGGGCCCATCGCCCAAGCAAAAACGCTATGCATGTGAGGGGCGTTGTCCTAACGAACGCTATGCATGTGAGGGCGCGTCGCCCTAAAGAACGCTATGCATGTGAGGGCGCGTCGCCCTAACGAACGCTATGCATGTGAGGGCGCGTCGCCCTAAATACTGCTATGCATGTGACAGCGTGTCGCCCTAAAGAACGCTATGCATGTGAGGGCGCGTCGCCCTAATGAACGCTATGCATGTGAGGGCGCGTCGCCCTAACGAACGCTATGCATGTGAGGGCGCGTCGCCCTAAAGAACGCAATGCATGTGAGGGCGCGTCGCCCTAAAGAACTCTATGCATGTGAGGGCGCGTCGCCCTAACGGATGCTATGCATTTGAGGGTGCGTCGCCTAGCGAACATAGTGCATGTGTGGGCCCATCGCCCAGCAAACATAGTGCATGTGTGGGCCCGTCGGCCAGCGAACATAGTGCATGTGTGGGCCCGTCGCCCAGCGAAGATAGTGCGTGTATAGCAGTCCTTGTATCTGATGTTTACATAGTAAATACCGCAGTACTCCTTACTTAATGTAAGCATGAAATTGTTGCTCTCTGCAAACGATTTACAGTGTCGAGGCCTCGGCCTCTAAAACTTGAGTTTTCTTTTAACCTGAGGAAACTTTAAGCTTAAAGCCGCTTAGGTACGCCAGGTGACCTATGCGTTAGAACAACTAAGTTCTGTCACTTATTACACCACCACAATGGTATTTAGAATGATGAGCCCATTCACTTATCACTCCATTTTAGCATATGCAATAATTAAAAGTACTTAGTACACTTAATCAGTAATTTAATTGCACTTGTTACTAATACCCACGATCTGTACTTTTATTGGAGATACACTGATGCATCTTGCTAATATCTCTTATGTTCCTTTTCAGATTAGTCAATCCAGGTAAAGCCTTTCCTGGTGGGTATCCATTATCTCTTACAAATCTTTTGGGGTATGCTCCACCCCCTGCCGTCCCTGTACGGCAGGAT
The DNA here is from genome assembly GCF_904425465.1 of Colossoma macropomum. Classification (NCBI taxonomy): domain Eukaryota; kingdom Metazoa; phylum Chordata; class Actinopteri; order Characiformes; family Serrasalmidae; genus Colossoma; species Colossoma macropomum. The sequence continues at coordinate 18,505,037 of NW_023494810.1, forward strand.
CTGCGAAGCTCTACACGTCAAAGTACCTGGGTCGATGACGGGGCCCGCGCCAAGGACTTTAACTTACAAAATTTTGTTATCTATGAAATTGTTAAATACTGTTAGATTAAACTATTTTCCTTCCTTCACGTTCGTCTCTGGAGTCTTTCTGGTAGAAATGAAAGCTTTAGCACAAGTTCTGCCAGGAAGACTCCAATGCTACGTCACTCATTACTCTGACCGATCACAAGCTTCCACCTGTCTTTAAAATGACTCGACTTACACACCTGCTTTGCTGCTTTCAGATGCTGACGTTTTGTCGTTCCCCTCCTTCCTCCCCGCCGCCACCAGTTGGTCCCCGCTCGGTTGCCCAGGGGGTATGCTCCGCCCCCTGCCGTCCCTGTACGGCAGGATCTGCGAAGCTCTACACGTCAAAGTAAGAACTGCTGGTCTTAATGTTTCAGTCAGTACAAGCTGACAAACAGGCTTAAAGTCACATTGGCGGTTTCTATACAGAACGACATTCTTTAATTTAAGGCGGTGCCATTCTTTTACCATCAACTTGAGCAAAGGACATTCAATGCTGGAATAATGTGAAGGTTTTTCTCCGGCCTCAAGCATGGGAATGATCCTTCCTACAACAGGATCGGACTTCTGATGCATTGTGATCTCATCCTGACTAAAGGTAGGTACAGTTACGCTTCCACTGGCACATTCAAGGTCATCAGGCACAGCTTGGGGATGAAGTGCAAGGTATTCAAATAATATGACAAGTGATGTATCATTGGTACTACTGAGGAGATGTTTGTTGCAGATAGCTGTAACTGCATTGGTAGGAAGTACTGTGTGTGCAACAAATGGTACTAAATGACGTGATGTAAACTGCTGCATTCTTTCACTTTCTTCCTGTGAAACAGTGTCATCAATCAGCGGAATATGGGGCCGTCTTGAAAGACCGTCTGTGTCCTGATTGTGTTTGCCAGCTCTATATTTAATGTCAGAGTCGAATGTAGATAAGGCGGCTATCTAACAATAGCTTGCAGCATCCAGCCTCACAGAAGCAAGTATGTAGGTAAGCAGATTATTATCTGTTATGACAGTGAAGTTGTTACCATATAGGTAATCGTAGAATTTCTCAACTATTGCCAATTTTAGAGCCAAGAATTCCAAATTATGAGCTGGATATCATGCCTCACTGCATGACAGTCTTCTACTAGCATATGCAATTACATGTGTGTGACCCTCTTGCTCTTGATATAAAGCTGCTCCCAGTCCTGTAGTACTAGCATCAGTATGAAGTACATAAGGCAGCTTAGGGTCTGCAAATGCTAGGATGGGTGCTGATGTCAGTTTTTTAATGATTGACTCAAAAGCATTCTGACAGGCTGGTGTCCAATGAGCCCCTAAGGGTTCCTTGGGGTTGAAATACACTTTGGTGCCAACTTTGTTGTTCTTTGTGCCTTTCCGCAGTGGTGGGTAACCGCCTGTAAGATCATTTAGTGGCTTAACAATCTTGGAGAAATCTTGAAGGAATCTGCGATAATAGCCAGAAAAGCCCAAGAAGGATTTTAGCTCCTTAAGATTTTTAGGCACTGGCCAGGTGGTTAAGGCACTAACCTTATCAAGGTCGGTGTGTACTCGATCTTTTCCCACCACATGCCCCAGGTAGCCTACTGAGGTCTGGAAAACCTGCACTTTTCAGGGGACAGTTTAAGACCATTTTCCCTAAGATGACTAAGTACACACATGAGTCGGACTTCGTGTTTCTCTAGAGTTCTAGAAAACACAATTAAATCATCAAGGAATACCAAAACTTCTTTGAGGTTAATGTCTCACATACACTTTTCCATTAACCTCTGAAAGGTGCTTGGAGCATTAGTAATCCCTTGAGGTATATGGTTGAACTCCCAAAATCCGACAGGGCATGTAAAGGCAGTCTTAGGTTTGTCTGATCCTTCCATCTGGTAGTAACCTGATTTTAGATCCATCACCGAGAACCACTGGGAACCACAGAGGGCAAAAAAGGCTTCTTCTAACTAAGGTAACGCATAAGCATTTTTGATGGTAAGATTGTTTAGTTTGCGATAGTCAACGCACAACCTAACATCACCATTTTTCTTCCTGACAACAACGATTGGGGATGAATAAGAAGACTCAGACTCACAGAATATTCAAGCTTCCAAGAGAGCTTTGAGATGCTTGCAAACAGCCTCATAGTCATTGGGATGAATGGGCCTCCCTCTTTGTCAAAAGAGTGTTTCATCTTTGAGTTTGATATGGTGCTTAATTTTAGTGGCATGCCCATAATCTAGATCATGGCAAGCAAAAACATCAGAAAACTGGCTAATCTTCTCAGTAATTCTGAGTTTCCATTCTTCTTGTGAATCTTCTGAGAATGGTGTCTGACATCTCTTCATGGATGCTCACCACCTAGAAGCTCAATCCTAGCAAGACTGAGCTGCTATTCATCCCTGCAACTACAGGTCCCCATCATGATCTTGCCATCTCATTTGAGAACTCTCTGATTGTCCCGTCTGTAGAGGCAAGAAGTCTTGGTGTGGTTCTGGATGGCCAGTTATCGTTCTCGACTCACGCTGCGAACCTAACTCTGTCATGCAGATTTCTCCTGTTCAACATCTGGAGGATCCGACCCTTTCTCTCTCGAGAGGCCACCCAGGTGCTAGTGCAGTCTCTTGCCATCTCAAGGCTTGACTACTGCAACTCGCTCTCGGCTGGTCTTCCAATGCAGGCCATCAGGCCTCTGCAACTCATCCAGAATGCAGCAGCACGACTCATCTTCAATCTCCCAAAGTTCAGCCACGTCACCCCACTGCTGCGCTGAATTAAGCACTGAATTAAGTATTGATTGTAATGTATTGTAAATCACTTATGTATTGCATTGTATTGCACTGCTCTGTGTTTAAATATGTTCCTTTTTCACTAGATGTCAATGACTGTCTGATTCTAGCAGTATCTGAGCTTAGGACTGGCTTTCTCTCTAACCTATTGGTAACTAGCGAAGATACTTTCTCTGGATAGACAAAGCACTTTTTGTAAGTCGCTCTGGATAAGAGCGTCTGCTAAATAATGTAAATGTAAATGTAAATGAATCCCCAAATTCAAGATGTAAATCTGGCTCTTTAGACTGGCTTTACTGCTGTGAGGATACATGGTAACATTCAACTTTAGCCACATGCTCTTGGCAAGAGGGAGGCCCAGAAAGGATGTCATGGACCACATTCAATTGGCCAATCACACAGTTCCTAGGAAGGATTATGTCACGATCAGTTTCATTCCTCAGCCACACTATTAGTTTGTATGGTGACTGACTTGGTAAGGTGATAAGACAGCTATCCACGAACACTCCACCAGGTAAAGACGATGTTGTTGGTTGCTCCAGCAGTGCCCACTTCTCACTATGGAGAGCATTTGCACATACACAGCCCTCAATAGGAACTTTTCACCAAGCTGGTATGACTTTTGGTTCTTTGCCTCTCATGGTCAGGATTCCAATGTGACCGCTATTTTGCTGCTTTTTACGAATTGCAAGTGTTTTCAGAAGTTGATTGTAGCCATGAGCATTTGAGGTTTTCAGCGACTTACTCTGCCCACAGTGCTGATCATACAACACATCAAGAGTGTTTGTGGCTACTAAAACTGGAAAACTGCTACTGGAGTGATTGTCAGGGACAATTAAAGCTAGTGTAATTACTTCAGGTTCTGATTTGACAAGGTCTTTCGGAAAGCTGATCTGAACTTCAACATATCCCAAGTAAGGAACAGACTGCCCATTAGCATCCTCAACTTCAAGCACATTATTCATGGAATGAAGAGGTAGATTGGAAAGATTGTCCTTGTAAAATGACCAGGCTATTGTGCTCACTTGAGAACCTGTATCAAGTAGGCAACTACAATCAACACCAGAAAGAGTGACTTTGGTAGTGCATTTGTGACCAATGAGACTTCTAGGTAGCCTATTTCTTTGTGTAGTTTTAACAGAGGCTAATGTAGCTTGAGTAAAAAAGTGGTCTGAGTGAGGATTGGGACTTTCACGTTGGTCAGTTTCTATTTGTCCCATAACAGAAACTACTGCCTGTTTAAATGAGCAGTAAAGGGAGAACCATGCTTTAAGTCCCAGTTTTTTTGCCTTTCTCTCAGCTCTTTCCTTTTCGTATCAACCAGCACTGGGTTAGGTTCTCTGCTGCAGGCTGATGAAATATGGCCATCCTCACCACAACTGAAACAGTAACTAGGCGTAGGTCTTTTGCTGTTGTTTTTTCCAGCTTTGGCATGTTCATGTTTGCTTTTATTTTCAGAACACAGCTTGCTTTTTTTGACTTTTGATTTCTTAACAGAAGAATTAGATGTTTCATCTTGGAAAGCCTTCAAAGATGCAAGCTGAGCTTTAGGCTGGGTAATTTCCTTTCTCATTTTCTTGGTATCCAATGGCTGTGAATCAGGAAAATCTACACTTGAATCGCAGACATGGTGAGAATTGGACTGAACTTTGTTTTTTGGGGACCCAAGGTGTTGCTTCATTCGATTAGATTTAGTAGCCTGTTTGTCTTCTTCAGTTCTCAACAAGAGCAATAGATCAGAAAAAGAAGGTGGGTCATCCTTCTAATGCTCCAATTGTAGGGCTGTGGCGAGAGAGTTGTTCCACAGGACTTACAGATGGGCTCTGGATAGCTCTGAGAAATTCATGCATGCACTCCAATCAGTTCCTGTATCTAACAAAATCACTAACTTTATTAACACCCATTTTGAAAATAATAAGAGCAATGTAAACCTTGCTGTGAATCAAATCAACAGCATTTTTCAAACAGCATCTTCTGTAGCTCAAATTCAAAGAAAAAAAGGAAAACAAGTAAAAAAAATTGGACAAAGAAAAATGGTTTGATTTCGAATGCCAATCAATTTCAAATCTAAAACACAGACAACCTGACAATCAAAATCTGAGACAAAAATACTGTGAAACTCTTAAACATTATCAACGTACAATCCAAATCAAAAAACAAAATCACACGAACAAAACTCTGAGAGAAATAGAAGATTATGTTAAACAAAATCAGTTCTGGGAGATGTGGAATAATTTGAGCACAACAAAACCACAAGACATACCTATACAAAACAGCGACATTTGGAAAAAACATTTTGAAAATCTTTACAAAGAAATCTCTCAAAAAGATGTAAGTTCCAATCGCAATCTGGTCATGCAAAAATTACAGTCGCTTGAATACACAATCAAAGACAACCAAAACCCACTCGATTATCCAAGAAGAATTGGCTCAAAAACTCAAATCATTAAAACCTAAAAAGGCCCTGACAGCATCAGAAATGAAAGTGTTTAATAGCATTTTAAATAACAGAATTCTGACTTTCCTTAACGAACACAATGTCCTGAACTACCGACCACATTTACATCCTACACACCCTAATTAATCAACACGTACACCAAACAAAAAATGGAAAAATTTTTGCCTGTTTTGTAGATTTTAAGAAGGCATTTGATTCTATTTGGCATGAAGGGCTTTATTATAAAATACTACAGAGCGGTATAGGGGGTAAAGCTTATGACATAATCAAATCGATGTATTCGGGAAACAAATGTGCAGTAAGAATTGGAGACAAACATACAGAATTCTTCACTCAGAAAAGAGGAGTGAGGCAGGGCTGCAGCCTGAATCAACACTGTTCAACACCTACATTAATGAGTTAGCGGTGCAGCTGGAACAGTCTGTAGCTCCTGAACTCGCTCTACAGGATGAGGAGGTGAAGTTCCTGCTCTACACAGATGACCTGGTGCTGCTGTCTCCGAGTGCAGTACTGCTCCAGCAGGTCCAGGTGCTGCTGTAGCCCCTCTGCACTTGGAGACAGCAGCACCAGGACCTGCTGGAGCAGTACTGCCAGAACTGGGCCCTGGCAGTAAACCTGACGAAGACAAAAGTCATTCTAGAAAAGGCCCAGGTGTCAGGAACATAGGTACCAGTTTACTCTGGGCAGCACCGCCCTGGAGCACACGATGCAGTACACTTACCTCGGCCTCATCATTACTGCATCTGGGAGTTTCAGTCCGGCAGTGAATGCACTAAAGGAAAAAGCTTGCAGAGCGCTGTATGCAATCAGGAGGAGATTCTACAAAACTGACATTCCCATCTCAATCTGGTATAAAGTGTTTGATAGTGTAATCAAGCCCATTGCGCTGTATGGGAGTGAGGTGTGGGGTCCACTCAGTGAGCACGGCTACACTAGATGGGACAAGCATCCAACAGAAGCCCTGCATGCAGAATTCTGCAGAACGATCCTGAAAGTCCAAAGAAAAACACCAACCAATGCATGCAGGGCAGAATTAGGCCGATTTCCTCTGTTAATAAACATTCAAAAAAGATCTCTAAATTTCTGGATGCACCTGAAGATGAGTCCCAGAGAAACGCTGCAGTTTAAGGCGCTACAGACCCAAGAACTGAACCCTGAGAAAAGTTCCTTCAGTCAGCTGGTTCTGAGGCTTATTAACCCACTAACAGCTCCTAACACACAGCAGCCTCGCTCCAGCACTGCTTTACAGCCCAAACTTCAATCACATCCTCAGAAACAGTAAGAATGACTATCTGGAACATTGGGGAAAAGAAATTAACACGCTATCAAATTAAAATGCTATCAGGCCCTAAAAACAGAATATGAATTGGAAGAGTATCTCCTGACTGTCAGAGATACAAAACAGAGACAGATCCTGACCAAGTACAGACTCAGTGACCACAGCCTGGCCATAGAACGGGGCAGGTATAAAAAGTCCTGGCTGCCCAGAGAGGAGAGGCGGTGTGGTCATTGTCTGACAGGTGAGGTCGAAACAGAGATGCACTTTCTTCTTCACTGTGAAAAATACAAACAAACAAGGGAAATTTACACAAACAAATTCAACGAATTAATCCCAAATTTTGAAAAATGTACAGAATTGGAGAAATTACGAATATTCCTTGTAGAGGGACCCACAGCCCCCCTGGCTGCTAAATACGTAACAACATGCCACCGCCTAAGAGACAGCAGGTAACAACCTCCCCATACCCCCACCCTCCTGACCCCCATCCCACATACCCCGATTCCACTTACCCCCACCCTCCATACCCCCACTCCACTGACCCCCAACATTGCAAATGTCATTAGTTTACTAATTTGTATGGTTATAATTATAAACAGTGACAATAATAATAATACTCTAATATTGTGATTATAATTAATAATTAATATGGTTATTATTTATGTTGGTTCTTTTATCTTATTCTGTTTTCATTACTGTTTTTGTTGTTCACTTCTACTGTTGTGATGCTTTAGCAATACTGTACTTCACAGTCATGCTAATAAAGCTATTCTGAACTGAACTGAACTGTTCCAACGACCCCTACAAACTTGTTTCAACAACTGCCGATCAAAGTCAGCGGCCTAAATGCATTTTTGCCTAACAACAAGATTGAGAGTGGCCTGCAGTCGGCTCAAGTAAGCTGAAGGCTTTTCACCTGCATTTTGGTGAGTGTTAAGGAACTTAGCAAACAACTCGTCCCCATCCTCAACTGTGTCATATGCAGAATCAAGCAAGTGAAGATAAGCCTTGACATCAGACTGAGGCCCTAAATGCATAACAATAGTTGCTGCTGGGGACACTAAGTTTTCCAGATCTTTTCGAACTACCTGCCTTTTAGGTACTGCAGGGTCAGAAAGCAAAAACTCAGAGTGGTTGCGCCAGGTTTCATAGTCCACTTCATGACTAGGAATGGGAACTCACCATACCAGAAAAGAAACAGCTTAGGGCTGCTGTAAGAAGCTGAAATGTCACCGCTCCTAACAATATGTTCTACGACTACCTTTTGCATCTCAGGTGTAGTGAGTTGGTCTAAAGGAAGCTGATAAGTAAGCCTTTTTTCTGCAGAGGGACCTCAGGTGGAGTTGGAAATTGGGCAGCATCCATAATTGTTGTTGATTGTTGAGAAGATGGGGTGAAAATGCATGCTCTTGGTTAGGTGGCACTGGTGATTCATCAGGAACCAAGGAAGGGCTCTGTCCTGTGACAAGACCTGAGCTGACTACTGGGTTAGCTGGACATGAAAGTGGAGATTCAGTATCAATGGAACGCTGAATTCAGGCAAGCTCTTCACTGAGCTTTTCCTGTAAATTTCGACTACTTAACTTAGAAACATCCCTCAGTGAGTACAAGTAAGATTGAGTGAGACTGAAACCTACATGCATGGAGTAAACATCTGAAAGGAGCCTTATGTAGTGTACTGTATCAGGATTATCTGGGGAAGGCCTATGGCATGGCAATTGGCTCTCAAGCTTTTGTATTGCAGAACCTGACTCAAACTCAACGATAACTGTGTTCTGAAATTCAGAGGAGATGCAACCATGTTTCTCTTGGAACCTTAATATTTTTAGCCAGCACTACATCCATGTTGAAAAGAAAGAATATATATAGATTTATATATATATATATATATATATATATATATATATATATATATATATATATATGTGTGTGTATATATATATATATATATATATATATACACTCAGAGTATAGAACAAAAAAGAACAATACAAGTAATATGCACACTGTATATGCTACATGTGTTTTAAGGGTATTGTCAACCTGTACCTGATAAATTAAAGAATGCAACACTTCCCCCTCCTGGCTGGCTTGCCAAGCAATTTCTGTAGCGGGTTACTTTAAGTCAGAATTACTACATTTCAGCAACACACTGGCACTATCTAGGTTCGCAAGAGAGGGGACAATATGCTTATGAATGAATTTATCACAGTGCACAAATAGATTTAGTTTGTTCAAAGAAAATGGCCATTTAAAATGAAATAAAATAAAATAAATAGAATAAAATCAGTTCTGAAAACAAAAATTACAAACTACCTGCAACTACCCAGGTAGTGAATGTTTGTTTGTGCTTATCTGTATCCTGTTAGGATGAACAGTTCACGGTCAAAAGTTCCAAAATTCTTGCTGCTCAGCTCTAGTTCGCTGTATACATGGAGAAGTATTCCAGGATCCAGTGGGACTGACTGGCCATCAAAGTTGAACCGTACAGAAAAACCAATCTCCAGTACATGCAACAGTAGTGCAGTGCATGAATATTGCTATCCGACTATCTATGTGTTCTCGACGTTCTAAAATTACATTCAAATCACAGGAACATAGCTTTACACACAAATAACCATATATTTACAGTTATACAACAGTTAGTTCCGGCCACGCAAGCTGATTGGTTGAGAAGCGTTCTAACCGTGCTGATATTTCGCCATAACATCACAGGTTTTTTTCACAAACACTGTATACTCATTCCGCTAAGACGCCGTTGCTAAGCAACGAGTTTGACAGCTGTAGGAGACAAGCCATTTGAATGTTTTTACTTCTTACTTTGCACACAAACAAAAAATGGATACTTTTAAGATCACATCTGACCTACAGCCGATTTGGTCAGACTCTGGAAATGAGACTACACTAAATTCCCAAGCTGTCATTACCACTGAGCAAGTTTTCAGTCGGCAGCTGTGACAGCAGAACACATAAACAACCTGGAATTAGCCAGAAATTAACCGAATACCATTCGCCAAACGTGTAGTCTCATCTTCAGAGTCTGACCAAATCGGTCTGAGCCATAAAACTGCCGCAATAAAAAACAAAATAGCTTGTTCAGCGGTAATGACAGTTTCGGAATTTAGTGTAAGGAGCTGTTGAATGAACTGCCGGCTGTGCAGCGAGTGAGCGGAGATCGTTACTGTGACGTAGCAACAAGCTGCTTGTTAAGGAACTATAATTTGGCAAAAGGAATTGCTAACATTAAAACATATTAAATGACACGTTCACGGCCCAATTTATTAATTTCTTACTTTATTTATTTAACTGTTGTATAAAAGCAATAGAACACTCGAGGTCGTGTGTTATCGCGTATAACATCACGGCTGTGATGATCTACGGCACGAGCCGTGCGACCAAATCACAGCTGTAATGTCGTCTCTCTCTCCCTCTCATGTTCTATTGCTTAAATAACCAGGTACAGCACATTGAAAAATAAAAGTCCTGCTGAAACAAAATAAATGCTCTGTTGTTGTAAGCATTAAATTAAATAATCAGAATCAGAATCAAGCTTTATTGGCCAGGCATGCTTACGCATACAAGGAATTTGGTGTTGTTTACAGGAGCACACAGTGCACAGTATCAGACAGACATTTACATGTAGTGAATAAAATAAAATAAAATAAACATAAAATAGAATAGAATAGAATATAATACAATAAAATAGAATAAAATACAAAACAAACAAAAAAAATAAACATGCATTCCCACCATCACTCACTCATACATAAACACACACAGTCATACCTGTAACCTTTACATTGTGCAAAGTATGGGTCTAAAGTTAAAGTGCTGAGTGCAGCAGCAGTTAAAGGGGTGTATAGTGGCAAAGAAAGGGACCAGTGAGGTAACAGTCAGATAAGTGGGGTAATATGGCAGGTAAGTAAGTTGCTAGAATAAACACTGGTCTGATGATGGTAGTTTCAGAGGATGGAGTTGAGTTTGATACTATATACCAGTATTTTAGAAGTGCAGATTAGAAGCTGGAATATTTTAATGTGTAATATTTTAACTGTTCAAGAGAGTGATGGCTTGTGGGAAGAAGCTCCTTTGTAGCCTGGATGTCCTGATCCTCATCTGGCTGAAGCGCCAGCCTGAGGGAAGGAGCTGGAACAGGTGGTGTCTGGGGTGGGATGAGTCAGTGGAGATTTTCTCTGCACGCTTCCTGGCTCTGGAGGCATGCAGTTCCAGCAACGTGGGCATCTTAACCCCAGTTGTCCTCTCTGCAGACCTGATAAAGCGTTGCAGTCTGTGGAGGGCATGCTTGGTGGCTGAGCTGCCCCACACTGTGATGGACGTGGTGATGACAGACTTTATGATGGCTGTGTAGACCCGCACCATCAGCTCCTGGGGCAGGTTGAACTTCCTCAGCTGGCGCAGGAAGTACATCCTCTGCTGGGCTCTCTTGGTGATGGAGCTGATGTTGCTGTCCCACTTCAGGTCCCTGGTAATTGTTGTGCCCAGAAACTTGCAGGACTCTACTGCCACAGTTCTGTCTAGGATGGTGAGTGCTGGCAGGGTTGGAGGGCTCCTCCTGAAGTCACTGTTTTCGCTGTATTCAGCACCAGGTTTTTGTAGCTGCTCCAAAGGACCACCTGATCAACCACCCATCTGTAAGCAAACTCATCACCATCTTGGATGAGACCAATGACTGTAGTGTCGTCTGCATACTTCAAGATTTTGACTGAGGGGTCCGTGAAGGTACAGTCGTTCGTGTACAGTGAGAAGAGCAATGGTGAGAGTACACAACACTGTGGAGCGCCCGTACTGATAATCTGGATGTTTGAGGTGAACTTTCCCAACCTCACCTACTGCTCTCTGCCAGTGAGAAAGTTGGTGATCCACTGGCAGGTGGCGGTTGCCACGCTGAGTTGGAGTAGTTTGTTGTGTAGCTGTCCTGGGATGATCGTATTAAAGGCTGAGCTGAAGTCCAAGAACAGAATTCTTGCATAAGTTCCTGGGTGTTCAAGCTGTTGGAGAATGAGATGGATTCCCATGTTCACTGCATCATCCACTGACCTGTTTGCCCAGTATGCAAACTGCAGGGGGTCTAGCAGAGGATCTGTGATGTTCTTCAGATGGGACAGCACCAGTCTCTCAAAGGATTTCATGACTACAGGGGTCAAAGCAACGGGTCTGTGGTCATTTAATCCTGTGATGGTTGCTTTCTTGGGAACTGGTATTATGGTGGAGTGTTTGAACCAGGAAGGTAAGACACACAGCTCTAGTGATTTATTAAAGAGCGCTGTAAAGACTGGCGCAAGCTGGTCAGCGCAGGCCCTCAGACAGGAGGGTGATACACCATCTGGTCCTGGTGCTTTCCTCACTTTTTGTCTCCTGAAGAGTCGATGCACGTCCTTCTAGCAGATCAAACCTGCAGTAAAAGGTGTTAAGCTCATCAGCCAGCTGACGATCACTCATTGTCTGGGAGGGGTGTTCTTTTGTAGCTGGTGATGTTCTGCAGGCATTTCCAGATGGTTGATGGCTCATTTGTGGACATCATACTGCTCAGCTTGTTTGAGTAGCTCTTTTTTGCAGCTCTGATTTCTTTGTTGAGTGTGTTCCTTGCCTGATTGTACAGACCCCGATCTCCGCTCCTATACGTTGCTTCTTTAGACCAGCGCAACTGTTTCAGTCTGGCCTTAAACCAGGGCTTGTCATTGTCATATTTAATGCTAGCCCTGGTAGGAACACAGGTGTCTTCACAAAAACTGATGTAGGATGTCACAGTATCCGTATATTCATCCAGGCTGCCTGTAGCGTCCTCAAACACACTCCAATCTGTTAATTCCATGCAGTCCTGAAGCCTTTCTTTAGCCTTGGTGGTTCACTTCTTCACAGAGCTGACTACAGGTTTGGCACACTTGAGCTTCTGCCTATAGGTTGGAAGGAGGTGGATTAGCGAGTGATCTGAGAAGCCCAGAGCAGCACGGGGAACAGAGCGATAGGCCCCCTTTAACACAGTGTAGCAGTGATCTAAAATATTACTCTCCCTGGTGGGGCAGGTAACATGCTGTCTGTATTTAGGCAGTTCGCTGGTGAGTTGCGCTCTGTTGAAGTCCCCTAAAATGATAAAAACAGAGTCTATGTGTTTGAGCTCCGCGTTGGTGATCTGGTCTGCGAGAGCGCGCAGCGCCTCATGCACGCACGCCTGGGGTGGAATATAGATTCCTACGAGTACGATAGATGAAAACTCCCTCGGACAATAAAACGGTTTGCAGTTCATAAAAAGTGTTTCCAAGTTAGGGCTGCATGTTTTCGTTAACACTGTGACATCTGTACACCAGCCTTGGTTGATGTAAAAGCAGATTCCGCCGCCTTCTTGCCCGAGAGCTCCGTGGAGGGGTCCGCTCTGTAGATGTTAAAGCCGTGGAGCTGGAGCGGGCTGTCTGGGTTCGACTCAGTGAAGCACAGCACAACACAGAGAGAAAAGTCCTTGTTTGTTCTGTTTAGTAGGGAAAGCTCGTCCAATTTATTCTCTAAGGAGCGAAGATTCGCCATGTGAATACTGGGGAGCGGTGTGCAAAGTCTGCGCTGTCAGAGTTTAACCAGCGCTCTAGCGCGCTTCCCGCGTCTGTGTGTCCGCCTGCGTCTGCGCCTGCTGTAGAGAGCAGCCGCTCCGCTCACCAAAACGTCCCAAAACAGTCAGAAAGTGAAAAGTCAGGAAAAATGCCTTGTGGCATGGACTGCCTGATGTTCAGCAGATATTCTGCGCTGTATGTGAGTGAGACTGGTTCACATACAACAGTACAAACAACCAAAAACAAACAAAACACGACGGAGCTCCCAACCAGTGTCGCCGTCTGCGGCGCTATCTTGGATCACAAAAGCCAAAAATGAACAATGATGAGTGTATTTTCTTTTTACACACACATCTATATATCTAATTATCAAATTGAATTCAAATTTTAAACGTCATAGTAACCAAAAATTTAAATGGGTTACACCTATATTAATTAATTATATTTAATAAACTAAAATATATAAACAATTATTTATAAATTACAAAACTTTGTGACTGATTGAGATATTAGAATTTTATAAGCAAGTTCACACTAGAATCCACAATGGAGGGACTGTGAAAATAATTCTCTACAGATGGATCAGCTATTAAAACCAATATCATGCTGATTATTACATTTTCTCATTTGTTGACAAATAGTATATCAGCCTCTAACAGGGTGAAAGGGAGCTAACAAAGTATGCAGAGAAGCAGACGGACTACAGTCTGTAAGTGTAGAACTACAAAGTGCTCCTATATGGTATGTGGAGCTGATAAAATGGGCAATGAGTGTAGATAAAGGGAGGTGTACTTAATGAAGTGGCTGGTCTGTATGTATGTGTGTGTGTGTGTGTGTGTTTCTCCCTGCTATGCACTGTAATGCTGGCTTTACCGCACAGATTCCCCTAACTATACTTCACATGAATGTTCATTCAGGATACTCAGGTATTTTCTTAGTTTTTTCTCTCAGTTTCTCACTCAGAACTTCTGGTCTCCCTGCTCATAAACTGTTACACTTTTTACACCAAGGATTGCTGTCTCTCCCAGGAGAAGGGTCTCTGGCTCCATTTTCAGAAATGCAGTTACAGACGTGACACAAAGGCTCATTGGTTCATCCTCAGAATTCAGTAAGAAGAAAGTCATATTTATGCAGCATTTTGAGGATCCTCTGTGTTCTTTTGAAATGAGATGGCCCTCATTACTTATGCAGCAGTGAAATAGGACCTTCAAAGGTCTCCTCATTCTGTTTGCACATTAGGCCATTCCTGAAGCATTTGGTTCTAGATTGTTGAGTTGATCAATATTGGTTAATCTTTTTCTTTCCATTAAATGTATTCATTAGTTCTCCTACAGCTCATGTTTGTTATTCATTCATGTATCATACATCATGAATATGTATAATACATATTCAAGTATCATAACACATTTTTTTTCTGCTGCTATGTTAGTTAATGTAAGTTGTTATATCAGTTAATCTTAGTTACTGTATTAGATAATTTTAATTATTATGTTAGTTCATTTGTCCATTCATTCTGTAAATGTACTTTATCTGAAGTTAACTACTGGAGAAACAATTGTTTCTTTCTCACGTTCAAAGCGCAACACATTATTTAATACAGATAATTACTATATTCATTCAAGATTTGTTCGCACATAGTTACTAAGGAGCCATATTGTAAAGTGTACTTTTTTTGTAATGAAAGGCTTGTTATTTGAAACTGTATCAACACAATTCTGCTGCAAGCAACAAGGAGAAAGCCATCACAGTAATTACAGCTGATGACTCAGGGGAGCTTTTCATGCTTCAGGGCCAGAGCGAGTTTAACTTTCCTGCTGCTTTTTTTCCTTTTTCCAAAGGGGTGATTTGGACTGGAATGTCAGTGAAGTATTTGCCATTTGTTGTAGATAGTTCACTTATTGTAGATAGTTTACTATTAAACAAGCAAACAAACAAAAACACAACCATGAGAGTGAAAGAGAAAGAAAAAAGAAAAGAAAAAAGAAAGCATTTTGACTACAGTTTCCAAAGTACTGACATGCACAATGCACTATAATACCCATAATGCAGTGCCCTTAAAACCCAACACTGTGCATGACTGTAGTAAAACTGAAAGGCAAAATCAAACATGTAAGGTTGGTAACAAAAGAATTTATTTGTTTACTGCATTGAGATCATGAGTCAGTTAAGCACAAGCCCAAGTCAAATCATGAGTCAGTTAAGCTTGCATCCAAGTCTTGTTGCGAGTCAGGTCAACATGCTGCTTAAATCCCCATCTCTGCCATCATTCATGTGCAATCTTTCCTTGTTTAATATACAACCCAGAAATGAGATTGGTTTTTATGCAATTCACTCTTTTAGCCTTCATGCATAAATTCTTCTCTAATAGTGGTTGAAGGACTTGCTTGACATGTTGCTTGTGTTCTTCTCAGCGCTGTATGTCAGTTTGTCATCAATGCACACAATTACACAGCATTTTAATATCTCAAGTACTTCATTTGTGAAGGTCTGGAACATGGAAGGTGAGTTGACCAGGTCATACAGGATAACCATGTACTCATGGAAGAAATGTTGTATATTGGACAAGCTTGCACTATTTTATTTGTGTGGTAGTGCAAATAGATATCTGTGTATGATGTTCACAAGTGCAAAGTGATTCATGCAGGTATGTGGGAAAAGAATTGTAACCCTTCCAACAGTAAAGGCAAATGTATTGAATACTGTGGCCACAAAATCAACAAAATTGACTTGCAAAAATGCAAGGAAAAAATTTTGCAGTTCTGAAAGCACCAAAGCAACAGAACCAGACACAATTACATTCCTTCTTGGGCCTAACTGTTCCTTTCGAATCTCTCATCTTGTCTGTTCCCTTTGAATCGTTTGCTGCAAAGAGGAAGCAAATAGCGCCGGTCCATAGAGTGTGAGCGTGCTTTCCATAGGCCAAACTGCTGTTGACATCTGATAATGTGCTCATGCACTTTGACCCCAACTTACCTCTTAATTTTGCCTGTGATGTGTCTCATTATGGAATTGGTATTATCCCACAAATATGTTCACAGGGAAAGCATACAACAGCATGGAAATGCAGATGGACTTCCTCTGAATTCTCCATCTCCAGAAGACTCAGCTGAGGCAGCTGACATGTTCCAAAGGGCTGAGGTGAGGCTATCTCCTGTTACAAGCGATGAGATCAGGCTGTAAACTTGCAGGGATGGCCAATCAATGGTGACACATCACTGTTAGCATTTTCCTCTCAATGTGATCAGCTTTCTGTGAGCCAAAGCTGTGTACTGTGGTAAACAAGAGTTGTAGTACCTCCAAAGTTACACTCTAAGGTGCTTTATGTACTGCATGAAGGGCACTTAGCAGTGGTGAAAACGAAGAGTCTCGCCCATACTTATGTGTGGATGCCTGGTATTGATGGGCGACTAGAATACTTTGCCAGATCATGCATGGGTTGCCAGCTGTCAGTAAAAGCTTTTGGCACCTGAAGAGTAATCCAGTCACTGGAATCGCCTCTTAGATAAAAAGAAACCAATGCGTCTCCCGACGCACAGCCAGAGTTCACCAGCTGTACTGTATTGTATGGGCATTGTGAGGCGTATTGTAAGATACTTATATTCACTAACTCTTTCAATATTACTCTTTTTACTCTAATTACTCTTTTAGATCCCTTCAGAGATGTAATATTAAAAGTGTTAAAATCAATGTTAGATACTCTGGAAAACAGCATCAATATATTTTTCTCTACATTTAAGACAAGTTTATGATTGTAAAAGACTCATTGTAAAGCATTAAAAGAATGCTGCTGTTTTTTCCACTCGAACACCAATACAGTTAGCCGAGCAGTACAGAATGGTGTCATCAGCATATAAATGTCCTTTTCACGTTCAATAATTGAGGCAGCGATGTCATTAATGTAGATATTATATAATACTGGTCCACGGATCAATCCTTGAGGGACCCCCTTTGTTACTGGTAGTATTTCTGATGTACTTTGTCCCAGGGCTACACATTGCTGTCTATCAGATAGATAATTTCTAATCAAGTTGGTAGCACTGTGGTCAAAATCAATATTTTGTCTTTGATTCTTCAGACAGCACTGCTTTAAAAACCAATATGTTTTTGTGAGGGACATTACCTTATGAGCTCAGCATACTTTGACAAACCATTGTCAGTAAACACTGTTTGTGACTGCATCCTCAAATGCAAGTTAAGGCTGTACTATGCACAGTGGAAACCATGTCTTTATTGTTCATGGAAATAATGAACACTGTGTTCTCTGGGCCAAAGAGGAAATGGACCATCCAGATTGCATAAAGTTCAAAAGCCAGCATCTGTAATAATATGAGGGGTGGGCATTAGTGGGTAACTTGCACATCTGTGAAAGCACCATTAACACCGAACACATTTTGTAGCAACCTATGCTGCCTTTTTCAAAGACACCCATGCTTATTTCAACATGATGACACCAAGTCACATTGCATATGCTACAACTGCAATTGCTGTGCAGTCAGAGAGTGTGGATGCTAATCTGGTCTTTCCAGAGTGCATACCTCTCTCCCATTGAAAACATTTTATTAAGCTTAAAATATGACAACAAACACCTTGTATGGTTGCACAGCTGTAGACTTGTAATAGACAAATAGCAAAAAAATCACTGTTCAAAACTGGATTAATTGGTGTCTTCAGTCTCCAATTAATAAGTGTTGTTAAAATTAAAGGTGATGTAACACAGTTGTAAACATGCTCCTATCCCAACTTTTTTGGATCGTGTTGCAGGACTCAAATTTGAAACTGAAGTTTTTGTACTGTTTTCAATCAATTCAGGTCAAACAGAACTTACTAATCAATTCTTTATGCTTTTATTAACATTATACATACACAATGTTTTTTTTAAAAACAGGTACTTGGGATACGGCATGGTGTGTTTTTAACGGTGTGAAAATTAAAACTCACTCAGGGATCAGATAATAAGTTACTCAGCCTATGGAAAAGATGGCCAGATCAGTATGGCACAGAAAGTGTCAGCCCAAACTAAGTCTAAATTTCATTTGCTGTTACCCCGTCATTCAGTCCGGTGGTTGGCATGTAACTAAAATAAAAAAAAAAAGACAGAGGGCACTGCAAGATGACCACCCCTGTAACTATTACCCTTTTAAACATCAACCATTTAACCATCACAATTATTAATGCATAAAAGGACCAAACACCAAAATAGAATAACAGAACTTCACCACTTACTCAAAAACACACACACATCCTCTAAACTGCTTATCCTTCTGGGTCGCAATGGGGTGCTGAAGCCTATCCCAGCTGTCATTGGGCGGAAGGCAGGATACACCCTGGACAGGTTGCCAGTCCATCGCAGGGCTACTCAAAAACAAAACAAACAAACAAACAAACAAACAAACAAAAAACTCGCAGTGCACATTTTAGTGTCATCTCCCCCTGTAACAATGTCAAGTTTCCCAAAATGTGAGGTGGGATTAGGTGTATAATTATTTGGTTTGTGACATGGTGGAAAATATTGTTGCATGGTTTACATTTCATATTTCACATTTAGTTAAGGAGTGCTGCTCCTTACTTACCCACCAAATATTTTGTTCTACTTCTGTAAGTTTGCTTCTGCCTATGATTTATGAAAAATGTAAACATACATGCAGAGGAAAAGGGTTATATGTAGATATACATGCAAATCAGTCATAAAAGGCAAGAACTAAATTCAACTAAATCCCCGGAAAAGTACTGGGGCAGTCAAACATCTCACGTCGCGCTTTGTAGGTGGAGTGCAGGAGAACGGTAGTTGAAGACAGGATGGGAGGGCGATAGGATTCATATTTCAGAGATACAGGGGGTAAGGGGTCGGCCTGTTACTTGAGAATATACGAAGATCCATAGAATGTTCAGTTGTGGGTTCATAAAATTACGGTGGCGGTGTCTGGCCTGTAGTGGTCCGTGCCGAGGTGCTGCAAAGGGCTAGGAAGCTACGGCTAGATTTCCTAACAGTTCTACAAGATCCCGCTGGAAAACTTACAAGAAACAGAGGACTGCGTCTGCTCCATTTGTGCTGCCTTCTGATCTCTTAAAAGCCCCCCATGTCGGATATTTAGACATGTTAGGCTTTCTGAGATCGAGGATCGTACTGTTATGTGTGGCAACATATATTGTGCACTTAGCGGTTGTCAGATGTCAAGAAGAGGATGACCGTAAGTTTGCTGCTTACTCTTGCTCTCTTTTATATTCGTTGTCACAGTATATTAGCTGAAAATACATGACTGAACCAAGTGTTTTAATTTCTGTATTGGTGCAAAGGCCCTTTTCTCTTGATTTTAACCGCTAATCCACGATTCTTTACAAAACCGTTTCTGTTTTATTTTTTAGGCCCAGGCCGTTCAAACGACAATTTACGTACCGGACGTTTAAAGTATACGTTAATAGTTGTATGCTAACTGAATTAAAGTTTCATTAAAGTTTTATATTTTAAGATCATTGGGTAAAAATAGTCAAAAACAACTTCTTGTACATTTGCGATTTGCTAGGAAGGAGACGCAGGGTGTTCTTTGCTTTTTTAAGTAGAAGCGTTCTGATCAGAGCAGAGCGTCTTTTTTGTTTAGGTACAGATGTATTCTTATCGACTGTAAGGCTTTGAGGTTGGTCTATAAGACAATTTTTACTTTGGAAGGCATAATTTAGTGGGGGTGGGGAAAGGGGGTGTTCAGGGGATAGAAATTCCATGCCACATAGGTGGCTCATGAATCTCATCTGCACTTTAGCTGGACACCTGTGGGTGCACTATAAATTCCAAGAATGTCTTCTTTCCTCCTCCTCCTACTCTTCTTTTTCTTCCTCTTCTTCTTCTGCTCTCTCTCTCTCTCTCTGTCTTTCTCTGCTTCTCTTTATGTGTATTTTTTAGTTTGTTTTATTTAGTGCTGATAGAAGTGCATATTATAGAGCTGAAGAAAAGAGAAAACGATTAGGCACAAAGACATTTGATGAAAAGCATTAACATTCTTGCAGTGAAAGACTACTGGGGCAAATCTAGGCTTGTTATAGCAGATGGAGGATGCCCACAGAAATTGTCACAATAAGAAAAAATATACTGAAGCCATAAATACACTTTATGGAAAGCTTGTGTTAGTTTCGAAATAAAAATTATGCCGATTTTTAATCTGATAATTTTAGGATAGAATATAAAGAATTCTCTTAAAAGTCCTTTACATTATTGTTCAAGTTTCAAAGAAAGTCCAAAGAGAAAGTCCAGAGAGAAAGTCACTAGAAAAAATGTTCTAAAAAGGGAAAATTATTATTTTGTTCAGAAAGACATTCTTTCTTGATGTTTGTATCTTGATTTCAGAATTAATCATTTTAGTGTGACTTTTGAAATGGAACCCCAAAATGTGTGTGTGTGTGTGTGTGTTGGCTGGGGTTCGGTGTGGGGGCTAAAGGGGGATGGGGAGAGGGAGCTCAGATTACCATTGCAGAAAGGCCAATGGATATAATGCAAGTCATTCTTTCCTAAGAGCTACTGGGGGAAATATTTCAGGCGTGCTAAGAAATCCCAAAAAGGCAGGAGTTAACCTGCCAAGTATCAGTTATGGCTAGCAGGCTCAAAAGGCAGTGTAACCATTTGCATCAAGAAATGGGTATCGTAAGCAGACAGGAATTGTACATTTTAATCATAATAACATTTTAGAAGAGACTGAGCAGAGAAAGATAGACTTCTCAGCTACCTGCCACAATGCAGAAAGAAACCTTGAAATCTCAAACACCTGTGTTCAGTTAGGAGTTTTTCAACTTCAGTTTCCTCCTCAACCAAAAAGCATTAAAAACCAGACTGTTGGGAATGTCTTGCCACTGGTCAGCACTTTCTTAAAACAAAGAATATATGAAAATATGAAGTGTTGTGGTGTATTTTCACATATTAGTGCAGTGACTTTAGCAGGTACATTGAATGATGTATACCTTATTAAATTTTCTGCTTTATTGGAAAGTCTAAAGCTAGGTGAATGAAAGCTATTCTCCCTTCATTACTATATATAAACTGGCATATTAAACACTAGTGGCTTCCAATGCCATATATTTAGACTTGGCAAAAACATGTGAATTACCCAGTCGTTAGCCTCCAGAAAGACTTCATTCATGGCAGCTGGGGTCCACAAGGTACCTAGAATTTACCAGACAAACTCTTGTATGTGATCAATTAATATGTACTGAAACTGAAGTCTCTCCTAAAAGCAAGTATAATCATGTTGGTTTTTCCCTAGTAAAACTGCCAGTTGACACTACCTAACTGAATTTTCACAATTTATTCCCCTGCTGCACTGTTCTACCAAATACCTAATTGAAAAGCATGGTTGCTAGCTAAATACTAAATTTGTAGCAATTACAAAGAGGGGCCAGGAAATAAGGGAGATTTTAGGGTTAGGGTGTAATCCACCAATTTGCATTTTCAGTTATATCACAGAAGAGATTACTATTCCAGAAAGAAAGTCTTACCACGTATAATGTGGACTTTTTGATTTAACACACAAAGAACATATAATGTAGAAGAGTTCCTTTGATTAATAGAATAAAACTACACATGTTGATCTTTGAACTAAGCTTATGAGTTTAAAAACTAATAATTTTTTTGATGGTAAAAAAAATTATACAACAAAATAAAGATAAGGAGTGAACAAAAGCATTACTGTTAATTAAAGTAAGTATGCAGGACTGTTGGATTACGCTTGCAGTATTGTTGTGATCGAGATTCTTCTCTATCAAATTAGATTTTAAATGGACCCGTTTGTAAATTTTTGGCTGCCATCTTGTGGTGTAAATTTGAAATGTATTTTTCTTCAGATTCAGTAAAATCTAACTAATGGGTTGTTATTTACTATTTTCTT
Organism: Colossoma macropomum; assembly: GCF_904425465.1. Lineage (NCBI taxonomy): Eukaryota > Metazoa > Chordata > Actinopteri > Characiformes > Serrasalmidae > Colossoma > Colossoma macropomum. Next base: position 18,527,038 of record NW_023494810.1, read on the forward strand.
CTATCTGGATATTTGGATTTCCATTCTGTTCCAAAAGTTAACAAAGAATATACTGCTGCAACACTTTTTAAATTTACCTTATTAAAAAAATTAATTCAAATAAATAAATAAAAAACACTTTTATCTATACCTGTAATAAAGCTTTGTTTTCACCTGTTTGTGACATATTTCTTTCTTTTTGCACTATTCTTTTCTTTTTCCATATGTCATGAATGCCACAAACAGAGGATCCAGGTAGCTGTACGCAAGATGGTCAGCGCTATAGTGATAAGGATGTGTGGAAACCTGAGCCATGTCGCATTTGTGTGTGTGACACTGGCACAGTCCTCTGCGATGAGATAATCTGCGAGGAGCTCAGAGACTGCCCCAAACCAGAGATTCCATTTGGAGAGTGTTGCCCCATCTGTGCTGCTGACCAACCTGCTCCTAGTGGTTGTAATTTATTTATTTCACACTTACATAAATAAATTACATTGTCATTCATGTTGTTGATATTGGGTTAGAAAGCTCCAGTAATATGAACATAATGCTTCCTCTTACTTTCTTTTTATGTAGAAATTTACTGGTGCTTTTTTCCTCACAGTTCAACAAATGAAAACAAGACAAAAAATAACAAAGGCACTTCTCCATTTTGTAAAATGCTGCCTTGATATTTTTTCCATAACACTGCTTCACTTTGGCTTCTTTTGTTTTGATACCATTCCAGTTCCTGTATCATGGCCACATGTGGAAACCATTATGGAAAAGCACACTTCAAAAGGCATAGCCTAGCATTTTACCCGCAGTCTCAGAGCACAGTTCTACAACTTCATCTAATGGACAGCCATGACATTCCACAGTTTTTTACAGCAGTTCTGGCATCATTAGGATATGGAATTCAACTTCTTACTTTCTTGCTTTATAAGAAGACCACATTACCATTAGATTTGATTTATGACATGAGAATATTTTTTGTTTCTTAAAAAGTTTGAGAGAAAATAAGTTCAGTGATGTTTGTATCACTATAATCAAGCACATGGCATTGTTCTCACTGCAATCAAATCAGATTCATATATCAGAATAATAAACTTGGCAATATTTAAGAGGAATTTTCAAAAACAGCCAACCAGTCTAGGGCTAGTTCAAAATTGAGCTACAATGATGATATCACACTATCATATGCCTCATGAGTTTTTTTTTGGAAAGAAAAGAAACAGCATAAATCACAGTACTGTTATCTCCTAGCTACTTCAGAAAACTGTGTGGTTTAAATAAAGCAGGGTCCACGCAGCCTTCTTGAGAGACAGGCAGTGGATTGATGGAAAGTGGAGGAAGCAGTGCTTGGAATGTCTGCCCCCAGCATAATACCCAAGGTTTCAGAGGTGCAAATCTCAGTACTGCACAAAGAGCTAGCTGCAAACATTGTTAATCATTTACAACCAACAGGACAGCTCCTGAAATGCTCCAGGGCTGCTTTGGAGTGATTGATCCATTTCTCTCCAATCTTCTTGGTTGTTGTCAGTGTGCATGGGTCCAAAGTGTCAGTGGTTCAAGCAAACCTTTACAGTTTACTCCGAACAAACTATCTAAATTTACGTTCATTTTTTACCCCTCTTCAGACTGAACTGGGTAGGTGTATTCTTCATGCCTAACATCAGTGAGAGGTGAAAATGTAAGCTAAAAAGATATTAAACAAAAAATAAAAGAAAATATCACAGTTAAGGTTATCTTAACTACATGGCATTCTTTCAAAATTGCTTGCTCTCACCTTAGTGTTTTTTGTAAATTAATGGTTTATGTTGTGCATGATTATGCTCTATGAAAAGGAAATAACAAGCCATTTTAGGTCATAATAATAGTTACAAAAGTAAGCATACTAGTCTAGATCTCTAGCTAGTCTTACATCAGTATAATTCAGTTGTTAAAAAACATGCAAGCCATTCAGTTTTACGCTTGATTATGAAATTATTACAAAATTAATATTTAAAGTGTAAAAAAAAATAATCCAACCTTTTTGGATTGATTGGGGTGTTTATTCAAATATTGAAATAGATGTCCTGATAGGAAAATGCTGCAACATAGATGTTTTGGGCTCTGTCTAACAATTTTTTTTTCATCTTCTTTTTTCTTCTGCATGAAAACCACAGGGGCACCAGGTGCTAAGGTGAGCCCATGCTGATTTATTGTGTCTGTGCTAAGGTTTAGAGCGTTGTGGTGCTGCAGGCTATGATTAACGCTTAAGCTCATTTTACCTTACGACCTTTCATCATGGTGGGAGAGCTGTATGATATGTTGTGTCTAAGATAATAGTCATGCAACTGTATGATGATAAACAATGATATTGTGATTTTACAACGGGTACATTTTGGTAGGTAAAGTGTTAATGGGCAAAACTAAGTTTAAAGCGTTTAGATAAATGGATGAAAAGAAGACTAGCTTGTAACCTATAGCACCAATAGAAATGTAATGCAAATTCTGTCTTCTTTTTTGAAATCATGACTTCTGGTCCCTGTGTCTTTTTCAACAGGGACAGAAGGGTGAGCCAGGAGACATCACAGATGTGAGTTTTGTAGAGTTCCTATTGTGGTTGATGTGCATTTCAAGCCTTGTTAATTGTAATTCATCTTCTGTTAACTGCAAAATTCTGAGAAAGTTCTGCCTCGCTTAGTTATTGTTGCTACATCCATCAAACTTCAGTGAAAGGTACTGATAGCATCCATAACATTTGTGCTAAGAGAATAAGAAGTTAAGTAACATAAAATATCATTTAGAACACAATTTAGAACACAGATGTGTGCATTTGAAACATTTTTCATTCAAAAATAAACTGGCTTAACAAGATGTTTAGTGCAGGCATACATATTTACATATAAACCAAACTAGAGAAATTGTTTAGTCACTCAACATTAAAGCAGTAGATTTTCATATCTAATATAATGGAGATTTTAAGCTACTCCATCAGATGAGCTGACGTCAAAGCTTAAACTGTAGCAGAGAATTTACCGTATATATGATCTTTGACTGGAGCTAGACAGAACAATGCTAGATGGTGAGGAAAAACACTTTGCCTTACATTTAAGGTCTTTTAGCACAGTTTAATACTGTACAAAGAATTATTAGACATCATATTAAATTGATTTCAAGCAAAAACAGTATAAAAACTATCTTACTTTAGTGCTAGCATTAGTCTGTCTGTTTATAGTTTTGACATTGACCTAAACTTTTTATAGCAACAGCAGCACTCTTGAGATGATTATGATAGCTTGTGTCAGGCATTTTTTTTCTCAGAAACAACTTTCAACCATTTATTAATCCAGTAATTCTGTATAATTGACTGCCACTATCATTCTCACTGCAGGTTGGTTCTAAAGAGTTCTGTTGATATTTTTCCTCTGCTTGATGGAGGAAGGAATGTTTAGAAATTATTTCCTGAGAAGCATGTCAGTCATAATTTTGCAAACAGTCAATTGTGTTGTATAATCTTAATAACAATGAGTAATCATTTTATGTTACACATTAGCATCATATAATTTACATAATTTCTTGATAAGACTGTTCGCTATGTACTGCACAATAGTATGTCTGTATGCATTTAAGAAATTTCGTGATGGAATAGTTAGCTAAAGTGTATTTAACTGGTCTCATGTTTTGTACCTCAAGAATCAAACTTAATAAATCTCAATAATGGACAAACAAACATATTTCTGAGCAAATATGCCAAATTTGTAAGCAACTCAACACCTAAACAGATAACACAACATTTCAAGAAAGAAATCTGTTAACATCATTGCCTTTATGGTGGCTGGGATGTTATAATACCAACCTGCGCAAAAGCTCCTGACATTCTCACACCTGCTGCACGATGCTTTTGGAAGGCCCTGATGTGTTCAGGATCCACAATGTGCTGGGCTGAGACCCAGCATCACTCTTCCGGACCATACCCCACCCAGTATACCTAGCACTGGGTACCACCCAGCACCATACAAGAGTCTGTAATGCTGCAACCAGGGGAACCCAAAGATCAGCTGCAACTTGGGGGCTTGGGTGAGCAGAAGTGAAATCTGCTCTATGTGTTGACTTAGTTGTAAGATGAGGGGTCAGGTCTGCTGGTTGACCGGCCCTGACCAAAGAGGGTGACCGTTGATGGCTGAAATGAGTATAGGGAACTCAAGATTCACTAGTGGCAGATTTTAGGTCTTGGCCAAGGTGGCATCGATAAAATTGCCTGCTGCCCAGGAGTCAATAAAGACCTGGAGCTGTTTCTCATGCTGTTACCCCCAGAAGAGGGTAGCAGTTAAAAAAAGCCTGGTCTGGGTCCATCATACGTCTGTCTTCCTGCAATGGGCCTTGGCTTTTCCCTTAAGTTCGGGGCCTTCAGGTTGGAAGTGGCTGGCTGACCAGCAAGAAACGGCACTTGCCTTCCCATATGTCACGTTCTTGCCAGGAACGACTGGTATGCCCCAATGACATGGGCTGCTTGGCTTGCTCAGAAGGAATGGGAAATGATAGAGGACCCACAGGAGTTGAGGATAGGACACTGTGTCTGAGATGCATGGTCTTGCATTCCATACAGTGCTCCTCTAGTCAGTTATCCAGCTTAAGGGCCTATTAACTGAGCATCTCAAGGTAAGAGGCAGCTTCTTGAGTGGCCAGCTCATCTTTAACTTCGTCACTCAGGCCTCGCCGAAAGAGCAGCCGTTGTTGCCCCCACATTTCATCTTTTTTCTGCATAGTCTGCCACTTAACACTTGCCCTGCCATATATGAAGGAGGCGAAGACCACCCACCCTTCCACAGACTGGATGATTGAATATACAGCCATAAACTGGAGGAGCATGTGGCAGGCTCGTTCTCCCAGACAGAGGTGGCCCAGGTCAGGGTTCAGCCTGTGAGTAGTGAGATATTGTGAGTTTTAATAATAAAACACAATTTTTCCAACTTGGCTTCTTTTCTTAATACTATGCTGAGAGCTTAGGGAGTCCAAAGACACTGAACTCGAGAGAGCAGTATAAGTTGTTACTGGCTAGGCCAAGAGACACATGCACATGGCAGCATTAATCCAAGACTGAGTGGAGAGCTGACTGTGAGCTGTCCTGAATTAGAGTGCATCACAGCTGAAAACAGTCAGCCCTAGTCAGTCAGTTGCAGCTCTCTTCCTCCCACTGGTGGCCAGGGATGACCTAGCAGGAGACTGGGACAATCAACCAAATCAATTAACCAAATTTAGTTTATTATTGGGATCAATTAAACTAGACGCAGCTAAGCTTGATTACTGCTGGTCTTGTTGAATCTGAATATTTACTTGAACATAAATAAACCCTTTCTTGCAATGTGACATACACTAGGAGGTCTAAACAAGCAGCACACTATGCCACAATTAAAAGAAATTGTGGAAAACCTGATGAATTACGTTATTGGAATATATTATTCTGGTAAGGAATACAAAGCCATTTAAAGGCTTGGTGAATCAACAGTGAGAAACAACAGCGAGAGCCATTGTCTCCAAATGGAAAAAACATGGAACAGTGGTGAATTTTCCCAGAAGTGTCCAGCCTACCCAAATTTCTCCAAGAGCACAGCAATGACAAAAGAACTGTGATGTACATTTAAGGAACTGCAGGCCTCAAATAAGGTCAGCATTCATGATTCATTAGTCAAACATGGTGGTGGTAATGTGATTGTGTGGGGTTGCTTTGCTGCTTGAGGGTCTGGACCAGTTATCTGGTCATCAGCCTGTGATCTGAAGCTCAAGCATAATTTGGTTCTGTAGCAAGGCAATGAACTGAAGCACAAGACCAAGTCTACCTCTAAATGGCTCAAAAGAAAGAAGATTAAGGTTTTGGAGGGACCTAGACAAAGTCCTGACTTGAACCCAACTGAGATGCTATGGCAGGACTGTAAACGGGCAGTTAATGCCAAATCCAGTGTGAGGCAATTAAAGCAATTCTACAAAGAGGAATGGGCCAAAATTCCTCCACAGCAATGTGAAAGACTGGTCTCCAGTTATAGGAATATAACTCCAGTTATTTATCTTTGGTTGCAGTTGTTGCTGCTAAAGTGGTTATTAAGTTAAGTTAACCAGTTATTAAGTTTATGGAGATGTTTACTTTTTCACATGAGTGATATGGTGTTGCAAAAAGTTTTTCCTTTTTGCAGCAAAGGAGCTAGGAGCACTCTTTGTAACAAAGATGCCCAACACATTTTACCTTAGCTTTCAGAATTCTACAGATCTCCACTGTCCTGTCCATTGTTTTGCATGAGTTGTTATTATTAACAATCTCTAATATTTCTACACTGCAAAATCCTGATTACTTATAAAGTCCAGAAATAATAACATTGTCCAACGGCATTTGTACTGTGATACCCTTGGACAGCCAGACTAAGTTCACCGTTTGTTTCTGTGTTAGTTAGCTTTCATTATCATTGCAGAGGTGGGATATTTGACCTTCAATGTCTGACAGTGATATCCCATGACTTCTGTCTATATTTCTTCATAGGTCATCGGACCTAGAGGATCACCTGGTCCAATGGTAGGTATTAACTGAGAGATTCTGTATTATTACTGCTGTTTACAATACCTGCAGAATTTTTACTTAACAATTACTGGTACCCATTATTGTTCTCCCTTCCTCAAACAGGGACCCCCTGGAGAACAAGGACCACGTGGACAGCGAGGAGAGAAAGGAGAGAAGGTGAGTCTTAGACTCAAGGAGCGTAGACGGAGTGATTGATTTTTGGCCTGGCAAAGATAAAAATAAAAGGGTGGTTAAAGACATTCTTTTGTGTACATATTAGGGATAAAAAATAGAATAATAAAAATAAACAATTTATTCAGTGCAATTATTGTCAGAAATAAATTTAAACACAAAACTGAGTTGATGTTTTTTATTCATGAGGAAATATGTAGGTTATATATTTAAATCAAGTAAATAAAATGCATAAACTTTTTTTCAGCACTGCATCACATGTAAGTTAATATTTTAATACATAAAAGTTAATAATTTAGACTGCTCTGGCTACAGTTTACTCATGAGTCTAATAATAATGTCATTATTTGATATAATGTTATGGCTTTATTACAAACGTTTCCACATTTGCCTCAGATAGAATCACAGAACACATACATGTACTTAGTAAAAGTAATTGGTTAACACGACAAATGGTAGTATCTGACTAATTTAGTTTGACTGTTAACACATCTTGTCTTAGCCTCACAGAGAAATACTACTGAAGGGACATGCAGTGGAAATAAGGGTACTGGGCAAATGATAAAGGTGGTCATAATTCTGTGTAGATAAACAACATAACATTCTTGACCAGTTAAGCACATTTTTATAGTTTTTGCCACTGAACAACTGAAAGTCATTTTGTTCTGTGAAGAACATTGTCAATTTTGTTTCTTATCAATTTTACTGATGAACAGCACCTATGATATGCATTCAAAGTTTCAGTCATGTGATCCGCATAGAGCGCAACATATCCTCACACACACAATCTAAGCTGCTTATCCTTCTGAATCTAGCACTCCCCTCTCCAGCAGTGGGGTGAGTGCTGGAGAGGAGGGTGCTGGAGCCTATCCCAGTGGTCTTTGGCAGAAGGAAGGAAACACCCTGGATACATCGACGGTCCATCGCAGGGCAGACATACAGACACATACAATCACACACATTTAGCATGTTCAATTAGCCTGACTGCATGTGAGGAAACAGCGCTACCCATTGTTCCTCTGTGCCACCCCAGCATAACATATATGTAACGAAATCAAAATACTATATTAATGTAGAAATGTATTTAGGTGCTTTTAACTATGTTGTCCTAGTGTAGAAAACTAATGTCTGCTTTCTCATTAAGCAAAATGTACAAGACAAATTTTAAGGTTTTGACTAGCATTCACTCATCTGTTTGCTCAGAAAAGTATCCTGTCCCAGCAAGATACACTAATTATTGAGTGCAGTACAATCAGGTGCTTACAACTGATTGCTAACTTCCCTCTTAGTAGATTTTTACTGTAACTGTTTACACAGTGTAGATAGAAGTTTTCTCTGTTAACTGCTTCATTGATGGTGGCTGACTGTCTCACTTTGTTTAACCAGAAGTCTTTGCCCCTGGCTATACCCTGGTCTCTACCTTCTCAAAAGAGAAGGATTAAAGCAGTTCACATCTTTCCAATGAGTTTACAGTGGGCACCATACAAATTAGCACATTAGTCTTAATTGCACCATAGTAACTTAAATGTTAAGCATTTCTACCACGGTAAACTCCTTTAAGTGAAAGTGGCGTTAAGAAAATAGGTAAGGGGCTATAAGAAAATAATATGTATTTGAATCAATTGTGCTTAACTTCTTCAACACATATGTTGGTCAGCTACAAAATTAAATGGAGAGGTATATAAGAGTCTGTTTACAGCTTGCATTAACATGTGTTCATCATACTTTGGCTGGATTCTATTTACACTTTTCACTAAAATGAGTCCCCATTGTGCCCAGATGAGATCCCATTTTACTTACCCTGCTTAAAAAGCACTTCAACACAAGTGCCGCTTCCATTTATCTTTTGTTTGCTTTTTTGCCCAATTCAAAATGAATCAACAAGCTTGGCTTGGACACTTCTAGTGGCTCATAGTACAAGAAGGCACTGGGTTGGGGTGCCTTAACTCCTGCCTTACGTATCCTCCATGTAGCACTTAATATGTAATAATTTCCCAATTTTGTAATAATCCCAGAAATGTAAAAAAATTCTACACTTAATTTAGTAAAAAATGTAATTAAACTCAATAATGTAATAAAATTCCTAATAAAGCAATACTACGTCTTAACCGTTATTTCTATATAATTTTTTACCAATAATGTAATATCTTATATTATTGGGAATTTGTTTCATTTTTAAGTTAATTGTTTGTAATACTATATTACATTATTGCAAATATGGGTGACACTTTGAGGGGTCCTTTTAGATGAAAGAAATGCTCAGCAGACTCTCAGTAGCATATCAACAATATATCAATGATGTAGCAGCAGTGCATACATCTAAATACATTCAATAGATTATCAAAGTGTTACCATAATATTTTTAATTTAGTCATTTGTAATACCTTATTACATTATTGGGAATGTATTATATTTGTAAGTTGACTTTTTGACTGATAATGTAACACCATGTTTGTTTTCAATCCACATTTTACAGTTTATGCATTAAACTTGAGAATATTGTCACTGCACCTTCAGCAAGTACCAAAGTTAGAGTATTCTGTATCTTCCTAAATATTCTGCACTTTAATACAGCTTAACCTTACTAACCCTGCATGCACACTGCCAGCAACAAAAAAACTGAGGCAGTCAGAAGTCACTGTATTTCAATGAGAGGCAGAAATGCTATTATTAATGCTTTGTAAGACAGATGTAGATCGGTCATGATCAAGTATTAACAAAGTGAGTTTATTTATTTAGCATGTTAAGCATTTCTGGTCAGCTGAAGTATTGAAATGAAAAGTTCAAATTCCAAACCCCATTGCTGGAAGAGTTGGGACATGTGGTAAAATGTCAGAAAAACAAGAATCTGTGATTTGTTAATTCTCTTGAACCTTTAACATTTCACAAAACTGACAAAAGTACAAATAAATGACTGTTAATGTTTTGGCCGACCAACTTTTTTACATTATTATGTAAATATATTTAAGTATAAATACATTTTGAACTTGATGCCTGCAACACACACAAAAAAGTTGGGAGATACTTTGAAAAATTTTAAAAATTTTAAAAATTTATAGAATATTCAAGTTACACAGTTTTGAAACATTCCACAATAAGCAGGTAAATTGGTAACACATGAGGGAATCATTTTTGGTTTTGAAAGGGTGATCCACCAAAGGCTCGGTCATTGCAAGCAAAGTTAGACCATGGCTCGCCACTTTTGATAAACTTTGTAAGAGAAGTGTTAAAAAGTTCAAAAAGAATATTTCTTAATGCAAAATTGCAAAGAGTCTTTCGTTAACTACTGAACATAATATTGTGAAAAGATTCAGGGAATCTGGAGTAGGGCAAGGCCAGAAACCACTGTTCAATGTGTGTGACATTTAAGCCCTCAGACGGCATCGCATGAGAAACCATCATGGTGCCGTGTTAAATATAGCCACATGGGCTAGGGAGTACTTCAGAAACTGTTATCACTTAACACAATGACACAGTGACAGTCTGCCACTGCATCAAGAAATGCAACTTGAAACACTATTTCACTAGGAGATATATATCAATTTCATGCTGAAACACCGCCGAGTTCTTTAGGCCAAAGCTCATCTCAGAGGGTTCAAAGACAGTGTCAAAAATTTGTCAAAGACAATGTTTGCTGAGGTCAGATGAGTACACTTTTCAACATGTTTTTAGGAGTTCTCAGTGCAAAAAACGAGAGGGACCGCCCAGACTTTTATCAATGAAAAGTGCAAAAGACCATGGTATGAGGGTGCATCAGTGCCCACGGCATGAGTGACCTGCATATGCGTGAAGGGACCATTGATGCGGAGGCATAGATTGGGATTTTAGAAAGTCATATGCTGCCTACAAGACACCTCCAGGCCTCATTCTGCACATGCTATGACAGCATGGCTTCGTAGACACAAAGTGCATTTGCTTGAATGGCCTGCCTGCAGTTCAGATCTGTCTCCTACTGAAAATGTATGGTGCATCATTAAGAAGAGAATCAGACAACAATGACCATGGACTATTGAGCAGCTGAAGTCTTGTATCAAGCAAGAATGGGCAAAAATTTCACTTGTGAAACTGCAACAACTAGCATCCACAGTTCCCAAATGATTAAAAAGCGTACTTGAAAAGTGATGTAACATGGTGTACCCTCTGTCCCAATTTTTTAAAGTTGATATTTACAAACTATAAGTTGGTCAGTGAATACGTGGAAATATTTTCTTTGGAGAATTAAAAAATTTTAGATTTTTGTTTTAATTGCATTTTACAAAAAACCCAACTTTTCCAGAAATGAGGTTTGTAAATAAAATCTGTTCCAAGAATGTTCACTCATTCTCATATGGCTATTTTTTCACCTACCAGTGCAGAATTTAAATGCATAGCCTTGCAAATGTTGTTTTAATAATTAATAGTGAAATCACTATCATTGGCCATGCTTGAAAATGTAAAGCATAGGCTCTTTTTAAAATTTAAGATATGAAGTGTATGCAACTGGTGTACTGTTATCAGAAAAAATGATTTAAACTTAGCTTAATAGAGTATTGCAATGTATCCGACCAAAACATTTCTCTCAGTAATCAGTGAGGGCACTGGTGATAGACTTCTAATACTGTTATGATACAGAACACTTCAATATTGATTGTGTGTACATCAAAATGATGGCACAGACAAGACATGGTACAGTTGACTAATACTTTAATAGCAGCATATGAACACTAATTTATTAGGCTTTCTTTCTCAGCTTCAGCTTTAGACTGGAAATAAATTTAGTGTTAGATCATCAGAAAGAAACACTACAGTATCCATTTGAATAAAAAAAACATGAATATAATAATAACTCAATAATGTGATATGGTGTCATAAGTGATCAACCTGAAAATGTAATAAATTCGCAATAATGTAATAAGGTATTTATTGGTAAAATAGTATTACATTAATGGTCAAGATCATGTATTGCATTATCAGGCAGGTTATTACATTATTAGGTTATCATACATTTTTTTACCAAGTGCACAATTTTCTTAAATTTCTTGGTGTGATTACGTTATTGCAATGTTAGTACAATATTAAGCGTTACACTCCATCTTTCCTTGTTATCCTTTTACCTGCTAGTCAACAATCAGCATTTTTATACTTGTGTGAAATGTTGTCAAGATCTGTCTTTGGCCACCTCCAAATGCGGTTTGAATGATACAATCATAATCCGATCACAGTGCATCCTGGGGATGTTTACACCTGGCTTTCCATGCGTTCAAGTGAAATCTGACCCTAATTTGATGCAAAGGATAAACTGGAATTACGGGTCACTTCCAGATCCTAAATAGAAATATTTTGACATGCAATATATATTTTTTTGATTGAGAATAGGGCAGTGATCACAACAGTCATTTTAAAAGCCTCCCTAGTATATTTTTAATGTCTATTTGTAATTATTATTATAAAGTAGTGCTGTCTGACCTGTCTGATGTCGTTCAACGGATGTCAGTCAGTATTGCATGAAGCCAGATTTCTGCAAGGGCAAATTTACATACAGTGCCCTTCACAAATATTCACACCCCTTAATATCAAAATATTAACAAAAATGTAAACTGTGTACAGTGATTGAAAAACCTAAATCTTATCAGGAAACAAATATTTTTTCTCAACTCTGTGTGTGCCACAATTGTGCAGCCTCCCTTTGCAAAGAAAACAGCTCTGAGTCTTCTCCTATAATGTTTAATGAGACTGGAAAACACATGGGAAAGCATTTGAGACAATTTCTTTATACCAAACCTCTCCAGATCCATCAGATTCTAAGGTCCACTCTGTGGACTCTTCTCTTCAGCTCATCCCACAGGTTTTCTATGGGGTTTAGGTCAGGGGACTGGGGTGGCCATGGCAAAACCTTAATGCTGTGGTCAGTGAATTATTTTTGTGTTGATTTTGAAGTGTGCTTTGGATCATTGTCCTGCTGGAAGATCCAAACTATGGCTCGGTTTAAGGTTCTTTTCTGAGGCAGTCGGGTTTTGTTTTTTTTTCTGCTTGTACTTTATGGTCTGTGATAGCGTCTACAAATAAATTGTCAAGGGCCTTTGGAAAAAACAGCCCAACATCATCACAGATCCATCACCACATTTCACAGTGGAAGTGCTTTTCTGCTTGTCTATCTGTGCGTCCATGCCAAAATCACCTCTGATGTTTGTTGCCAAAAACCTCTATTTTGGTCTCATCTGACCATAGAACACGGCCCCACTGAAGATTTTACTAACATCTGGCAAACTGTAGGTACTTTAGCTTGTTGGTTCTTGACAGCAGAGATCTCTTTCTCCCCAAACAACCTGTGGTTATACAGGTTGTGGTTGATTGTGATTTGGGAGACGTTCTGACCTCAGGACCTAACTACAATTCCCGATCTGTGATCCTTGAAGATTCTTTGGCCACTCAAATCATCCTCCTGTCATTGACCTGTGCGTGGGGTCAATATAGGCATATGTCCTCTTCCTGGAAGATTCTTAACATCTCCAGTTGGTTTAAACTTCTTAATTATTGATCTGGTAGTGGTAATGGGCATTTTTAACTGTTTAACTATTTTCTTTTAGCCATTTCCTGATTTGTGCAGCTCAATAACCTTTTGTCACACATTATTGCTGTATGGTCTGGTCTTTCTGATAATGATGGATGACTGAGGGTGGTCTCTGTTTCATCTCATATATATTCTGACTGACCATTTTAGTGTTATTAATCACTCAGGTGAACTTAAAAACATAAAATATGAAGGGTAATATACATCAGTTAGATTTCACTCTTAAGCACTTCTAGCGGTGCCAACAACTGTGGCACACATTAAAAAAATATTTATTTCATGAGCAGATTTAGTTGTTCTTTTAATCATTAACCTTAAATAAAGGTTAGATTTTCCCTAATATTTAGATTAAAAGATCAAAAGGGTAAGTAATTAAGAATATTTTACAGCTCATTGTGCTCATGATTACCAGGGGTGCCACTATTTGTGGAGGGCACTGTGATATAAAACTAAAAGTAAACAGAAAGATGAAACGGAGATGTGTTTTACTGATTCATGAGGAAATATGGATACACATTTAAATCAAATAAATTCATCGCATCGTCTTTTTTCAGTTCATTATCTTATCTTAATTTTAAGACATAGAAGTTATTCATTTAGGCTGGCCATGCTACAGTTTACTCAAGAGTCTAATGATAAAGATAGCCACACAGCAAAATCAGTGGCCTAACTTAGACCAAATATTTGGATTTTGCAAAAAAAAAGACCTACGTCACATAGTTAATAAACTAATAGCTGAATAAATGTATTACATAATTAATTTTCCTTTCATTTGTTCCTTTCCCATACCTCTATTCTTCCATATATATTCTTTATATTATTCCTCTATTCTCTATTGATCTGACTCCAGTTGCACTGTTTGATTTTATTTAATTCATCATTTAGGTATTTACTTGCCCTTTTATTTTCAGCTAAAACCTATATTTAATCAGGTGATCTCTCTCTCTCTCTCTCACTCTCTCTTTTCTTCTCAGTCCTCACTGATTACTGAGATAGCTTACATTAATTTTTAATGCTGATGATAGTATATTATGAGTGTGTAACAGAATACAACAGCTATGAACTACCATCAGTTTCTCATCTAATCGTTATTAAAAGCCAACTATGGAGCGTGTAGTCTAAACTGAGTAGCTACTGGAACTAGACCAAAGCATAACTAGCAACACTATGAGTTGTCCAAATAAAAATGCTTTTTTTGTTGTTTGCATTTGACAAGCATAAAATGTTAATTACCCTCTTAAACCCCAACATATGTTGTGCTTTAACCTGTAGTATGTATTTTGCATACCTATACGTCTCAAGAAGTCACTCTGGGTAGAATACAGTTAGTGTCTTGTACAGAGAGATCCATGGCCAAACCACAGCTGTTTTGAGGTCAGCTGAGAACCAGTCACTGCTTATTGGGTAGTTTCTTTGCTCTTTTCCACATTGAATCTCATAAAACCGTTCCTAAAGTGCTCAGGACTGGTGTTCTCATGCTGCTTATGGACAAGCCAGATGCTGGGAAAAAATATTAAGACTTGAAGCAATGGTGGATAACAATGGCTGCTAAGCTGTGGTTGGAGTGCTGAGAAAATAAGGCAGAGATTGGCAGAGAGTATAATGATTTTGATTGGCCATAATACAGTGACAGAATACAAATCAAGTTTCATTATATTAAAAAATGTGACTTAATAAATATACCCCATTTGATTGTTTGTGATCAATCTTTGTGCGTGGCTACACCCCTGAGCAGGCTAATGCATAATCAGAATGGCAATATTTCCAAAATTAAATCTCATAAATGGAGATATGTGTAAAAAAAAATACGCTTAAGAAACTACCAAAGATCAGACCATGGAGTCCTCATGGTTATGGCCATGAGCAAAGTATAAGGACATGCTATGAGTGAAAAATCTTTATCTGGGTAACGAGCCGATCTGCTTCACAGATATTTTTTTTTTTCTGGATTTGCTTTAGATGGAGTCTAGCATGCAACAAACACATGTACTCAGGTTTTAAAAGTAATTAGTTAACATGTCAAGTGGTTATAGTTGACTAATAACACATCATATAATACTGCTGACACAGTGGCACATACAGTGGAAATGAGTATACTGGATGAATAATGTGGTCACAAGTCATAATTCTATTTAGAATAATAGAACTTTATTATTGACTTGTTGCAACGGAGTCGCAAGTCGCGATATCTCAGAAACTACGGGAAGAGTTCTGGCAGAAAAAAAAGGAATGGTAAGAAGGAAAAAAGAAGAAGAAGAAGAAGAAGAAGAACTAGCAAAGTGCATTTTCTGTTGAGTGATTGCACAGCTTAAGCAGTTCCCAGCTGGTTGCTAGGATGTTGCCGAATAGTTAGTGGTTGTTAGGGTGCTGCTGAATGGTTACTCTGGTATTTTAGATGGTTGCAAAGGTGTTGATAAGTGGTTGCTCTGGTTTCCCAGGTGGTTGCTAGGGTGTTGCTAGGTGGTTGCTAGATGGTTGCTATGGTAACCCACATGAGTAATAGGGTGTTAATGGTATTAACATGACATAATTTGGGTGCACAAATTTATGCACTTCATTCATTGCTATGGGCAAAAATTCATCATTTAACAGTAATTGTACAAAAGACATATGTCTGATGTATACAAGATGTATACAAGCACATGATTCCCGAACAGACAAACATTCTAGAGTTGGAAAGGTGTCAGTATCTCAAAAGCTGCTGTTTGGTACTGCATAAGGGTTGGTTGCTTAGGTGTTGCTACAAGATTGTCATGCTGTATGGGGTGTTTACTGCGTGCTCGTTAGGGGATTGTTAAGTGGTTGCTAGATATTGTTGAAAATAATAGGAGACCATGGGAGGGACAAGGGATGAAAAAATCAACACAATGAGGCGTGCAGGTCAGTATTATTGTGGATTGAAACTTGGCAACTTGCCCTGAGCAATTTTGGTGGCTGTCAGGAAAAGGTACTAATAGTGCTTTGGTTTGGGCGAAAAGTAATGGAACTCTAAGGGAGGAACGAAGGATATAAAAATGTCACATAAAGAAGGTCAGTGTGGCTGAGGATTAGAGCTTGGGTGCCTGTCCTGAGTGAGTACACGTAATTTGGTGGATGTTGGTCAAAAGAAAGATTAAGACTTAGGTTGGGGCAGAAATAAATGGGCATTTCCTAAAGAAAATGCATGGGAGAAGCAAAGGATGAAAAAACGACACATAGGGGTGTGCGGGTCAGGATGGTTGTGCTTTAGAGCTTGGGGACCTGCTGTGAGTGAGTACATATAGTTTGATGGCTGTCTGGCAATGGAAATAATAGGGCTTGTATAGGGGCAAAAATAAATGGGAATCTAGGGAAGAATCAAGGGATGACAAAATGTCACATTGAGGATTATGGGTCAGTATGGCTGGGGAATAGAGCTTAGGGACCTTCCCTGAGTGAATACGTGCAGGTTGGTGGCTGTCAGGAGAGGAAATAATAGAGCTTGTGTAAGGGTGAAAATGAACAGGACAATATGGGTGAAAAGAGGGATTAAAAAAATGACAAACAGACATATGGGTCAGAATTTGTGCTCTGGAGCCTGCCGTGAGATAGTGTATGCAAAATGGTGTCTTTTGGTTGTGCAGAAGTACAGCAGACTATCGTGCAATTTTTCACTCAGTTCATTCCCATGCAAAAAATGTTTTATTTAATAAGGAGTAAATCAGATCAAAAACCTGTACACAAACACCATTCCCAATCAAACCGAGCATTTTGGAGTTGTAACAGTGTTGATATTGTCAAAACTGCAGGGTGATTTAGCAGACAAAAATCCAATAGAAAAAGAAGAAGAAGAAGAAGGATAAATTGGATAACAATAATCTTGCACAAACACTAACTAGAACAGTGCATTTTGCCAAAGAAAATGCAGAGTGCCAGTGCACATAGAGGAGTGCAGGTCAATGTGGTTGTGTATTAGAGATTGAGGACCTGCCCTAATTGAGTACACGCAATTTGGTGACTGTCAAGCAAAGGAAAAAATAGGGCTTGTGGAGGGACTGCAGTGAATGGGAGTCTATGGGAGGAATGAGGGTTGAAAAAACACATAGAGGAGTGCAGGCTATTATGGCTGTGGATTAGAGCTTGAGGACCTGCCCTGAGTGAGTCCTGGCAGTTTGGTGACTATTGTACAAAGAAATAATAGGGTGTAGATGGGGGCAGAAATGAATGTGGGTAATGGGAGGTAAAAGGGATGAAAAAATGGCACACAGAGGAGCGTGGGTCAGTAAGGCTGTGGCTGTGGAATGAGGGATGAAAAAGCAACACAAAGAGAAGAGCATGTCAGTATGACTGTGCGTTAGAGCTTGGGGACCTCCCATGAGTAAGTACATGTACTTTGGTGGCTGTTGGGAAAAGGAAAGATCAGTGCTTTGTAATGAGTGGAGAAACATAAGTGGAGATGTTTCCAGAGAGGTTTACTGCAGGCTACCAGTACACAATTAATATCCTGGGCAAAAGCACACATTCAGTGATTGTGATGCACATGCATTTGTGAGATACAGAAACATAGAAGTGCAACTGTTCCTCGAGTGACTGAGAATGTCCATGCAGAACGTGTTCAGACTGTAATCTTCAAAGATGCAGAAAAAGTGGTTAGATAAGTCATCCTTCAACTTATTCTCAAAAAGTTGGTAAGTGCATGTGTGGCATACACCAGCAGAATAGTACAGGCCTTAATGTTCTGTGGTTCTGTTCTGTTGTGGGGGCCACTTAGGGGGTTTTGTGTTGTTTGGGTCTTGTTCCCTTAAAATAGACCTGGTAATTGACTGTTGAGTTGAGTCAGGTGTGCTTGAGCAGGAAAATCACTGAATCTGGTCTTCCAAGACCCCACCTCTGCCTTAGAGAGAAGGATCACTGCAAAACAAAACAAAGTTTTTCTGACTGATTACTTTTAACCATTGATGAAACCTTTCCATCCTGATGGGAGTGGTCCACGATGACAATTCACAGGGCACAAGGGATCACTGCAATTAGACCACTGACTTTCATGTCATGCCAATGACATGTCTTTATAATTCTTTTCAAGGTGGGTTGTAACGAGTTACATTTACTTAAGTACATGTTGATGGATTTTTACTCTCCTGAATATTTTTCAATCATATTACCTCTACTAAGGTGAGTAAAGGAATAATTTTACTCTGTTACATTTTAGCCATTCATATTTTGTTACTAATTCATTTTTTGTGTTTAATTTCAAAATGTTTTGATGGTAGCAATATTTGTAGTGCTTTGTGATTAGTTACATCACTTGACTTTGGAGTTTTGTATTTTAGAAAATCCCAAAAAGAGAAGAACAGAACTGCACAGTCTTCAGTTCCTATGCTGATAAATGCTGGATGTACTAAGAAGTTCCGCTTCAGTACTCAGTACTTAAGTAGATTTTTGACCTGCTTCTTTCGTATTTCTGCTTAAGTTGTTTTGGAGAAGGTAACTTTACTTAATTATTTTATGCAAGTATCAATACTTTTATTTGATAAATATTGATTTAGGCTCCTCTACTCACCTCTGAACCTGATCATGAACAGTGTCAGTGTTTGTTTTGATGCTTCTTCAGTGGGTGCAGCCTCAGATGGCAGTATTTAATATTTCATTAACATCTCTGAAAGATATCAGGTTGTTTTCGTACATAGTTCATTTTCTGAAGACCCACCACAGTTTGATTTTGTGATGTTTTATCTTTTTCCTCTCGTTCGGATGATAGACTGTAAGAGCTAAAGAGGACTAAATTACACACGTGGGTGTTTGTTTATTGATCAGAACTTTGCAGGGATGGTAGCACTCTGTTACTCTCACATTTACCATCAGGAAAACAGAGAAACAGAAAATAGAGACTTATCATCTTTGTGAATACCAATTGCTTGTCTTTCGCTATTTACAGCAGCTCACAGTGCAGGAATGAGTGCTTTCATCCCTGCAAAACTTCTGATCAATAAACAAACACTCAAGTGTGTGAACGTTTGTAAAGAGTGATATGTTATAGTAGCAGGTTGTACAGAGAGAATGTGCAGTGGGAAAAAACACACTCTGGTGTTGATTTCCCTCGTGAATTAGTGCGGTTCAGTTGTTTTGTGGTGCCTGAACACGGGTGGAGTTTCACATGTCAAAACCGAACTAAAGAAAAAGTTCGACAGGTTTGCATAAACCAAGGCAGGTCTGAAGCAGCTCCGAGCTGAAATGGAGATTCTGATTGGCTCTGCTGCTCAGTTTTACTCTGACTGTTCGTGCTGGACTGCGCTTCATGCAGTTTAGAGAATACAGCTTATGAGTTGCTTCAATAACTTGTATAGCATATATAAGTACATGCCCATGTCTTCTTTACAATCTACCTCTATCTGAAACCAAATGTTATGTTAATGTTATGTTAATTGTTGGCAGTGTGTCTCACAATCACCCCAACTATAGGGTTAATATAAACAGATAAAAACATTATTAATCCAGAAAGAAACAGCAACAGAATAGTTAAAATCATATATATTAGGCAAAGCTATAGTGTTTACATAATGTACAAGATGCTTACAAGAGACATAAATAACACTAGGCTATGGGATGATGTGTGCTTGACTAATAGTAAATACAACTTTTATCACTCAAAAGTGGCCTTTTTAAACATATGCAAGTTAATATTAGGCACATGTAAGCTGTATATTGTTTCATAAATGTTATCTAATTTATAGCTATTATTTTGTAAATTAATTATTAAAAAATATTCAGCTCAACGATAAATATTAATCTATCACTAAGGTTTGCTAGACTTGAGAAATAGACTTTGATTACCCAGGTGAGTAGTTTACTTAAATTAAAGTTATGATATTGTGTCTCTATCGTTGCTGGTTATGGTGATCAAGGCAATGTCCCACTAAATTTGTACACTTCACATGTGAAATATATGTGGTTTTTTTGTAATAGTTGCTAATATTGCTAATGTTCACATGGGCTGATTAAAACAATTTAAACCTGGTGGAATTTTTCTCCTCTAAAAAGAAGTGTAAAAAGTGCTAGTTTCTTGAGTCTATCCATTTAGTTTAATGTGCTGTCGAACTTTCCACCCATAACTCCACTCATAAAGATCCACAACACTCCTTCTCTGCTTTGCAAAAATTGTCACAAGCAGATTTCTCACGGTTCAGACATGGACCTAACTCAGGCTTTGTCTTGTTGCTGTTTGGTACCAGTCTGGTACCTGTTTGAGGTTAAGTACCAGCTACTGCACATAGACAAAGAAAACATTTATTGGTACAGCTAATTAGACTTCAGTCACCATGTTGTTTAATCTACTGTGAAAATGGGCCTTTGTTAGCCCATTATCTGTGGTGTAGTGTGTAGGTAATACTGTTACTCTCCGTGCAATAGACAGGGGTTCAGTTCCCCGCTTGGGCAAGCATTAAGCCCTATATTTGCCTCCCTCTGTAACATGATTAAACTGTAAGTCTCTGTCAATAAGAGTGTCTGCCAAACACATACAGTGGTGTGAAAAAGTGTTTCTGATTTCTTATTCTTTTGCATGTATGTCACACTTAAATATTTCAGATCACCAAACAAATTTAAATATTAGACAAAGATAACACAAGTAAACACAAAATGCAGTTTATAAATGAAGGTCTTTATTATTAAGGGAAAAGGAAATCCAAACCTACAGGGCCCTGTGTGAAAAAGTGATTCCCACTCAGCCTTTGTCTTGTTGCTACTAGTCTAGAAAAGGTTATAAAGCCATTTCTAAAGCTTTGGGACTCCAGCAAACCACAGTGAGAGCCATTATCCACAAATGGCGAAAACATGGAACAGTGGTGAACCTTCCTAGGAGGGGCCGGCCGACCAAAACTACCCCAAGAGCACAGCGACGACTCATCCGAGAGGTCACAAAAGACCCCACAACAACATCCAAAGAACTGCAGGCCTCACTTGCCTCAGTTAAGGTCAGTGTTCATGACTCCACCATAAGAAAGAGACTGGGCAAAAATGGCCGGCATGGCAGAGTTCCAAGACGAAAACCACTGCTGAGCAAAAAGAACATAAAGGCTCGTCTCAGTTTTGCCAGAAAACATCTTGATGATCCCCAAGACTTTTGGGAGAATACTCTGTGGACTGACAAGACAAAAGTTTAACTTTTTGGAAGGTGTATGTCCCATTACATCTGGCGTAGAAGTAACACAGCATTTCAGAAAAGGAACATCATATGGTCTGGGGCTGTTTTTCTGCTTCAGGACCTTGAAGACTTGCTGTTGTAAATGGAACCATGAATTCTGCTGTCTACCAAAAAATCCTGAAGGAGAATGTCCGGCCATCTGTTTGTGACCTCAAGCTGAAGCTCACTTGGGTTCTGCAGCAGGACAATGATCCAAAACACACCAGCAAGTCCACCTATGAATGGCTTAAGAAAAACAAAATTAAGACTTGGCCTAGTCAAAGTCCTGACCTGAATTCGATTGAAATGCTGTGGCATGACCTTAAAAAGGCAGTTCATGCTCGGAAACCCTCCAATGTGGCTGAATTATAACAATTCTGCAAAGATGAGTGAGCCAAAATTCCTTCACAGCGCTGTAAAAGACTCATTGCCAGTTATCGCAAACGCTTGATTGCAGTTGTTGCTGCTAAGGGTGGCCCAACCAGTTGTTAGGTTTAAGGGTAATCACTTTTTCACACAGGGCCCTGTAGGTTTGGATTTCTTTTTCCCTTAATAATAAAGACCTTCATTTATAAACTGCATTTTGTGTTTGCTTGTGTTATCTTTGTCTAATATTTAAATTTGTTTGGTGATCGGCAACATTTAAGTTTGACAAACATGCAAGAATAAGAAATCAGGAAGGGGGCAAACACTTTTTCACACCACTGTACATGTAATGTGCAAACTATCTTGTATATTACTATAATAATACTGGCTATCTATTGAGCCACAAACTCCCTAGCAATCAGAAGCCCTTGGCAGAGCTGGAAAGTCCCCATTCAAGGCCGAAGTCAGTACAAGCAAGGCTTGAGTTACTGCAGGCAAGTGTTGAGCCCTGATTCCTAAAGAAATCAGAAAGCATTCTTCAGCAGATTTACTGCCATTTTAACAATGATCACCAAAAATTACGTAACCGTAATACAGCCTATTTAATGGTTACAAGTTAGGAGGACATGATAGTAAATTAAATTGACATAAATTATTATTTTTCTTTATTGATTACCCTTTGAAAATGACTAAATCCGTGGTAGATAACCATGACATGGTATACACAAACAGTAGTGCTACACGTAAAATAAATAGTAATCAATTTTCAAAGTACTATTAAACTTAACAGAAAAAAGTCTACCTAGAGATGATAATTTTGATGATTTTTTGGCAGCATTTTGCAAGTTTTCTGTTCCTGCACTCAAACTCTCATTCATTTCTCTGTTGCTTGGTTTATAATGATAAATGATGAAGGTTAGCTTGCTTGCTTTACCCAGTACTGTACATCCTGGTATGCAATACCATATAAACAATGGATCAGTGATTTTTCATGAACTAAAAACAGCCACTAGTACGAATTGAATTTATACAACAAAAAATAAAATCAAAATAACCTCACTGAATGAAGACTATAGAAAGAGGAGCAAAATGATGGTGAATCTGCAGAAGCTGTGCAAAGATTAAAAAAACTCTACGTGTTTAATTACAGTGAGAAAAATTGTCATTTAGTCTGTTAGGTTACTCCAGTAAGACTGGGAATTAAATGCTGAGTGAAGATGCTATTTGCATTCAAGTACAGTTTGTTTGTGCATCATCAAAAGAGATGAAACCTACACCAGCAGGATTTAGCATATTGTTACTGTCACATGTTTCAGAACAGGAAGTGAAATATTTTATTACCTAGGGGTAAGCTCACTGTTATTTAATATGTGATTTTTAATGTAATCTGTTCATTCCAACAAGGGATACAGGCCAAAGATAGCAAAGGCAGTAGGAACAATAGGGCGTCCCTCAGCCTCTAAATTCTGAGATGTCTTTTGGCTAAGTATTTTTTTTAAGCAGTCAAATACTAAAATCCCAAATTGTAGCTGGTTTTGTACACCGATCAGGCATAACATTATGACCTTGTTTCTATGCTCATTGTCCATTTTATCAGCTCCACTTACTATGTAGATGCACTTTGTAGTTCTACAATTACAGACTGTAGTCCATCTGTTTCTCTGTGTACTTTGTTAGCCCCCTTTTACCCTGTTCTTCAGTGGTCAGGACCCCCTCACAGAGCAGGTACTATTTGGGTGGTGGATCATTCTCAGCACTGCAGTAACACTGACGTGGTGGTGGTGTGTTAAGTTTGAGTTAAGTTGAGTTTTTAAACACCTCAGTGTCACTGCTGGACTGAGAATAGTCCACCAACCAAAAATATCTAGCCAACAGCGTCCTGTGAGCAGCGTCCTGTGACCACTGATGAGGGTGACCAACACAAACTGTGCAGCTGCAGATGAGCTATCGTCTCTGATTTTACATCTACAAGGTGGACTGACAAGGTAGGAGTGTTTAATAGAGTGGACAGTGAGTGGACACAGTGTTTAAAACCTCCAGCAGCACTGCTGTGTCTGATCCACTCAGACCAGTGCAACACACACTAACACACCACCACCACATCAGTGTTACTGCAGTGCTGAGAATGATCCACCACCCAAATAGCACCTGCTCTGTGAGGGTCCATGGGGGTCTTGACCACTGAAGAACAGGGTAAAAGTGCACCTATATAATAAGTGGAGCTGGTAAAATGGGCAATGAGCGTAGAAACAAGGAGGTGGTCATAATGTTATGCCTCGTTGGTGTATATTTTCACATTACAGCTCTCACATCTCCAGTGACAAGATGGTTTTATGGAATGGGGAAATGGTTGATAATGAACATCCCAAGTAGTGAGATTAGTTCAAAAATTACAACATTGACTACAATTACTATGATAAGAATTTCATTTTTTAACACTGCTGTGTTTTCATCACTGAACTTCACTTTTGTCTTGAGCTTACTGACAGTTCCCATTTCACTGCACTGTTTTGAACTCTGTGCCTGTCATGTGTGTTCAGCCTTAATAAATTGAACATTAATTTCTGACACACATGCGCACATATTGCAGTCGCATCAAGGCCTTTACACAAAAAGCTTAAAAATTTGACAAATTAAAGCAAATGCGATCTGAATTATGTGAGGTAGAACAGCTCTTATATAGGTAGGACTAAAACATGAAGCACAGCGTAAACTGGCAAGCAAATCAAACTACTTTATTATGAAATGTTAGGTAATAAGTTGTCATTTGTATACTTTCTTAAAGTTCATTTTACTTGACTGTAATAATGGTGATAAGTAGACAGTGCTGGTATATAAAATATACTACCTTCTTTAAAACATAGATGGGTGGATATAATTTGCCTCCTTTTGTAGAAAATAAACAGAAAACTGTTTCACTAATTTATTTTTTGAACTGAGTTTTAACTGCAACAGCATCATTCCTTGTGTTAAACATGTAACAGGTAGTGGTGAACAAAATAATAAATTGGTGTGGGTTTTGTGACCAAACTGACCAAAATGTGATTATTAAAAACACAGATATGTCTAATAGATACATGTTCAATTCTAGCATATTTATAATTTCCTTGAAAATAGTACTATTTGTCTAACAAACATGTCCTCTCTTCTAGGGAAGCCCTGGACCCCGTGGCAGAGATGGTGAGCCCGGTACACCTGGAAATCCAGGACCACCAGGACCCCCAGGACCTAATGGTCCACCTGGCCTTGGTGGGGTAAGTACATGGTTAGGGAATTTGTAGATACATAACATTATCTAGAGTCAGCTGACAAAGCTCAAATCAGGTTTATTTTCTTTATGTAAAAATAGTTGTGCACTTAAACAGGCTATTCTTATGACTATGAGTATGTGAACAGGGAAACATTTGGTTTTTTGGAGATTTTAAGGACAGATTAGTGTTAGTAGGGAAACCTGTTTAATACCTGCAATACATGCTAACTCTGAACATAACTATGGGAAAATACACTAATAAGCCCACATGCCATCTAAGCCCACTTACAAGTTTAATGTGAAATATGTGAAAAATCTAATCCAGCAAACACACATCTTCTGTGTCTGTTACTATGAGTTTCGAATGCCAATAAAACTTTTTTAGTCTGGGTGAATGTGGAGGGGCTGGCTTGAACCATAAAAACATTACCATGATAACTTTGCTTTATAAGATGGTCCTGGAAATGACTTCTTTGAAACAAACAATGTGTTTTTTTTCCTACAGCTTTGAAAAAAAAATAAAAACAAAAACACATAAATAACAAAATAAATGCTGTTAATAGACTGAATCTAAGTTGTTTATAAATTAAAGTCTGATATTTTATAGCATACTAAAAGATATATAGAGTTACAATTAAAGTTACTTTGAGTTCCTCTATAAAGTTTATAAAGTCTCTCTATAAAGATGCTACAATTACTCAATTTGACAACCAGGCAAGGGAACAGCCCTAGCTTACATGCACATAGTACTGAAATTTGTTATTAATAATAGTTTCTAAATATTTATTATCAATCCTTCTTAAAGAGTGTTTCTATTGTTTATAAGCTTATCAGATATTAAAATTAATCAATTTTCTTAAATAAAACAGTAAGGGCTGTAGGATTATTAGGTACATGAGGGCTTAAAAGGTACCAGAGGCCATTTAGGCCCACTCTAGACTTTTTATCTTTTCTGTGTATTATTTCATTATTTTTTAAAGTCAGACAAAATTTGTTTGATTATGCTAAAAGAGAGATTAATCTTTTACTTATATGTTACGTACATAACATCTGGTAATTTAAATGAAAATGCTTAGATTTAAGTAGGTTTATTGGGGCCTTAAGTTAAGATGTGAAAATATATGATATAAACAGATTTTGAGGTAATTCACAGAAACAGCAAAAAAAAAAATCTATTTGTGGGTTGTGGAGAATTCCATTGAAGTAATGTGGGGTAAAATAGGGTCAATAAGAGATTAAGACAGATTAAGTTCTCCACAGAGAGAAAGTAATGCATGAGGAGAGAATTTGGAGGAAGGAAATGAGCCAACATTAAGAGAGCACAAGGGATCCTTTGTGCATGTCAAACAAAGTTTCACATGTGCCTTTGCTTTCCCTTTGTCACCCAAACAGAATCTTTGGACCACAGAAGCAACAGGGTATTTTGCAGATTTGATATTTAGAAATGGAATCTGCAGTATGCATGTAATATTTCTAGTTTGTAAAATGTAAAAACAAAACATGATACCACTCGATATCTGTTTTGTTATTGTTTGGACAGCACAGCAAGGTTTGTAATGGGATAATAAGCCAAAAAAGCTAGAATTCATAGTGACTGAAAATAAAATATGACATTTATCGCATATTATAAGATACATAGAGTTACAATTTACAGTATGCTATGCTGTGAAAGTTACTTTCAGTGTCTCTATAAAGTGTATATTAAAAAAAAAGTATATTATAAATTTTCCAATTAAAAAGTGCTGCAACACTCATGTAAGTATAGTATTTAAGCATGAAATACCACAGATGTGAATAACTTGAACCTGTCATTTCAGAACTTTGCTGCACACATGGCTGGTGGATTTGATGATAAAGCAGGCGGTGCACAAATGGGTGTGATGCAAGGACCTATGGTGAGAACTGAAAAATTTTGTCTTTAAAGCTTTGTTGTTAGAAATTACTGTATGTTAGCATAATACTAGTTTCTGATAGCAGCTGTATGGGATTTTCTGTTAGTGCCAAGCTAATAGTGATGTACATGTGTTTTCCCATGTGTTTTCCTCTATAAAGATGCTACAATTACTCAATTTGACAACCAGGCAAGGAAACAGCCCTAGCTTACATGCACATAGTACTGAATTACTGGGATTAATACTAGTGGGTTTAATACTACTTCATGGCATTTGAAGTTTGTAAGACATAAATGTAGCATATTCTTTATTGTAGTTTTACAGTAAATACTTCACGCAAATCAAAATATTACTAGTTTAGAATGTTAGTTATCTGCTGCTGTTCTTAGAATTACATTATTTTGTAGTTTTGGACAGTTTACTGCATATCCACACAATTTTAACTACAAGAATATATGCAGTAGTGCATTCTCTGCTGTTCTACATTACAGGGAATGCTTGTTGTGAAAATATATGCTCTTTTGAATGCTTGATCTGAAGTGCAAGCACATTTGTGCATCTGATAGGTCTATATGCTTGTGAGAATGTGTACTATGTATCAGTGTTTCTCAACTCTCCTAACACACCTGATCCAAATAATCAGCTAATTAACTCCTTAAAAACCCAGGTTTATTACATACGAGGGCTTGTTATTCAGTAACTGCAGGGACATCAGGGCAAACAGGCCCATCAGTGGGCCCTGGCCATTTAAAGGATTACCAGCCCGTTACTGAGTTAAAGTGTTAAAGCCAGAAAACGTGTGAAATTTGCAAGCCAGTGGACCTCCAGGACCAGGGCTGAGAAATACTGATGTGTCATCCAATTGTGCCCCAAGCCATAGTGTGTATGGGGAGCTGTGGAAGAGAGAAAAAAGAACAGAGAATACTGACTACAAGACTGCTCCTAACACTAACCTATGGACTGAGAATCATCTTACACCATATTTGTGGCAGATAACAGCAGATAGTATGGTAACACCAGAGGAAAGCTACTAAAATAAACATGTTTCACTGCAGTAATATATGACTCTTCAGAGGCTATAAATCGTTTCTTGTTAAATTATGGCTAAAGCTTACTTTGTTACATATTTATTAAACTATTATTGTTATTAGCCTGTTAGACTGGGTTATATCAAATTATCAGATTGTCTATTTTGTATTTAAGAACTTCAATGTCAAAATCACTAAAACCTATTCATATTCTGTGCTTGGGAGGCTGCATTATGACCTATCTATTTAAGTCCATAAATAAATAAATAAACACAAAAGTGCTGCCTTATGCTCATATACAATGTTCTGAAGCTAGGCAACATATTAGGACTGACATAGGACTCAGACTTTATTAAAAGAAAACACTAATTATGAGAAAAATTTGATTTACTTCAGAGCATAGTAAAGCTGCGGATGCCACATTTTCTCACATTAAAATTGATCCTTAAAATAAAATCCTTAATGGCCATCATGATAGATGCAATCTATTGGCAATTCCTAATGCAATTGTCAGCTTAAGCATCATGTTTTCGTTTAGTAACTTGGAATCTCTAAGACAAATAAGACTTTGCTGCCTGTATCTAGGTACACATTCTAACAACAGACCCTAAAAAACAGTAACTTAATCATTATTTACTGATTAATAACAAAACTTACATATGAAAAATGTTATACATGTGTTAATAAATGGTAGCATTTGAATTATTAACCATATTTACTAAAATACAAATAATCAATAATTATTTTGAGCTATGGAGACCTAGTCATTAATTATATGCTGTTAATAATAATTTAGTTATCTGATACTCATAATGCATAAATGTTATAACTTGAAATATTAAGCATTTCCATTGTTGTATTGAACAATTCATAATAATTATGAATGATGAAATTATGAATGCACAAATAACAATTATTATTAACAAAGTATTAGGTAATGATTAAGTTGCTATTTATAGGGGCCTGTTATTATATTGCAAATTCAGTAAATGTTCAGTCATTCAGTCACATAAATCTACTTTACGGATTCAAAGCCTGGAATATTTTGAAGAAGTCTTCAACAAACTGCCCTCTGAGCCAATAAATGCACACATACAGTCTAGGTGGGCACAGAAGGTTTTCAGTCAAAGTGAACTTTGTTATTCCTTCTCAGCCCATTTAGAGGTTAGGTCCACAGTGTGTTTTCATTCAGTAACAGAAACACATATATATTTTCTTTTGCAAGTCAACCCCTTATAAATACAGAGGCCCTTTGAGAGTCTCTGACTCGTACCAGTGTAAGTAGATTTTCATTACTGTTTTGGGAGCCTAACCAGGTTGAGCTACTCATCACTAAGATGTTTTCTTTGGCTGTAGCTTATATTTTTTTTATAAAAACATGCGCACAAATCTCTTAATGTACTAGTCCAAATAGACATAGTGTATATAAAGGCCAAGAAATATTAATATGAACTCAACCATCATCATTCTACACAATTATAACAGCCAAAATCAAAGTTCTCTTGAATGCAGTAGAAAGGACTGTTACAGCTATGCTTCATGGTGGTACAGAAATGTTAGTGATTCTTTTCTAATGATTTGCAGTGGACATGCTGAGGTTTGCCTTATCACATCCACATAATACAAAACCTTGTTGAATACTTGCTTCACAAGGTTAGATTATGTAACTGTTAGGATAGGAAGACTATTCCTGCATCTTTTAAGAGAGGCAAAAATACAGAGTACAAGCACAAAGCAAAGTCTTTGCATGCTCTTCTTATGACAGAAAAGTAAGATGCTTTTTGTGCTTCCCTATTCTGTCTTCAGTAAATATACTGGTGATTTATATTTTTGAGGAAGATGTGAGAAATGTGAAATGTTCCCAAAATTTTGTAATGTTAGCAGTGTTTTAACTGTTTTTAACACATAGACTTTTATGTACTATTAAAATCAAGACAACATATTTGTTTACAGCTTTCACTGCTACTTGATAACCACTTTTGTTTCAAATTTTTCTTAGGGCCCTATGGGTCCAAGAGGACCACCTGGCCCCACAGGAGCACCTGTAAGTACATGTCAGGCTTACCTTTACAAGCAACTTAAACTGCAAAATCAATGTGTATTACAGTATTGGTCTCAGATTATTGTAGACGTGTTGCTGTTGGGTATTATTTCAAAAAGACATTTATACATTACTATTAACTGTAATGAATGTTTTTGTTGAGCATAAATGTATATATGCACATCGCACACACAGACACATACATGTATACATTTTCAGTTTACTATGGCCACAGACTCCAGGGGTTTTTCCACTGTGTTCATTCACCCTGACATACACACTCACACACCCTCCACCTTGTCCCCACCACCTCCAACACACACACACACTACCTCTCCTACACCCACAGAGCACCCATCTTACGCCTTGCTGGGCTATTACTATAAGTGGCAGGTATTAGCCATTTGACTTGTCTGAACATGATGCACAGACAGAATACTTTCAAGGAGCCTCTAAGACCAGTAAAAGTGTATTGTGCAGTTCTACACAGTTTGGCAATTCCTTTACAGTTACTAGTTATGGACTCTATGGTTTTGTGACTCACCATAAAAATGCTTCAAAAACATCTGGCCATATCGTCAAACCATGTTTAAGAAATTCAAGCCATTTTTGTCTCATTTTCACAACATTGAAAATCATACAGAATAGGATATATCCTGGATGGACACACACACACACACACACACACACACACACACACACACACACACAGATCTGATTTAATTTCCAATTTGATACCTGCCTCTTATTTTGTAGGGCCCACAAGGTTTCCAAGGCAATCCCGGAGAACCTGGCGAATCTGGTGCTACTGTAAGTATTGCAAAAATCCTTCAAGGGGTCACTTTACTCCGTTATTTGAGAAGTCAAATAGTGTTACAAATGTATTGGCCCCCAGGGTGCTTTAACATTCAGACAGCTGACAGATCCAGCAGGGATGTCATAGCTCCGTAATTGTACGTAATTGTACATACTACAATTAAAATTCCAGATTAATTTATTTCCTCATTTACTGCAATTAAATTCAAACTCACAGTATGCAGTGTCTCTAAGTAGTGCATTCCCTATGTCGGTCTTTGTATCTTGTATTGCCATTCTTCCCCTGCCACTTTTTGAAACACATGGCCAACATACTCACAGGGTATTAAAGGCATCCTCCTCCTACTTCAGAAAATGAAGAATGACTAAGCAACATCCAACCCACTCTACAAATACAGAATTTATATATATCTTATCATTGAACAGGGATTAAACAATGATTACTAAACAATGTGAAAAATGTATTTTTTTCTTCCAAGAGAGTAGACAATAAAAATGAAGAAAGTAGTATGCACTCATGAGAGAGACAGTTTATTTGTGGAATGTTATGTGTTTCTCACATTATTTTCATTTCAGGAAAAAATTTTTAACTGGATATAGAAAATCTACATCAAGTACTTTAATGTAAATCCCATGTGTCAAACACAAGGCCCGCGGGCCTGATCAGGCCTGTGACACAATCCTATATGGCCCACAAAAGTATTTTGTAAAGTAATTTTCTATTAATGTTAGCCCGTTTCACAATGTGCTGCACTACGGTCCCCAAAATGTGTTGCAATGTAACGTGCACTCCGACTCCAAAGAATGATCTATGGGACAGTGGTTACACCTCAATTCTAAACAATTCAAGCAAATAGGTAGGTTTAAAAGACTAAGCTCCTGGGGACATTTAAATTTTTAATTTTTCAAGTATTCATGTAATATTTCAAGGTCTATTATAAGTGCTTGTATTTTACTGCTGAAGTTTTTGCGTATTTTGAACAAACAATGGCCAGTTCGGGTTATAGCACAACATTAATTAAAAATGAAATAACAACAATTTTTTTCTGGCCCACAGATTTGTTGAGATTTTTTAATATGACCCCTTTAGTGGTTGAGATTGACAACCCTGGTGTAAATGTTTGTTTTCTTTCTTTTTTCTAAAATTATGCAATCATCTTTAGCTTAATTTCTCTGCATACAAACATAGCACACACATGATGAAGTAGAACAAATCACCTTCCTCACAATGGTCAAGATGTATACACATACAATGCCCTTTACAATTTCTCTGATATGGCTCCTTTAACAGGGACCCATGGGTCCTCGAGGTCCCCCTGGTTCACCTGGCAAACCTGGAGATGATGTAAGTACTACTCTAAGTAAATCATAACCACATACACAGCACACACAAGAATACCCTATGCAGTATCAATTCATTTTTAAACAAATTAATTTGATGTCAAAAGGTAGGCATCAAAAATATTTATGTGCCAAGATTGTTGCTTCCTCCCAAAATCTGCCTATAGTAGAATTTCCCACAACACATCATTACTCAACAAGTTCCTCTTTGATATCTCCAGGATTAAGCTCCATAAAGCATTACTAAAACATTTATTATTTAACTTCTACATTATCAAATGCACTTAGTCCAAGTTTTTTTCCCCATTCGCCACATTTCTTTTAATCATTTTACAGTCTTCCTCTTTCCACACAACTGTCCTTTTGCTCTATGAACTACTTGGGTAATCTTAAGTCTTTCATGGCTTTATGATGATTTAAATTTTCTGTTGTGTGCATCACACAGATCCCACTACAAGATATGTATCCACACAATGTTCATGTTTTTCCATATCAACTCATACTACTCTAAAAAGAGATAATTGTAAATCTTTTCAAAAGGAGTTCCTTAATTGAGTAAGTGATCACCAGGGGTGGGTTAACGCAAAGGCTACCCTAGACTTTAATGTTTTCTGATTGGCCAGAATAAGATATAATATATGTTTAACTAAAAACCTGAGCCCTCCTTGGACCATTATAATGATAAACACTTCGTGAGTTCAGAATTGGTTAGTCTGAAAAGGTTAGTAGGTCAGTTTTAATTTTTGGTGTGTCAGGAATGTATATTAAATGTGTATTGGCTGAAAGCTAAGAGGGTTAGCTGCAGCTAGCTCAAATATACACTTGACGCAAACTAGCCTGCACTATCTGCAATCCTGAAAAGCCAGGTCCCGCCACTGAAAAACCACAAACGGCTGCAGCGGAAGTAACGTGGCAGAAGAGGGGACACGAGACATTGACAGCAACAACAGCTCCCCCTTTTTACAGCTTGGACCCAGCATAGTGGACTAAAATCTTTAAACAGATGCGGGCACACTGGGCCCAGAATCATGTCAGAACATCAACATGAACATCAGATGTACTTCTCTAAAACGCTTATCTAAAGGAAACTGCCACACGGCAAGTACATATAACACAATGGCTATTGTTTTCATCGTATGGGTAGTGTTTTGTTTCGCTCTTAGTGTCAAAAATGGATCAGAGCAGGCTTTCACCAGGCTTACACCTTTGGTGTATCTGTCATAACTGGCTGCACTTTGACTATTTGCCTTGTTCTTGAGTAATGTTCTCACCCAAGGAAGTGGATCTCAACTGTGCCTCTATCTAGTGTATGGTTGGTCTCAAAGCTTTGTGTTTTATAAGCTCCCAGATATACTGGGTACCGATTTTTCATTACTGAACTTCCTCACTTTTCAAGCTTTAGGTGTGTGAGTGTGCGCATGTGTGCACATGTGACTCTCAACATTCTGTTTTTTCATTTCACCTGGCAGTAGCATAATTTTCTGTTTGCATTTCCTTTCATTTGTTTGTGGATAGACAGAATGTTTATGTACTGGGAAGGTTGTGTGTCCTACTCCTATTCACAGTGCAGCCTTGGCCCCTGATCACCTTAATCCACCCCTGATGATCACAATGCTGCTGTAATCAAGAATCATGTCTTCCTTGTTTTCTATTGACTTTAAACATCACTGGAGATTTCCTTTTAAAATGTACTGTAATTCTGCAGCCACTAGATAACATTTGACTTAAATAATACTGTTGTCACAGAATATCCACTAGGTGATATTCTGCTGCTTGAGTCTGTATGTATACATACAACAGTGCATGCATTGACTAAAATGAATCAAGTGTAACTAAATTCTGTCCATTTTTCAGGATACTCCCATAAAAAACCAAGCCCCTACACAGTGTTCAAATCTATGTCACGGAATTCTGAATGAAAAAAAGAGTAACTGTCTGTTATTATTGTTTGTAGGGAGAACCTGGCAAACCTGGCAAACCTGGTGAGCGTGGCCCTCCTGGTCCACAGGTACGTTTGTCACAACATTGCAGAATAACTACAATTGAATTAATGAATTTTTTAACAGGTATGGTGCACTTTGTCCATATCAACCAGTGGCTGATTGGTATGACTTCAAGTCAGTGCAGGAAAGAAGAGAAACAGACCTGAATGATTTTTAATTTTAAATTCAGATCTTTTTAATATTTATCCTCCTTGCGTTACCACAGGGAGCTCGTGGATTCCCTGGAACTCCTGGCCTGCCTGGAATAAAGGGACACAGAGTGAGTATTTGTCCAAACCTAAAATAACTTTACTAAACAGGTTAGAACAAAATAAATACAATGGTTAATTGTTTTAAAAAGGCTGTCCATAGAACTAACGTGAGGGTTATGGGATATCCCTTAATTTTTTACCAGAAATTGTTATGACAGTAAACAGGCCTGGTTATCTGTCTTGAAAACATTTGGGTGTTTAGAGATAATGTATAAGTAATAACAATGGGAATCCTGTATTCAATTTTGAAGTAAATAGAAAGTATTGTTTTTTTCAGTTTCAGCCAGCTGTCGTCTATGTTTCCTTAAGATTAAGTGACTCATTTAGGTGACATCAAATTTAGCTGCATGGATCTGCTAATTTAAACACGGAGGACTGACTGTAGACAATAAAAGAACTATGTTTGTAAGTTTATATGCTGGGTACAGACATTTGATATCTGTCAAGCTCCTTTGACTTCTTCGAGTCTCTCATTTTTCAAAATATCCATGTAAACCTAGGGGAGCCATAGAAACAGGAATTGTAATAATGCTGCTGTAAGGGGTGTGTTCCTGCATGGAAGAAATTATAGTGAAATAAACCTCTGATATCATGTTGTCATTCTGTAATTGCCATCATTCCCATAACAGGACCTCTAGGAGATTTCTCTGTGGGGAAAAATTAGTGCTGTTTTCAAGAAAATCACTGCTGTCACATCCTTGGATAAGCCCTGTGAAAATGCTAAACACGTTTTATCCTAATTCAGATTAAGTGACCCTTATTAGTCCCACAATGGGGAAATTTTACCTCTACATTTAACCCATCCATGCAGTGAAACATCACATACACATTAGTGAACACACACACTAGGGGGCAGTGAGCACACTTGCCCTGAGCTGTGGGCAGCCCTATCCACAGCACCCGGGGAGCAGTTGGGGGTTAGGTGCCTTGCTCAAGGGCAGACATGTACTGTCGGCTCAGGGGATCGAACCAGCGACCTTCCAGTCACAGGGCTGGGAACCAGCAACCTTCCGATCACAGAGCTGGTTCCCTAACCTCCAGCCCATGATTGCCCCTTTATGTCATTGGTTCATTTGAATTATGTGGTGATTATTGAGTAAAATACAATACCATTTCCAAAAAAGTTGAGATGTTGTGCAAAATGTAAATAAAAACTGAATGTAATGACTTACACTTACAGAGTGTTGTTAAAAGAAGAGATGATGCAATACAGTGGTAAATATGCCCCTGTCCCAGCTTTTTTGAAATGTGTTGCTGGCATCATATATAAGAAACAATAGAATTTCTCAGTTTCAACATGTGTGTTGTTTTTGTACTATTTTCAATTAAATATAGGGTTTAAGTAATACATGCATGTAATACACGTAATACATGCTACATGCAAGCTAACACAGCTGTGCGCTGAGCTGGCATAGTAAGAGTTGCAACCTCACTGAAGTTAACCCTTGCAAACTAGTAAGCTTCGTCAGATGTAGTAGTGAGGTTGCTTTGGCAGTAGTAGCGGACAATTTAACTAGCTGGTGTTTATATGCAATAGTGTTTTAGTTTATTATAGTAGCCTTAATTTCATGTCATGTCATTTCAAGGCGCAAGAGCGTTAGCTTGCTTGTAGCATTTATGTAGCAATATGCGTATTTGGACTGCTAAACACTTACTGTCCACTCACTGTCCACTTTATTAGACAGTCCTACCTTGTTGGTCCACCTTGTAGATGCAAAGTTTGAGACAGTAACTTAATTCTGGTTGCACAGTTTGTGTTTGTTATCCTCTAGTCCTTCATCAATGGATGCTGCCCACAAAATGCTTTTGGCAGGATGCTGTTGTTGGTAGACTATTCTCAGTCCAGCAGTGACGGTGAGCTGTTTAAATACTTCAACAACACCGCTGTGTCTGACTCTCTCTTACCAGTGCAACACACGTTAACATACCACAACCAAATCAGTGTCACTGCAGTACTGAGAATGAGCCACCACCCAAATAATTCCTGCTCTGTGGTGGTCCTGTGGGAGTTTTGATCAATGATTAATGGGGTAAAAGTAGGATAACAAATATACATAATTTTGTTACAGCTGCTTTTGTTAGTGTCATTTATCACTCATGTTTTTAACAGTTTTGAGAGTTGTTTTTTTTCCTACCCTAAAAGGGACACATATGAGATAAAAAAAACATTACCCTATGGCAGTTTATGCTACCGCTTCTGAGAATTTAATATGTATCTTTGCTTCTGCATTTTATCTCTACAGGGGTATCCGGGCCTTGATGGAGCAAAGGGTGAGAGTGGAGCTGCTGGTGCTAAGGTATGAACCTAAAGTAGATCTAATCAACCTGAAGCTTTATCTGCTCTAACTGAATAAAAAAACAATATCTTGCTATTATACAGTGCTAGTGTCATTGTAAAGAGATGCAGAAAGGTTACTGGTATATTAATGAGATGAAAGGGCCATCCAAATGTGCTTTATATAAGTAATATTAAACAGGACACAATAAAATATGTACATAAAATAGTTCTTGCTTTTTTGTTTCACTCTGCTCTTACTCTTTTTATATTCTTTTTCTTCTACAGGGCGAGGCAGGCGCGCCTGGTGAGAGTGGTGCTCCAGGTCCAATGGTAAGAGAGTGTAGTATGGAGAGCCTTTAAGTATACATTGATGTAATTTACAGCAAAATGTTTTTATTTTGAAAAAAAAAAAGAACAGTTCATCAAATGTAGGGGATACCTTCCACCCAGTAAGCCCAGTGATTGTCAAATATTTCATACTTCTAATGTGAAATATTTTATAACTTCGATTTAAAAACATACTGGCCATCTTATCCAGTAAACATCTTCTTTAGCCCTATTCGGATTGTTTATCAGAGGGTGTCTGTAATTTTTTTTTCTCCTCAGTGATTTAACTTTTGCTGGACGGCAATAAAATTACTCTAGGACAAGTACATTTCTAGGGGGTTTTATTGTATTTTATCAGAATTTAACATTAGATCTTTAAGGAACAGACAGTGAGGCAACTAGTAATTATTTCTTTTATACTTTATATTTATAATTGCCATTTAACCACCCCTGCAGGATATTGCTTTTCTCATTGCTTTTAGTTTCTTTCTCCTCCTAATAATGTTATCCCAGGTAATTTATGGAGTGTACGTTTTACCACTCAGAACAAATAAATGGTCGGGTGATTCTTCAGAAGCGTTCATTTTTCATTTTGCGTTTCGGAAAGTTTTTAATATTTGGGGCAGCGTCTCTGATATGTGTTAGGAGTTAATAAGTAGCAGTGGTCAAAAATCTTTTTTTTCCATTGTGAGGCGACATCTGCCTGGAAAAACACAGAAATGTGTATCTGGATGGAACTATACTTATCAGAGCACCACTGAGTTCGGTGAAAAACAGTAGATAAATTAGTTGGTTATTTTCTCATGAGAGGAGGGAGAAAAACACCAACATGGCTGATCCAGACCTGTAAAAGAAGAAAAAATAAATTGTAAATTTAATCCTGTCTCCTGGGTAGAGCAATTACCTAGATGGCAGTGTTGCTGAAGATTCAGATATGTTAATTCTGAACTGGTTAAAATTCTTTCTCAGTCATTCCTAAGTCATGACTATCACATCGACATGCCACAAATAAGCACAGAAAACGCAACATGCAAACATGCAAGCCACACACATGCTAGCTTGCTTAGCTGAAAGGCTGAATCATGGATGTTTCAGTCATGTTTCAAATAAAAATTAAAACCTAACAGACCCTCTGTCACCTTTTCTGTCTAGTCCATTGCATCTGAAATAGTCCACTTTATTTTTGAGGCATCAGACATAAAGAAGGAATGAAGTTAGCCAGGGCTGGACTGGGAACTATTACAGTGACCACCCCCCACCACAACCCCCAAAAACCATGACACCTCCCCACTCCTCACCTGATTTAATAGTTACAGTGAATGCACACATATTTTCGAACAACAATAAACATGGTTTATCTCTTTCAAGTGCATGAGTATGATCATGTCAAAGATGCTGTAACTTGGGTGAGAACTGGAGTGGCTGCTAGTTAATTAGCAAATAATGCAATTTTCTTCTGTGGAAAAAGTAGCTGCACCCCTACATATATCACTACTTCAAACAAATTGAAATCCGGTGCACCCAAACAGGTACCAGTGATTAAAACACTATTCTTGAATATCTTGGAGGGACTTGTCTTATTTAAACCTCTGGTCTGGTTTGCTTTTTGTTATGGGAGTCCAATAACAATTGTTATTGGATGCCTAGATCAAAAGAGCTCTCTGAGGCCTTCAGAAAGTAAGTCGTAGATGACTACGAGTCTGGGAAGGGGTTTAAAGCGATATCCAAAATATTGGAAATCAATCATTCCACTGCCAAAAGATCATCTACAAGTGGACAAGATTTAAAACCACCACCAACCCGTCAAGGCCAGGCTACACCAGCAAAATTGATTGAAGAGCAGACTGTAAGATGCAAAAGAATTTGCTTTCATCACAGGATTTGCAGATAGCATTTGCCACCATTAATGTAAAAGGTTATGCCTCTACCATTAGAAAAAGACTGCACATTTTTGACCTACATAGGAAGTTTGCTTCTATATCTAGACAAGGACCAGGACTTCTGGAACAATGTGCTATGAACAGACAAGTCAAAGATAGAGTTGTTTGGTCACAGTACCAGTAGCCATGTTTGTTGCAATCCAAAGACAGCATTTGACAGCATCAGAAGAACCTTATACCTCAACCTCAACTGTAAAGCATGGTGGTGGAAATGTTATGGTTTAGGGTGCTCTGCTGCCTCACAGCCTGGCCAGCTTGCAGTCACAGAATCAACTATCAGACTATTCTCTTTCATACCAGAGAGTGCTTGATGAAAATGTGAGACCATCTGTAAAAAGTTAAAGCTGAAGTGGATCTTCCAACAGGATAATGAACCCAAACATACAAATAAATCCAACAAGGAGTGGCTCAAAAGAAAAAAATGATGGGTTATGTAATGACCTAGTCAAAGCCCAGATCTGAATTCCACTGAAATGCTGCAGGTGGGTTTGACATGCAAGAAACATGCAAGAAACCTCTCAAACATTTCATAGCTGAAAGAAATCTTCATGGCAAAAAAATTCTCCAAGTAGATGTAAGAAACTTATGGAAGCCACCACTGGAAAAAAATCTATAGCCATTTAAAAAGTCATAATAATGAGATTCTATCTCATAATTATGACTTAGTGTCTCATGATAATGACTTACTATGTCATGGTTATGACTTACTATGTCATAGTTACGACTTACAATCTTGTAATTATAACTTAGAATCTCATAGTTATGACAGCATCTCATAATTATGACAGTATCTCATAACAATGAGATTCAATCTCATATTATGACTTTATATCTCATGCCTTACTAACTCATACTAAAGACTATGTCACAACTTATGAGATACTATGAGATATTATGAATTAGTGGCTCATTCTTCTCACATACTTCATACTTCTCAAGTTTCAAGATTATTTGTCATTTGCACAACATATCAGGACATTCATGCATTGAAACACACAGCAGGGCAGCATTATATACATACAAAAAACTGTGCAGACAAAACAAAGTAAAAAAATGCTAAAAGGAAATACTAAAACTGAAATATATTAAATATACACAAAATATACACAAAATATAGAGACAGGAGGGACATATGTAAGAAAAACTCTCTGCTATGTTCAAATATATTAAACAAGGGATTATCTAAGAAGATTGTATATCCATGTTAAAGTGGCTTAGTGTTATTGTCCATAACAGTGATATGATATAATAAATAATACTACCAAAATGACTGAGTGAAATGGTAATGGGAGAAGGACCCACAGCATCACAGCTTGTTCTGAAGCCTGACAGCCTTTAGGAAGAAACTGTTCATTAGTTGGGTTGTTCTAGCCTGGATGCTGCGGATTGCTTCTCATTAGTATGATTTAAAATCTTATAATTATGTCTTACTAAACAGCAATATACTTTTTTTCTCCAGTGGCAGATATGGGCTTCCATAGAAACTGGTAGACAGTTATAGGAAACGCCTACGTAAAGATATTTCTGCCAAAGGGGGCAAGACTAGTTACTGAAGCCTGTTAATAGTTTTTGTTCTATTACATAACGTGTATCTATACATACTTTTTAAGTGAAGATTAAATATTGTTATGTCCAAATATGTCAAAAAAGAGAAACATTTCATAGTTTCATACTTTCATACATTTGTGTGAAATTTCGTTTCATACGTCTGCACTTTGGCTTTGCAGTTCATCACTCCAATATCCAAACAAATAACTCATTTTCATTTATTAATTTCTTTGATTCTTGTTTAAGTTACTTACTGTTTTTTTTTATCACCCCCCGCCCCCCCTTTATGCTTTTTGTAGGCTTTCTCCATCTCTCTAGCTGGTTATGCTTTGTTCTGGGCCGTTAACATGTCTAGATATGCACACTCCAGTATTCGACCAGCACATGCCATTTGTGATTGTAATATTTTCAAAATTTCTGCAGAATTATAGGGGGATGCATGGATAAAATAAATGAGTTCACACCTAAGTTCTTTTGTTTATAAGAATTTTTAGGGATGCCAATAATTTGTGATACAAAGTTTTGTTAAGTAAATATTTTTGGCTAAAGGTTTTCTTGGACTAAATTTACCTCAAGGATACAAGAAAGATTATTTAGAAATTTTGTAGCAGAGGTGGGAACAAGTCACTATATTTCAAGTAACAAGTAAGACTCAAGTCTTGACACTCAAGTCCCAAGTCAAGATAGTTATGACAAGATTCAGGTCCTGAGTCAGTGAAGGCAAGTCTCAAGTCAAGTCCCAAGTCAATAGTCCTAATCTTCGAGTCCTAAACAAGTCAGTATGCATTCTTCAGCTAATTTAAGGCCATAATATTGAATAATGGTAATAGTACTATAGCTGTTTAATGACAGCATGTTACCAGTGTATGGCAGTATATTATTATTTTTTTTACCTTTCCAACTAAAATACTAAATTCATGGTACACAGATAACCATGATAGGCATATTATATACACAAAGAGTAGTGCAACTACACATGAAAAGTATTTTAAGGTACTATTGAACTTAAACAAAAAAAAACTTTATACTTTGGGGAACATTGGGCACACATGATTAAAATAAAAACTTGCTTAGCACTTAAACTAGTTAAGCAAACTAAAGCAACTGCTAGTCTGAATTAATTTTAAATGACAACAGAAACTAAAACGGCCAAGCTGAACAGTATATAGAAAAGACAGCAAAATGACGGTGAATGTATGAAGTTGAAGATGCCTTTTTTCACCAGAAGCCTCTTATTTTTCTACAGCTTCATGTTGGAATTTTCCGTTCCACCTTAAATGGTGCGGCAGAGAAGTTCCAGCACCTAACTGCTGCACCATTTAAGGTGGAACGACAAATTCCAATATGAAACTGAGTCAAATCCAGCCTCATGGTGAATGTTGCGCTTGTTTTACCTGCAGAAGCTGTTAAAATCAAGTCAAATAGAGAGAGCAGTTTCTTTTGTTTTGCTACCATGAGGAAAATGGTCAGTTCGCTTGGTAGGTTTCTCCAGTAAGAGTTTAAGTTATATGACTTGCGCCCACACCTCTGTTTTGTAGTATAGAACAGTTTGTTTTGTGACCTGTGTTGATTTGTGTCTTTCAATATCTTAGGGTCCACGTGGCCTGCCTGGTGAAAGAGGACGTCCAGGACCTTCTGGAGCTGCTGTAAGGACCTTTTAAGAAGCATGCTTTAGTAAAACTCTGTTAAAAATGCTAGGAGGAAATGTGAGTCACTTAGTTGTCCACTTATCGTATTATGATATTACTATGGATTTACATCAAAGAGAACTTTATATTTCTATGATTTTAAGCTGCTGCAAGATCCGCCCTGCAAACTGCAAGGTCTACATTGTTTATATGCAGATTAGTAATCATAAACTCATCATTTAAGCATGAGTCATATGTGTAAAAATGTAAAATTCAAAACTTCAAACGTATTTTTTCATCGCGTAATTCATGTGTATACACATACAGTAACCTCTGCCACATGCAACTAAACAGTGAGAAAATACATCATGTTTTTTTTATATCATTTCCTGTGATGAACAAAACAAAATAGAGTTCATTTCACAGTAACTTAGCTTTAAATTTAAATTAGTACTGCTTGTTTTGTAAACAGTTCTGGAGGACCTCAAAGTGGCTTAATGATCTTGGTTTTCTATTCCATTTGATATATTGTTCAATTCCACTTTTTCAGGGTGCTCGAGGAAATGATGG
This sequence comes from Colossoma macropomum, assembly GCF_904425465.1. Lineage (NCBI taxonomy): Eukaryota > Metazoa > Chordata > Actinopteri > Characiformes > Serrasalmidae > Colossoma > Colossoma macropomum. Next base: position 18,569,689 of record NW_023494810.1, read on the forward strand.
CTTACCTGGCCCTGCTGGTCCTCCTGTGAGTATTTGATTTGAAATATAAGTACTTAGAGAGTTAAATAAATTTCTATTTCACTTAAGGACAAACTTAAGTTTCAGTCCAAAGAAGCTTAAATTGTTACACGTGCATGTCATTTGTATCTCTTTTTTCATTTAGGGTCCTGTTGGACCTGCTGGAGCTCCAGGCTTCCCTGGTTCCCCAGGTGCTAAGGTATTTGCTGCCTTTTTCTCTCTTTCTCTCTCTTTCACTCTCATTCACACACACGCGCACACACACACACACACACACACACACACACACACACACACACACGCACACACACATACACATTTTCTATATATCTTTGTTGTTTTCTGCTTCAGCTTCTCACAAGCACTCCAGGAAATTCTTCTTTTAGCTGCAAGAATAACAAACTAGTTTCATCTTAAAACGGTTCTGGTAGATCCCAGTGAACTTTTGAAGTGTGTAAAAGAATGTCTGGGTGCAGGGTAACCTTCAGATGGAAAAAAGCTGCAGAGCCAGAGGGTGAAACTTGAGAACAGCATTCTGTAAAGTGCTTAGAGTTACCATGTGCTGGGACGCAGACAGAGGGAAGCTATAATGTATTTTTCCTTGACTTAAATAGAATAGTGAAAATTCAACATACTGCAGGAGGCTTTTCAAACCTAAATACAATGTAAACCCACTTCTTCATCCTAGATGAGTAAAGATATTTGAGGGTGGAGAGCCAACAGCCAATGATTTTCTCTGCACATTGCACCGTTTGTTGTAGCTTATGCTTGGTTTGTAAAGATGCAGAGCCGAACCAGATGGAGCTGGAAGATGTGATGATTGGTTCTGTTATGGTGTAAAATTTGACCTGCCGTGCTTGAGTCAAATTTCTTGAGCTGTCACAGGAAATACAGGGGCTGCTGGGCCTTATTCATGACTTCAGTGCTGTGTCTGTCCCATTTGAGGTTCCTGCTTAATGGTGATGCCTAGGAATTTGTAAGACTCATTGTCGGGACCAAGGGCTATCCCCTTCAACCCCAGGCCTCCAACATAATATTATGAATAAAAAAGAAATCTTTTAATACTGGCTAAACACTTTCACTAATAACTGTTCTAAGTCTAAGTTCTCAAAAGATGTCAATAAGGAAAGAGTCTTCAGATGCTGAGTTTGTGGAAGAGGGAAAAAGCCTTCTTCTTTATTTCAGCATCAAATGGCACAGGGTCTCGAGAGACCCAACTGCGCAAACAGTGTTCCAAACAACAGTTTATATAGCGTTCATCTGGAGTAATTTGAAAATGTTTATATTAGCTTATTCTCTAATAGGTGCATCTCTTTGCCCGTTAATTTTGCCATTGCACGTTGCACTCTCTCCTAAAAACTGGTTTCCACTGTTTTTTACCAGTCTGCTTTACCTTTCAACTTGTCCCTCTCTTCACTGGGCCAGAAAGTATATACAGGCCTCTCTGTGAACCCATTAATATTCTGTTAGCCAATACTACCTATTTGGTTATTGATTACAGTATACAATCTACTTGATTACTGATCAAGGGAATATTTATTCAAAATCTCCATCATCATCTCCACAGTATTTTGTGTGTTTAACTCCTAGTTGTTTGCTCCGCACCATGATATAGCCTTGTTACTTCCTCGTAGTACATGGACTCGTTCAAGATGGGACTGACCAGGGTAGTGTTGTCTGCAAATTTGATAAGTTTAACAGAATCACAGCTAGAAGTACAGTCATTGGTGTAGACAGTAGAGCAGGGGAGAGAGCACACAGCACTGTGGAGCACCAGTGCTGAGGCGGAGACCGTTTGAAATATGGTCAGCCACTCTGACATACTGTTTCCTGTTAGACAAGCAGTTGTGGATCCAGAAGCAGACAGATGGGGGACATTGAGCTGCTATAGTTTATCTATAGAAGGACAAGAATTATGACGTGAAAGCTAAAGTCTACAAACAGCACGTGGGAATCAGTGTTAGGGCCATCCAGGTGTTGCAAATTGTACAGATGTATGGCATCATCTACAGACCTATTAGGTCTATACACAAACTGCAGAGGGTCTTGGAGAGCATTGGTCATGACTTTGAGCTGCTAAAGTAAAAGGCTCTCAAAACACTTAATGGCTACAGAGGTTACAGCAACTGGTCTGTAGTCATTTAAGCAGGAGATATTACTTTTTAGGACTTGGTATGATGACAGAGGTCTTAAAGCAAGCAGGCACAACAGACTGAGTCAGGGACTGACTAAAAAGATCATTGAGGATGGGAGAAAGCTGTTCAGAACAGCACCTATTTGCAATTTTGCAAGTTCGGACCATGCCTTCAACATATGGTGATAGTATGAGGGAAGACTGATTAAGGGAAGGGTGAGAATTCTGAGAACCTGGGCTGGAGTTCTGGGCGGTTTCTATCTGGACCTAGAAGGTCGGACCCCCCCTTTTATAACTGTAGAAGGACTGATATAGACTGAGTAACAGGCAGGAGATAGGGTGGTGGTGGGGATTGTGAAACTTTGTCATGAGAAATGGAAGGTAGAAAATGAAATCTGTAGGGACTAGAAAAAGGAGGGGGTTTCAGGCATGTTCCTCCTCCCAAAATTCATTTTGTGTAAGAATTGAATACAATCCACCTTGAAATGTAATGAAGGCACAGCTATATTGCTTTCCACGCTGCAGTACTGTAAATGGATTTGCCTCATTAAAATGCAATCATAACAGTGAAAACATAATATAATACACAATATTACTTTCCTGTAGGTGACATGCGGAATAAGTGCCAACTTAAAGGCAAAACCTCTACTACAATGTTTTTACGTGTTTGACCACTTTTCTTTAGACTTCAAACATATATTCCTTGTTGAAATGCAACGGAAACAGTGCAGTGCACACACAAGACTGCATTTAAACACTAACATGCAGAAAATCTGCCAAAATGAATGTAAAAGATCCATCATATGGATTTAACAACTGCAAGGAAGAAAGCATTATCTATGATTTCAGGTTGGCAACAGCTGTGCCATTTAATTTTGGATTAGGATTGTATTCAATTTTGACATTAATTCAGCATTCAATTTTTTTAAATGCAAATCCTCATATATTGTTTTTCAGTTAAAAGGTCAAGTAAAGAGATAACAATGTAATAGAGGTTTTGTTTTTCATTTTGGCATGGATTCTGCATGTCACTGTGGAAAATTACTGTCATGTGTGCATTGTATTTCATGTTTTTTCACTGTAGCAGTTGCTTTTCAATTTGACACAAATTCCTCTCCATATTTTCAAGGAGAACCGCTGCTCCAGTTTTTCTCTGCATTTGTGTTTGGGAGTTTTGACTGCTTTGTTTAGTGCATACTTCGCCCTTTTGTATGCGTCACAGTCACCTTTCCTATAAGCCTCTTCCTTGACTGTGTGCAGTTTCCTGAGCTTACTGGAGAACCAGGGCACATATTCTTTGATTGGCTTCATCTTCGCAACTTTTTAGTGTTTGACAGTCTGTCATTGCAGGTTTAACATTCCAGGAAACCAACTGTGCTGCTTATAAATGCGAATAAGTCCATTTGTCTCTAAATGTTCATCTTAAATCTCTGTCTTTGCCCTTTCGTTAGCTACTAGCTAGGCGAGACTGCGTTGCTGTGTGACTGCAGTCTGCACGCCAGTTCTCAGTCGTTGAGAACCCAGGCTTTCACGCTATGTTGCACGCTTTGGAGCTGAGATGCAGCGTCCTGTCTCGGAGATATTTTACTGACACAACGATGCCCACTCTCTACAACAAGACCAAAACCGAAGTTACAAAAGCAAAAAATATAAAAGAAAATGGGTAGAACAGCTGTAACATGTGCGTGGACATCCATTGCCACTGGATCTTATGTCACCGTAACTGCGCATTTTATCACAGATGAGTGGCAGCCTGCGTCTCATGTGCTCTAAACAAGAGCAGTGATAGAGAGCCTTCTAGTTCACTTGCCACTTTACTTCCATTTGATTTATTAATAAAAGATATTGGAAGTAAATTCAACATTGATCATTACAAATACTTTGCTTTAAAAGTACCAAGTCCTCACACAGTGAGAAAAAAGAAATCCTGTATAGAAAAAAAAGATGCATCAAGATGCATCGATAATAGTTTTATAATCGCATCGCAGCCCTCTGAATGGTAATCGAATCAAATAGTGAGATGCCTAGAGATTCCCACCCCTATTAGCAGCTCAGAAATTGAGCCAAAGTCATAATGAACTTGCAGCAAAGAAAGGATGCCAGGTGTCTAGATCAAGCAAATAGGCAGGTTTAAAAGACCTAGCTCCTAGGGACATTAAAATTTTGAATATTCCAAATGTCCATGTAATTTTCCAAGGTCTGATACTGGTGTCTATATTTTACTATTGAAGTTTTTGCATATTTCGAATAAACAATGGCTAGTTTGGCTTATAGCACAACATTAATTAAAAATGAAATAATATGAAATTTCCTCTGGCCCATGGATTTGTTGCAATTTTTTAATATGGCCCTTTTACTGGTTGAGTTTGACACCCCTGTTCTATGGCATCAGGAGACCACATTCTCACTGATTTCACCTCAGGCTTTGTGGTTTTAAGCGTTTGTCTTTAGGGAGGGATGAGATGGATGAGGACATGATCAGTGTTTCCAAGTGGGGCATCTTTGACAGTGCTGTAGCAGTAGTCAATTGTTTTGTCTTCTCTGGTGGGGCAGCTGATCAGTTGTTTATATATTGGTAATCCAACACTCAGGTTGGTGCGGTTGAAGTCACCCATGAGAGTCTGAGTCTGAATGTTTCTGTTCAACCACAATAATCTTGTCAGCCAGCTGTTGTTGTGCTAAGATGGCTCATACACACAGAAAATTATTTTGTGGTGTTAAGCCCCTGATGTATAGGAGCTCATTCAGGTCAAAGGTATGTCAAACTGTGATGCCATGTGAAGTTTAACAAGTAAAACAAACAAATGTACAAGACACCAAAACACAGTGGCTGTCTCTCAGGGTGCCATCTTGCAAGTTTTTGTTTTATGTTTTGTTTTTTTTTCTAGTATGTAAGACTGTCTGTATTAAGCATGGCCATTATTAAGCATTTTTTTTTTGTAATTACTGAATGAAGTGTCTATTTTCAAAGTGGAATTCTAGTCATTCTCTCCTTCTGATTTTAGTTTTATCATGTTGCTTTTGTATTTGGTGTGTTTTTATATGGGAGTCTTATGAAAAAGAGAACATAGCACATTCAAGTCCACTGTATTAGTGTGCTGCTTGAAAACATATAACAGTCCTGTAAGAAAAACCGTAAAGATATTAAGAACATAGAGCATATTGTAGCGTGTTTAAAAGGTTCTGCTTGTTAATTTTAGAGTATTTGTTCTGCAGCAATTATTCGCTGATTTATTCTATAAGGACTTCTATTGTGAAGATGTGGCTTGCTCGCAGGCTATGTTCTGTTAGATTTGGAAGTACTAGTGAGGCTTTGCATACTGGGTAGCTGTGGCTAACTACAGCCCTTTAATAAAGCACAATGACTTTTGTGTCAGCTGTGCCTTCTTTAATAGCCTAAATGCTATAATATGTTACACAAATATTGAACGGTCAGATGATATTCAAATATGAAAGTTTAGACAGTGATTGTAAAAATAAATTAATGACAAAATGAGTTTTTTTACCCTACACATTCTTTCATGTGTTATCTTCAAGGGCGAAGCTGGCCCCACTGGTGCTCGAGGACCTGAGGGAGCTCAGGGACCCCGCGGAGAGTCAGGAACACCTGGATCACCCGGACCTGCTGGAGTTCCAGTGAGTGACCACAAAGCAAACATCAAAAATGTCCAGAACAGATGAACTGAAAGCACTGCCTTTGTCTAAAAATGACTCATTTGTTTAGGGTAACCCTGGCACTGATGGTATTCCTGGGGCCAAAGGATCAGCTGTGAGTAAATTATTTCTTCATGGGTCAAAACAAAATTATGACTAAATTAGTGTTTTTATGCTACACGTTCTTTCATGTGTTTTCTCCAAGGGCCACCAGATCTCAATCCAGTGTTCTTGGATATTTTCTCAATTAGGGATGCACCAACTAATCAACATTTGTTGATAATGCTGATATTAATATCATTGGTAAATCTTTGATTAGTTGGCCTGATGATGTTTGTACTCTCCATTTACATTACTTGATTGAAAGTGGGTAAATCAAGATAGCAGAGATTGAATAAACTTAGGAACACTTCAGTTTAATATCATCTAAAAGATGTTTCCTGTAAGATGTGTAAAACCAAACAAAAACCTGTCATGCATGAGGATCTAAAGAAAAGATATTTATGGCAGAAAATGGTAAAAGCTCAGCATGGTGAGTTACTGCTTAAACCATAGTAAAACTGTAGTCAAAAGTTTAAAATAACATGTCATTATGTGCTTTTCAGCAAGCTTTGTTTTGGTGTTGCAAAATGAGCACCAATGGCTGAAGGGATGAGGTGAATTTGTCTAAGCTGCACGGCTAAACTGTACTTATTTGTTGCTAGTCCGCCAATGCACACAGACTTGCACATCCTCATGGATACAGACATTTTTGTAAACATGCATTTTGGCCTCCCTTTCACACAAAAATGGTCTTTTAGGTCCCTGAACATGGACAATGAACTTGAAATGAAAATGCTCTCCAGAATAGAGATGTCTGTGTTTTTGGACGGATGTTTTTAAAAGCGCTGACATCATGTCCATGTTTGTTACTGTTTTACAAGTGATGAGCATGCTTTAGGAGACAGTTTGTCTCATATGGCTGATAACCTGGCTGCTTCTGTGTGCTTGGCGATTTGAAGTTTGATTATATAATGTCACTGATCACACAAAGTAATTATTTCATCTTTTCGTTATTATTAGAAGAGAAATCATTTGAAGAACAATGTAAAGTTCTTGTAGAATTAAACTAGCTTACAGTACTCAGTACTCAGCCTGCCATATAAGTTTTGTAGATTAGTCATACATTGTTCCTTTATTGTTTCTGTACCTTTCACATTGAAAAGGATTAAAAAAGTGTTTTTGAGGGACAGCGCATCTGTTGTTCCTGATAAAAGTCAAATGCAAATATGATTTCCTTGCATTTGTAATTTCTTGAAAGAAACATTTTGTTTGATGTGAAATATTTAGTTAATGACAAAACTACTAGCAGCACTTTTTCTCTTTCCCAATCATTCGATTCATCAAAGCTGTATGAACCAATTAATCGAAAGTGAAAATCATAGTTAGTTGCAGACCTGACCTCCATGCTGCAAAGTGTAATCTTGTGTAGTGAGGCTTTAGCCATCTTGTAGGCTTAATGCCCAAGCAACAGCATCTCAAAAACAGCCAGTACTATCTAAGTACTATCTAAGCTATCAGTTACCACATTTGAGAAAGGCAAGTATCATTATCTTCTATATTTCTTTTTGCGTGATGCCACGATGTGCTGATATATTCCACAGCTAAATTATTTAGAATCCAGGGGCCATCGGAGAACTAAGGGTGACTGGAACAACTTCTACTCTTTTCCTGGCTATGTCCTGAACTAATTTTTTTTACTAAGAGTGCATAGGTGCATTAGTGGTTCACTATTATTCTAGTCTAAAAATGCAAAGGTTTATTTGCGTATTTCCTGAGAGAGACACTGGAAGACAGGAAAAAATTATATTCTGACAAAAATTACTGTTACATTAAGTCCCGTAACATTAAAGAACCATTTAGTTATAGTTTCTGCTCTTTTTTGCTGATAGGCAGACCACAAGTCAACATGGCTGATGCTGATATAATTGTGTAGGGTGAATTCTCACAGTAAATTAGGCTCCTTAAAAAAGTGGGGCATATGAATGCCACGAAATATCAGAATGTAACATTCAGTCAAGAGAATCCTTGGTGGTGTCCCAGTATGGCCATCTGTAATTTTTTTTTTTTCAGCACGAAAGTTCAAGATGATCGAGTAAGCTTTCCATGATCATGACAACTGATTCAGTTCAATTCAGTGCCACCAGATCTCAACCCAGAATTGCAACATCAGTGGGATAAGATGGAATGCACTGGAGATCCAGTATTATTTAATTAACACAAGTGTGGGAAAAACTAAAGTCAGCATAGACAAGCATCTCTGCAGAGCACTTATAACACTTCGTTAAGTGAATGTCCTGAGTCAAGCTCCTAATTTATGACAGCAAAAGGGAATACAGCACAAAAATACTAATCTTTTGCACACGTTTCAATTTCAAAGCAATATTTCAAACACATGCTCACTATAGACACCACATTGTTCTTCGTTGCAGTATTCATTTTCCATATCCTCCCACAGGGAGCCCCTGGTATTGCTGGAGCCCCTGGTTTTCCAGGGCCCCGTGGGCCTCCTGGACCTCAAGGAGCAACTGGACCTCTTGGGCCAAAAGGGCAGTCTGTGAGTATCTTCTTTCCTCCATTTTTTTTTAGATTGATATAAGAATTAATGTAAATTAGTTTCATTTTTTGCAGTCTCATATCAAACATAGGTTTATGACTTGACTACTGTTCTGAATATGTCTCCACACAGGTTAGATTGGATTTTACATGCAGATACATTTTACTTTGTATAAGGTTGACATGCACATTCCTGGGGTATAATTTTTTCCATTGGAAACATTAGATCAATGGTCTCCGGTCCTGGTCTTGGAGAGCTAGCGTGCTGTTTAGTTCCAACCTGTATCCAGTAAGCTGCCCCATCCCTTACTTAACTCTAATTTATCTGATCCAGCCAATCAGGGACTTGGGAAGAGGTTGATTAGCTGGAGCAGGTGTGGTAAATTGTGGTTGGAACTACACTCCGCAGGAGGGTAGCATTCCAGGACCATGGTTGGAGACCACTGCGTTAGATGCTACTTGACCAGGCTGTAGATGCCCATATCACAATTACACAATACTAAATACTTGAAACCTGTTTAAAAAAAGCTGGGAGTTAAGTTGAAGAATCACAAATGAAGGGCCATTGCTATGTGTTCTCCCTGATGGAGATGGCTCAGTGTACACAGAAAAAAAATGGTAATGCTTTTTTTCTCAAATGAATAACAAGGTCATTCAAATTTCTAAAAGCAATGAGCCTGGAAGTAGTTCAAGGGCAACAGTGTCTACTTAACAAATGAAAGATTCTTTTTGATTTTGACCTTAAATGAAGACTAACAAAGGTACCATTAAGTACCAAAAGAAAATCCCAGTGCATTCTTTGTGACAATCCTGGCAATTGAAAATATTCTGTTCAAGCATTGGCTTGACCACAGAATCATCAAACCATAGATCATAATGTGCTTAGGAATAACCTATGTTTTGTTTCCTTCCTCTTTTCTTTTTTTTTTTACTTCTAGGGTGATCCTGGTATCCCAGGTTTCAAGGGTGAGGCTGGCCCAAAGGGAGAGATAGTAAGTTTTACCCACAACAGTTTACATTAAGCTAGATAATGAACATTTAACTGATAGTTATTGTAAAAGTATTGATTGTTTTTTCTTGAAACCTTTCAACATACATATTCAGAGTTGCAGTTTATAGGATAGTATTTCAGTCATGGAAAACACCTAGAAACTAAGAAAATTTAACATGTCCTGGAAATATTGGTGTGTTCCTAGAAAAGTGCAGTTCCAGCATCTGATATGCATTGTATATCTAAAGCTCGGCCTACACTACACTTCATTTTTAGACGGATTTTAACCCTGATTTGCCACTTCTGACAAATTTTTACAATCTGAAGCGATTTTCCAGGTTTGGAGCTCGATCAGAAGTGATTGAAATTGCAGATGGTCTGGTAGTGTGAGAGGAGAAATGAGTCACTCTTTACCCCTCCGATTGAGTTCTGAAGTAATCAAAGGCCCTCTGATATTTTCAACCATTCACGAGTCCTGTAATGTGAGATGGTCATTAATGTAATAAAATGAGTTATTCAAGCAACAGCCAATGAGAGAGTAAGGGGAGAGAGAAAAAGGGTAAAGAAATGTGCTTGCACTGCACCATGTGGGCAGCAGATGGTGGGGAGGAATTGCTTGTACAGTTTAAGCAAATAATCACTCTCTTTACAATATTAAGTCAGCAACCAGCTCGTAGTAAAACATTTTTCTAGCTCTGATTGTAATATCTGTGTTTCAACCGTATATTTTTTTTGTGTACACAAAAGCACAAAACACAACAAAAATTTTGTTAAAGGTGAACATTAAGTCTGTGATGCTGTCTGTTTTTGAAATTTGTTAGGATTTTAAAAGTCGCCTAGTGTACGCCCAATAAGGTGGTTACCGCTATCAGGATTTTGTCAGTTGTGTGAAGGCACTTCTGTGCAGTTTTTTATCTGTCCAGTGCGAATTTCTGTGAAGTTCATGACGCTACATATTTAAAAGTTGTTAAAGAGTTTTCTTTGTAGCATTTAATAGCTCATAAATGAGATCCTTGTGTGGTTACCGATGGGCGTACTATTTTGTTGTGTGCAGGTTTGTTTTTGCTGTTGTCACACTTTACGAATCGTCCTTCCCAACACAGGTATAATAGTCTGCGGTTGTTTATATTGCATGTCAGTCAAGTGGCCCTTTCTTGTCAAAATAGACAGTTCCTGGCCACCTTGGGCAATTAAAACATTAAAAGTAAAGTGTAAATCTGGGCTATTAAGCCATTAAGATGACCAATTTTAGCTGGTATTGCATATTTTAGCTGTTGATTCTCCATTTGAGCATCCACTCATACCTAATGTAGTTTAGAGTCAGGTGAACTTAACGCATCCAGCTGCAAAACATTTTTGAGGTAACTCAAAAAAGATGCATTTAATTGGCTTAAAAATTTAAGTTAAAGTGATGAAATTTTTTCCAACAGAGAGCAAGGTTACGTGAACATACTGCCACTACCTACAGAGTTGTTTCCCTCTTCATGATATTTTTTAACTCACTTCTGATACCATTTGTTGGTTTGGTTGTAAACCCACTTGTCCCCGCTGCATCCTCCCTACCACATCATTTTGGGTCTGATTGTCAAGCCACTTAATCATGAGCATTGTAACTAGTTCAACCCTCTCTGGTCTCCCCATAACACCTCACAAGATTGTTCTTTACTTAGCCTGTTTAAAGAAACTACTGCTAGATTTGCATTGTTGATGATAGGCACCTGTTTTTTGGTGTGTGAAATACCATGTGAGAACAGCTCTTCAGAGGATCTAACTGCTCACCAGGAGGTACATTCACACCAATTTTGTTGTCAGTCAGCTAAAAGTTTGAGCTTGGCTCACAGTATATTTTTTTCAACAAAGTGTGTTTTGCCAAACCACCACAGACCCTTTCACTATAAGTAAGAGTTTTCAATCATTCATCATTCTGTATTCAAATAAGCTATTAGTTTGATTTCAATCATTCTGTTCATTGATGTTTTCAAACATGACGTAGGCTAGTTAACTTTTTCTATAGTATTTGACTCATTCTTGTGAAAAGACAACTGTTTTTCATGCATTCTATGACCTATTAACGCAACCTTTTGTAATTTTGTTTCAGACTGTTTGTGCACAGTTCCTGACAACCATTTACATTTGGAGAGTCCAGTGTCTTCTTCAGGTGCAGTTTGTCTTTGCTGCTGTGGAATCCTCTAAAAAAGTCAAGCATGGGTAGCAGGGTAATGTCCACAAAAAAAAAAAAAATAGTTTATGAATTATACATTACTCTTTTAAAACAGCTAGTGTTGCTTTTTTCAGTGACAGTTTTCGCTAGTGTGTGGCAATGCAACTGTGACAATGGAAGTATGACATTTAAACATGGTTGATTTCTTTTCAAGATAGTCTAAATAGTACAACATTATATGTTGAATAAAAATGAATGAATTCTAATTTATCTATAAATGGCAAAATTGAATAGAGCACAAACATTAAAAGAGGTTCAAGCTGTATAAGAACACGCAAAAAGACAAGCCTTGCTTACTGTTTTGCTCAAGAATACTAGGTATGGAGCGGTTTGTTTCACTAGCCTTGTAGCTGTTTGTTTTAATCTAGATATAAAATCATAAAAACATCTGCATTCATATTCACTCTTTGATAATAAAGGTTGTGGACATCACACTGCCACACATGCTTGACTTTTTTCATAGGATCTCACAGCAGAAAAAATTAAGAAAACCTTCCATGAAGGAGATGCTGGACTGTCCAAATGTGAGTGGTTGTCAGAAACATCTTAAAAATAGAATGTAAAAATAAATGGGTTACTTTTTTTTTACAATTGCTAACATCGTTTTCACTAAGCATTTTTTTTCACAACTGCTTGCTATTCATTCATGACCACAATTTCCAATTTTTTGTGGACATTACACTTCCTAGTTTCTACAAAATCACATACTCCAGCTTTAAACTTAAACATACTGACCTGCGATCAAACTGATTTAATAAACCTACTGAGGAGCTGTTGTCACATGGAATGTCACAAATCAATAACACAAATGCCAATCTTCTAAAACATTCTCTGTATATCCTATATTTTTTCCCTTTGTTCATGATCCATTTTATGTTGAAATGCATGATTTTAAAGAACAATGCCCATTTTAAAAATTCATCTGTAGCTAAATGTAACAAGCTAAATAGTTACTAAATAGCTCTGTATAATATCCTAAGTGCTTGTTACAATTAAACCGCTCACAACATTGAAAATGTTATCCCAACCAAGATTTTACACAGATGGACAGAATGGAATACAGTAGTGGAGGAATGAAGAATAATCAAATTAGAAATATTTAATGTGGACTTTTCTTTGTAAAAGTATAATCAGTTAAAAATATTAAAACTTTACAGGAAGCATGCATCAATATGGGAATTGTAGACTGATGCAGATATCCGGTACTTTTTCACTTACACATCTGCTGATACTGATCCCAAAGTTGGCATATGTGTTGGCAATTGGGACTACATCTATCTAGATTAGCATTACAGAGAAATATAACATTTATTTCTGTAGGATTACAAATGCAAAAAAATGAATAAAATGTAGGTAATAAATGTCTTTATGTATGTAATCTAATATTTTTTGTTTTTTACTATTATTATTTGGTATTTAATATAAATATCAGTTTGAAATATCTGTAAAATGTAAACATCAGTGCTAATATTTTTTTAATAATTATCTTCTAAAAAATCATATGATGATGATATCATCAGGCATCCATTCTTTATAGTGACTTTTTCTTTAAATAGGTAGATGAAATTAAACTGAATAAATGGAACTTAGAAAACCTCGGCCATAGTCTTGTGTATAACAAAAATACTAACACAACCACTTGAGAGGGTAAAAAATAAAATGATTAAAAATAACAATTGGAATAACACACACACACACACACACACACACACACACACACACATTTTCTAAACTGCTTATCCTAAAATTTTCATTAGGAATTATCAGCTGATGACAATTCTAAAGTGTGATAAATTCTCTGACTCTGTAACACGCAGCAACCAATTCATCTAAAGAGCTTGCTGATGATCTGAAAATGTATGTCTATAAAGCAGAGGAAATCTATAAAAGATATCAAAGGGCTTCAAGCTTGCAATTACCACTGCCCAAAATTCGTTAAGAAATTAATGAATTAAGGGGATCTTTGGAGGGCCAAGAATCCTTTAGATAGAAGTACGTGTATGCTGGCCAGAAAGACAAAGCAAAACCCATATTTCACAGCAAAGAACCTGCAGGACGTTTTAGCTGACACAGGAGTGGTGGTACACTGTTCTACTGTCCAGTATTGCGCACAAACAACTTGCACAAGATCTGCATGAAAGAGTCATCAGAAGGAAAACTTACCTTCGATGTCACCACAATAACATGTAGATAAGCCAGAGGCATTTTGGAAATAGGTGCAGTGGACTGATGAAGTAAAAAAGAAACTCTTTTACCACAATCACCAAAGGTATGTTTTGAGAGAAAAAGGCGTAACATTTAATGAAAAGAACACCTGGCCAACTGTTAAGCAGTAACGGTGGATCTATTATGCTTTGGGGTTGTATGGCAGCCAGTGGCACAGGAAACATTGCACAGGTAGATGGAAGGATGGATTGTACTATATATTAGCAAATTCTGTAAGCAAATGTCAGTCAAGGAACTGAAGCTAAAAAGTATCTGGCTTCTACAATAGGACAGCGATCCACAACATGCTTCAAAATCCACCGCTGCTACTTAAACTACTTAAAGAAGCAAAAGCTGAAGCTTTTAGAATGACCTTCACAGCCTCTCGACTTGAACATCATTGTAAAAATCTGTGGGTAGACTTTAACCATTTTGTGAATGCAAGATGGCCCAAATATATTGCAGAACTAGAATGAGGTCTAAAACTAGATCAAGAGTGTGTGTGAGAGAGTGTGAGAGTGAGAGGAGTGAGAGAGAGGAAGAGTATGTTTGTGATTGTGTGCATGCATGATTACATAAGAAGAGGAGTCTTGCTGTCGTTTGTTTTCCTAGCAAGAACAGAAGATGGCACCATTTTTTAAAATTAGCGAGCTTCTTTGTTCTGATACAAAGGATGCTGGGACAAAGGACAGTAGCACTGGCTTTTAAAAGGCAAACGAGACTCACTCAGGCAAAAAGCTAGTGGTGTGTTTTAGCTTAAGAAATGTAACATAATGCTTAAATATTATGATTGCGTATTAGTGAAAGGAGATTGCATGGCCAAAGTTCAGTCTCATATGAGTCTGACATGATCAGTCTCACTCAAAGTTTATTAACCTCCACTGAATTCCTCTGTGGAATTTGGAGGGGAAATTCCATCACTGCTGTTTGGGTGAACAAGACTTGATGCGTCCTCCAAGTTTGCTGGGAATGTCGTCCTTTTGGCTTTGATCCAGGAAAATAAGAGTTCTGTTGGTAGCTCCAAATAAGGGACTTGATCACTTGACTGAGGGTGTGTTTCAAAGAGCTCCCTGGTTTAGTAGTAAAGGTACTGCCATTTTCTAGGGTACCTCATTGTCAAAGTTGTTCCACTGCAACTTCTGTTCCCTAAAGTTCATGCAGTGCACCATAAAAACCAGTGAGCAGTGACTGTTCACTATACTTCCTGACTGAAAATAGTGTCACGCCTGCAGCTTGACTTTCGGAAGCTTTTTAAACAGAGAATGAAAGCTGTATGTTATCTCACCTGCCTCTTGCCCTGGAAAAAAATATTAAATGTGTATTTTTCACATCTGTGAATAGAAAAAGCCTACCAACAATAAAGATTTTGGTCTAGCAAACCAATTTATCACAGTTTATATTTATAGCAACCTGTTAAATACTTATGCTAACAGCTGCATTTGTCCGTGATTTAACTTTATTTATACACTTTGATGTTAATGTTTGCCACCAGCTACCACACACATATATTTTTAGTGTAATGACACAATAGACCACGGTGTATTTTGCAAGTATTGCACTTTATTTGTTCATTTTATGATATTAAAGTAGCCTAAACTGCTAACAGGCTAACTAGTCCTCTGTAAC
This sequence comes from Colossoma macropomum, assembly GCF_904425465.1. Classification (NCBI taxonomy): domain Eukaryota; kingdom Metazoa; phylum Chordata; class Actinopteri; order Characiformes; family Serrasalmidae; genus Colossoma; species Colossoma macropomum. The sequence continues at coordinate 18,585,133 of NW_023494810.1, forward strand.
TGCAATATTCAGTTATAGACTTTAAGTTTGAATATTTTCTGAAAGGATCAGATGTAGTGCTACTGAAATGTTGGGTAAATGTCTACTCTGTTGCCAGTTGACTGTTTTAATTAGGTGGCCCTTGGTTAGCTTAGTGCTAACAAAATTAGCATTTATGCTAGTGGTGTTAATCGCCTGAAGAATGGCCTAAGTGCATTACATTAATTGCAATTAAATTGCAGTCTCTGTGTGACTGACACATGACTGTATCTGGGTCTCAGTGTAAAGAATGAGTATTATTGTAATGATTGGACTATTCCATTCAAAAAATAACAGTATGTTTAATCACAGCACAGTGGATGAGCTTCCCAGTCAATGTTGTTGGTACCATGTTGTTACATATTGTTTTTGCACCCACTGCACATGTGATTGAGTCTTCAGTGTCCCAGTGTTCCCACCTCAAGGCACCTAGCCATTGCCCAAATTCGTATTTACTGTGTACTGATTTACTAGATGTGGAACTAATGAGCGAATCAAGACACAGCATGACAGTTTATTTGATAAATCTTGAACAAGTTTTCTTTTCACACTTCACAAGGTTTTTTTTGTTTGTCAAACATTCAAGCCATAAATTTTACTGTTACTTAGATTAATTAAAGGAGAAATACAGTTATTTGTCTCATCGCTCATGCAGTGTAAACAGAGGAAGGGGGAGGGAATCATCTTGATGATGTAGGTCACTAGATTTGGTCCTTTTCATCTTTGACAGTGAGCTTGCATTGTGCAGTTCTCGTGGTGCTGCAACCTGCTGGCCTACATGCTACCTCATTTGTTATGCCATTGCCATTGACAACAGTTGATTTACTTTTGGATGAACTTACCTACTGAATCAAGCCATCAGTTTGCTTCCTGTTCAGTTATAGCCTAACCTTCTATGTGCTGTCTCTTATGCACTAAATGAATGGCTACTATCAATACCTGCCTCCTTGCAGAGAAGTTTCCTGTTATAGCCCCGTTTCCAAATAAAGTTGTGATGCTGTGCAAAATGTAAATAAAAACAGAATGCTATGAACTGCAAATAATTGAAACACTATATTTAATTGAAAAAAGTATAAAGACAGCATATCAAATGTTGAAACTGAGAAATTGTATTGTTTTTTAAGAAAACATGTCCATTTTTAAATTGATGCCAGCAGTACATTTCAAAAAAGTTGGGACAGGGACAACAAAAGACTGGAGTTTGTGTAAGAAAAAAAAAAAACTAGTGGAACATTTCACAACTAATTAGGTTGATTGGCACCAGGTCAGTAACATGATTGGGTATAAAAAGAGCATACCAGAGAGGCTAAGTCTTTCAAAAGTAAAGATTTCACCACTCTGTGAAATACTGCTTGGGTAAATGGTGCAACGATTCAAGAATAACATTTTTGATGTAAAATAGCAAAGAACTTGGATATTTCATAATCTACATAATATCATAACAAGATTCAGAGAATCCAGAGAAATGCCTGTATGCAAGGGACAAGGCTGAAAACCCTTGGGCCCTCAGGCAGCAGTGCATTAAAAACAGACACAATTCTTTACTGGAACACTTCTGAAAACCACTGTCTGTGAACACAGTCTGTCAGTGCATTCACAAATGCAAGGTAAAAGCATATATATGTATAGGATCCAAAAACAGTGGGATCTTCTCTGGACCTGAGCTCATTTTAGATGGACTGAGGCAAAGTGGAAAAGTGTCCTGTGTTCTGACAAATCAAAATTTGATTTTTTTTTTTTGTTGAAATTATGGATGTGTCCTCTGGACTAAAGAGAAGAGGGAGCATCCGGCTTATCAGTGCACAGTTCAGAAGCCAGCATCCGTGATGGTATGGCATTAGTGCACACAGCATGGGTGACATTTGATATGTTGTCTTTATACTACTTCCAGTTAAATTTATAGTTTAAATGATTTGCACAGCATTGCATTCTGTTTTTATTTAAATTTTTTACATTGTCCCAACGTTGTTGGAACAGAGTTGTCGAAATTTTCAATTGCTGATTAAAGAGCCCAGTATAGTCAGTTTTTTTTTCCCTCAGAGAATCTTTTTTAGAAATGGATAAAAAGATCTGATTTAAAATTTTATTTTTGAAGTACATTTTCATAGCATATCATGTAATTAGGTAAATCCCATTCCAATCTGACTGAGTCAAGTGCAGGTTATTTAACTAAAATCATAGTCGTTAACAGGCATGGTCGAAACCAAACAGACTTGCAGATGATTTAAGCAAACAGTCCAAAAGCACAATCCAGTAATCAAACACAAGAAATGAAAGCAAAGGGTCATAACCAGGAAAGCAATACAGGAGTAACAATGCTCAGAAATGCAGGGCATGACTAATACAGGACACACACAGGCACAATAAACTAAACTTTACCATGGTCTTTTATACACAAACATGGCTGCTGATGAGGAACAGTTGAGAGTGACCTCTGTAGGTGAGGAGGGGAACTGGCAGCAGCAGATGTGGCACCAACATATATATTTTCAAAGACAATACAGCCACAATTTGGCTAAGGTGTACTAAGCTGTCAATTAATGCTACAGTAAAATATTTTTTTTCATTCGTAGTGTGTGCCTAATATGAGCTTATGGACAGATTTACACTGTATTTAAAATTCACTTATCCAAATTTGTTGACCAATCTGATGGATTAGTTACCAGTTAATTAATGAATAGTGATGTGTGTGTGTGTGTGTGTGTGTGTGTGTGTGTGTGTGTGTGTGTGTGTGTGTGTGTGTGTTTGATATTTGGACAAAATTGACAGTACTGTAACATCTCATTAAGAATCTAGAGTATGTTCATGAATACATTAAAATAAAAGCCTACAATACTACGCACACAATAAGCCTACTTCAGAGTTTCCAAATTAAAATAAATGTTTTGTTCGAAGTGTTTAAGGTCATAAAACATTTGATTTCTCTGTATGGTGTTTTAGCAAAAGGCTTATAATATTTTTTTATTTGACTAATAAGTTTCTTTTGGCTGAAAATGACATAAACAAGTCACAAAAGCAACAGCAAGTCATTGTGCTAGAGATGTTAATGATACATTTGAACTATTTCTACATTTTTTTTTTACATTTTTACTAAAAATGTCATGTCCTGTTGGAATGCATTGCAAGCTTCTATACCATTGCAAATGGAATTTCTTCCATGTTCTAGAGCATTCTAATCAACTTTAAATTGAGAACAGCGGATGCAGTAGTTCTATAATCAGTTACTAGTCAATTGCAAGTCATGGCCAAAACCAAAGACAGGACCTCTGGTTGCACATTGTGCCTGCTCACAAGGAAAGGCTTTAAAGCCATATCCAAGTGTTTTCAAGCACCAGTGACCACAGTGCAAAACATAATCAAAAAGTACAAGGAGTTCCACACTGAAAAGGAAGCAAAAAGTGACTCTTGTGCTGGCAAGAATGGTAGTGTGAGAAGCCAACGAGAATCCAAGGATCACCACCAAGGCCATCCTGATGAATCTGAGCAATTCTGGTACCAAAATCTCAAGGCAGATACTCCAGCGGAAACTGTACAACTGGTCTCCATGGATGCCGTCCACAGAGGACTCCCATTCTCCAAGACAGGCAGAGAATTCTCACTCTTTCTTTTTTGTCGATGTGAACTTTTGCAAAAGTTAGACAAGAATTTTGCAAAAGCTTGCATGGACAAAGAAGAAAGCTTTTGGTCGTTAATTCCATGATCAGGTGAGATGAAAATGGAGTTCTTTGGACACAGGGACATTTTGTTAGGTGAAAGAAAGGAGCAGGGTTTAACCCCAAGAACATTATCCCCAAGGTCAAACATGGTGGTAGAAATGTAATGATTTAAGGGGGTTTGTTAGCCAATGGTCCAGGCAAACTTGTCAAAGTAAATGGCTTCATGAGAATAGACTACATTAAGATTTTGGAGGAAAATGTCAGGTAGTCTGCAGACAAACTTGGCCTTGGGCAGCATTGTACCTTCCAACAAGACGGTGATTCAAAACATACAGCCAAAGTGTTCAAGAAATGGTCATCAGAGAACAATATCAGCATTTTGGAGTGGCCCAGACAGAATGTATGGATGGAACTAAAGACCAGAGCGATGACAAGGAAGCCTTCAAACCTCAAAGACCTGGAAACTGTCGCAAAAGTGGAATGGTCCAAAATCCCAGTGGATACATGCAAAAAGCTTGCTGGCAATTATAAGAAGCCTTTCATTGCTGTGATGGCAAATAAAGGCTTTGCCATTGATTACTGAGAAAAGGTAAGAATAATTTTGGACTTCGTGTTTTTCGCAGAAATGTAAAAACAAACATTTTTTAAAATGTATTTATTTATTTATCTCTAGCACAATATCTTACTGTCTTTTGTCACTTGTTCATGTAATTTCCATTCAAAAAACTATTGATCAAATAAAAATTTGTTATAACTCAACCCCAAAAAGAAAATGGATAATGCACACAATTCACTCATCTGACACATTCATCAAGTCAAAATGCAAATAAACCATGGTCCCAACAGAAAACAGCTGCTTTACTGATGGAGCTATATAGCTGTAGTTTTGGAACTTTGATTTAGTAGGGTGTATAACGGATTATATTTTTTCCCCACATTTAACATCAGTAGTCTAAATCATGGGTTCCCAATCCCAGTCCTGGTGGCCCTTTGCTTTGCAGGTTTTGTGATTTCTCTGTGCTGACACCTGACCAAGCCAACAAGGAGCTTGTTAATGTGTTAACAAGTTGAATCAGGGGTGCATGATGAGACAAAACACAACAATATGTGTCGTGTTGGGTTGCCAGGACTGGGATTGAGAACACTTGATCTAAAAACATGTTAGCATTATACTGCTGTAGTGCTCAGAAGCTTGGTTGTAACTGCAAACTTTTAGGAAAAAAGTTTATTTGGCTAACTAGCTAAGTAGCCATATCAGTCAGTCACACAAAATATACATAATTCACTTCTACCTTTCAGCACTCTGGCAATTTCTCTCCAAATTGTTTAGTAAAACGGTTGTAGAGATCCCTCCTTTTCTTCATTTCATGGATGAGTTTCTTCTATTCTGTTCTGAGGCGGAATAGGGATTAGGAATGTGATGTGATAATGCATTGCTTTATGGGTGATCTTCCATAGTGGTTAGTCTGTTTAGGCTGGTTAAGAATAGTTGAATCAATGCTCCTTTCCTACCTGTTTTATGGCTGATCTGAATCATTAAATGCGTTTGCACATCTGATTAGAATGTGGATTTACATGCCTAACAGATTAAAGATTAGAGCAAAATTGAGGAAAGCAGATAGAAAAGGAATGTTCATTAAGCTATTCAGACACAGCTCAAGTTGAACAGCACGTATGAAACATTGCAGTGAAAATTTTTAATCTAATCGTATAGATTAACTGGATTAAACCTTTCTAGATTATTTAGTGGGTTTGTCACGTTTGTAATCATTGTGCTCTTTAACATGCTTCATGGGTGCCAGAATGCAACTGCTGCACCACTTAAGGTGGAAGGTAAAATTGGAATAAGAAGCTGGTGATAAGAACCAAATCTCAGTATTGTGGTATATCTCAGCATTGTGGTATACCACTACTGATCAACAGACAATGTTTTAGCTCTCAAAACTGTTTTCCAGCTTAAAGATACATGGTGAAGTGAGTTAACCTGTAAATAGGCCACTAACGTTAGCTGAGCTGTCAGACGATTAGCGTTTACTTGTATGTTTCTTTAGATTGACTGCCTCTTTAATTAAGAATGTGTAATCTAATATAGATTTTGTGGGGGGTTAATATTTTACAGTACGGTACAAATATGGCCTCATTCACCAACTGTTTTTAAAAGGAAAACCAGGAACTCACGCTTACTAGGAAACCAAACATGAACCCAAAAACCCCCACATACTCAGCACGGGTGCACAAAAAAATTTTATTTCCATAAACCTGAACAAAAGCAAACCCAAACTGAAATAAAGTCTAGCTTGGCTAAACTCACTGAATTCGGCCCAATCACTCTCAAAATCCCCCCAACCTCAGTCTTCTCTTCCCTGGCATGACTTGAAGAGATTCTTTTAAACCCTATCTGTGATCCTCCCTTGATTTGTCCTAGCTGTCCATGAGCAAGGAAAGGATCGCACCTCACAAGCACACATCATATGTGTCCTAGTCCCCCACCACTTTAGAGGACACCCACCAGGGTTGAACAGTAATCAACATCCGATGGCCGCGCCCCAGCAAGAGAGGCAAGGCTTGCACGGCAGTGATCCCAGATGGCCCAGCAGAATCTGGTGATGATTTATGGTGCTCTGCAGAGCACAAGGCAGCGCCAGTGAAGCAAATGGCAGCTCATCAGTGCTCCCCAGAGCACGGATGGCACCAGGGACAGCAATGAGCAGCGGCAACCATGCTCATCTAGTGGTGCTCTCTTGAGCATTGCGTGGCACTGAAGGAACGTGCACCAAGCACGCTGGGACACGGGGCAATGCTGTGGATTAAGGTGCTGACTCAACAGTACTCTACTGAGCACTAGCTGGCACTGTGGAAATTTCGGGCCAGTGAAAGTCATCATCCTCCCCAGGCCCACTTTCCTTGCCCTCCAAACATGGCCAGCAGCCAGGATTGAAATAATCAGGCTTGGGGACAAATGTGGCAAGGTGGGGCTCTGGCAGGTCAGGCACAGCTGTGAGAGAGAGAGAGAGTGAGAGGTAAAACAGGTAGAGAGGGATGAGAGTGAACACTGTGCAGGAGACCTCCTCATCAATCGCAGGCAAGGCAGCATTCACCAGGTTCCAAAGGCAGATCGGCGTATGGGACCTGACGTCGTGGCCCCTAATGTTCGGTTACAGAGACAGCACTTGGGGCTGCAGCTGCAGCTTAGCCACTGCTGGAGGCTATTGCTTGCCCTCGTCCTCCGAGTTATCTGTGCCAGAGATTATGCAACAGTTAGCTCTATTGGCACACCCTGATTAGTAGAGAAGCAGTGAAAGTAGAGAAATCATTTTAGATATTGAAATTGAAATACTGAAACACAGTTATATCTTTGTTATGCAGACAGTTAACTGTACAACAGTACATGTGTAGTATGGGTTTGTTTTGCCATTGCAATGGGTCAGAGATCCAACTGCACACCTGAAACACTTCTTTAATCTTCCCTCTCTCATCTATCCATTTTTGGATGGATGCAGTATAAAAATGCTCAATAAATTTTTATACCTAAGAATTTAATTCCTTACAAAGCATTCTATAAAAGTCCTGGCATGATCAGGACAGCCCCTTTGTTTACAATGTTTTAGAAAAAAATTACAATGAAAAATAAATGAAAAGTTGAACATTCAGCAAGCATACATACATACATACATCATCTAAACCGCTTATCCTTCTGGGTCGCGGTGGGGTGCTGGAGCCTATCCCAGCTGTCATTGGGCGGAAGGCAGGATACACCCTGGACAGGTCGCCAGTCCATCGCTGGGCAGCATTCAGCAAGCATCCAAAGTAAAACCAACTTTACCACTCTAGGGTTGGGAGGGTTATTTTGATAATATATTCTGGTACAGATTACTGATTACACGCTAAAAAATGTAATATGTAGCATAATCCAAATAATTACTAAATTAAAGTAACACGATCTGATGTGATAACAGATACTTTTGTTACTTTTGGATTACTTGTCTTTTTAAAGTTATAAAGTTTATTGTAGCTTCCAAATGCAATTTTAAACACAACACACAACTGTCGACCTCGCATTTAGCTGCCTAGCACCTTACTATAAAAGCTGATAGCACACACCGGCGGGTAAAGACTGGTTAAGTAGAGTCCTATTTTGTACAGCACTAGGCATAGATGTCTATGGCAAATGTTACGTTTGCAGTACTGAACTGGTCAATTTTACTTAGTAATTAATTTGCTTATTAATTATTGTACCTACCTAGCTCACTGTTGTGTACATTGATGGCATACAGATATACTCACGGTTCTCCAACAACTGCTAGAGCATAATTTGTACATGTTGGTTGAAAAGAGTGAATTTCATAAAAAACAATCTCGTTTCTGGATTAAATACTGGACAAGGAGTGTGCATCGATGATTGAAGAGATGGGGATTCAAACAGCATGTTGACCTGACTCATGACTTAATTTAAGTGTGTGGTTTTTCCTTTTAGTTTTACTATGGTCATGCACAGTGTTGGGGTTTGAGGACACTGCATTATGGGTATTGTAGTGTATTTATGTCATTATCTTGGCAATACCTTGATTAATAAGTATACTATCTACCATAAATGGCAAATACTTCACTGAAATTCCATTGAAAAATGGGAAAAGAGTGGCAGGAAAGTTTATTACCTGTGAAGGTTAGGAAAGCTAAATTTGGCTGTTAAGCATGAGAAGCTCCCATCGTGACCATTGCCTGGAGGCAGAACTTAGGAAAGGTAAACAGCAGTAATTACTGTGATGCCATTCTCCTCACAGCTTTTCATTATGGAAAAACTGGTAACACTTTACACTATGGTTCCTTAATGACTGCTGCGTAAACAAATTATAAACAAATACTTTGATTATCTGTAATGCATAACAGACAGGTTAACTAATATAATAATGGTTTACAGCTGGGCTGCCAGTTAGGCCAAGCCTGGCCACCAGAGGGAGACAAAGGGCACCTCCCTTGTAATCAAGAGACAAATGGCATTAAATGTGATTCTCCTGTTTAAGGGGAGTGTTTTCACAGCTCAGTGCTCAGTCTTGAGTTCTCTTTTCAGAGTGCTATACAGGTCTGGGACAGTAAGTATACCCCCTCGAGTTTTCTCTTGGGTCTCTCTTCCCTCTTGCCTTTTCTTGACTGTGCCAGACCAAACCCCTTGAGCGTTCCTCTCAGGATTTTTCTGGCACCCCTTTCTGAGCATTTCTTGAGTCCCTGCATTGAGTTTAAAATAAAAACAAAAACAAAAAAACACATAAATAAACTAATATAATAACTAATTTATTAATATACTAATATTAACTAAAATAGTAGTAACCAGGAACAGAATTATGAACAAACTAATAAATCATTAAGAAAAGATAAATATTTGGAAACAAAATGTGTTATCATATTCATTCATGTAGTAACAAACATGAGCTGAAGTAGAACTAATGAATAAATTTAATGGAAAGAGAGAAAGAATTAGCAATGTAGTAACAATCTAGAGCCAAATGGTTCTGGAATGGCCTAATGCGCAAACAGAATGAACATGTTTTTTTACTGTTTGAGGAGAGACATTTACAGGGCTGCGACCTTCGAAGGTCTGATCAGCAGCATACACGTCCCATTTCAAAAGAATGTGGAGGATCCTTAAAATACAGCCAAGAAATGTGGCCTTCTTTTCTCCAAATTCTGAGGATGCACCAGTGTAGCCTTTTCAGCCTTGAGTTCCCATGAGCCATTGCTTTATGTGTGTAGATGCATCTATGAAAAGGAAGCCAAAGACCACCCCGCAGAGGGAGACGAGGGAGTCCTTTGTCTAAAAAGCCTAACAGTTTGCGGGCAGGGAGACCATAGGTTCTAAGATAAGATAAGATAAGATAAGATAATCCTTTATTAATCCCACAACGGGGAAATTTGCGGTGTTACAGCAGCACAGAAGACAGAGCAGCAGGAAATATACAAACAATATATAAAATAGAATAAACAATAAAAGTATAAAGATATATATGTATATGTACAAAGATTACAAGAAAAATATACAAAGTATTAAATTTAAATTTAGAAATGTAGAAATGTATGTATTGTAGTGAGTATTGCACAGTGAATAAAATAGCAAATAAATAAACAGTAAATAAATGGAGAAATATTGCACTTGACATAATTGCACATAATGGTGGTAAACATGTTGACAATGATCCGCAGTGAATATACTACGCATGGTGGATTGAGATATTGCACACAGTAAAGTGCTATGGCAGTGATGTTGAGAGTTCTTGCACATGGAAAGTAATTGTAAACTACTGTCTACTGAGTGCCATGACTGTTATAGAGTCTGACAGCGGCTGGGAGGAAGGACCTGCGGTATCTCTCCTTCACGCACCGCGGGTGCCGCAGCCAGGCACTGAAGGAGCTGCTCAGTGCTGTCAGAGAGCGGTGCATGGGGTGGGACAGGTTCTTCAGCATGTTTGTTAGCTTAGTCCTCATTCTCCTGTCCCCCACCACCTCCACTGGGTCAAGAGGACATCCCAGGACAGAGCTGGACTTCCTGATGATCTTATTCAGTCTCTTCCTGTCAGCAATGGAGATGCTGCTGCCCCAGCACACCACTCCATAAAAAATGGCTGATGCCACCACAGCGTCGAAGAAGGTCCTGAGAAGTGCCCCCTGCACGCCAAAGGACCTGAGTCTCCTCAGGAGATGTAGCCTGCTCTGGCCTTTCCTGTAGAGGGCAGCTGTGTTGTCAGTCCAGTCCAGCTTGTTGTTGAGGTGAACACCCAGGTACTTATAGGACTTCACAATCTCAATGTCCATTCCCTGGATGTTCACAGGCACCGGAGGAGAATGTTTGAACTTGCGAAAGTCCACCACCAGCTCCTTGGTTTTTCCTGCGTTGATCTGCAGGCAGTTCCTCTGGCACCATTCCACAAAGTCCTGCGTCAGTTCTCTGTACTCCCTGTCATCTCTGTCTGTGATGAAGCCGACGATAGCAGAGTCGTCAGAGAACTTACTCCCATTCACTTACTCAGAACTTCTGAGTAAGTGAATGGGAGTAAACTGTGGAAATACCTGAGTACCCTGAACAAACTGTTGTTTTATGGATACAGAGCGCAATACAACAGACTGACTGTGCTGTCAGTCAACTTCAACATATTTTCTCTCTTGCCCATTTTTAATGAGCCAAAGTGTGTCATACAAAAAAAAATAAGGTTTTGTGAAACGAGTAACAGCAGATGGGGTTGCACCAGTTAGGGTTCATTTACAGTACTGTGCCAACGTTTCGGAAAACTCATCACCAAACAGAGACGGTATGTCCAACAAAAGAATAAATACTGTGGAAAAGTATGTGATAATCGACTGGTACATGTCTGTATACCCTTATTAAAAGTAAAACAACAGAAAATGATATGCCGTGTATTGTTTCTCTGACATTAGCCCATCATAAATGACAATCTAAACAGATCATGAATCTCCAGAGTTTAGCTTAGCTAGTCAAAGTGGGCTTGTCAATGTGAAATCAGCTTTACCCATAACAATTTTCATTGTTTTATACCAGAAAAGTAAGCTGAAGAAGGATAAAGTAGCATAGACCCCACCTATCGGCTACCTCAAAACAAAACATGAAACTGTAAGTAAATGAAAGATATGTATAGATATGTGTGCACATTAATGTCCAAGACTCATTTGACTTTTAAAGATTTTTTTTTTAAATATGTTTTTGTTTGATGCTAATACTGCTTATTCTCTCCATACATAGAGGCTAATGATCTCACTGCAACTAAATCTTGAAAAACTTTCCAGCATTTTGTAATATTTTGGAACATATTACATGCATTTTTTTATCTTTCTATCTTGTCTTGCAGAATTCCCAGTCAGTGTAAACAGCTATAGACCAATCTCAAAACTGTCATGTTTAGCTAAAATTTTAGAATCTTTAGTGAATAGCTAACTCTTTTTGAAAACTCTGTTCTGCTTAACTTTCACTCTGGCTTTAGAGAAAGACAGCATCATTTCTGTGACCACACTGGTTTTAAATGATCTCTACACGTCCTTAGACAGGAAAAGGCACTGGCTGGCATTTTCACTGATTTAACAAAAGCTTTTGACACTGTCGATCACAGTCTTCTTTTCAGATACTTGCAAATTAGTGGCTTTAAATATAACGCAAGACAGTGGGCCCAAAATTACCTGTCTGACAGAAAACAGTGTGTGGCACTGGGAGCCATAAATCAGATTCCTGTAACCAACATCAACATTGATATGTATCGACGTTTTTGCCACCTCCGCCTCAGACTGCAAAATGAACTTGTACACAGATTCCAGTGCTCATTTAATGCCTTACAAACTGGTCTGTACAAGCTCAAATTCAGTAGTATAATGTGTTTACAGTGCAATTAAGTTTGTTTTCTGTGGGCTTAGGCCAGAAACATACTTCATGCAAGTACGCAAACGCAGGCACGTCAAGCCATGCAAACACAATTCTGGGCATCATTGCATTATAAAATGTGTCATGATGCAATTTATAATGCAACACAACACAAGCGCAAGCTACATTTTGAATATTACAGCAAGGGGTGCTATAGCAAAAGCCAAGCTGATTTGTACCGCCAGGATGCTTTCGCCTAGTAAACTGTCATAGCTGATGAGCAGTTGGACTCTCACAAAAATTGTTTGCTCGCATAAATGTATTTATATTACATTGTCACCTTTTCATTCTGATGGAACAGGTGAAGCACCTAACACTTTCCTACCGGTCTCATGTTTAGTAGCTGTGGATGTTGGAATGACAGTAGCTCCTGTTTTGATTTGTCCTCTATCTCCCCTTGTGCACTGAATGTTTTTCCCACCACAGTAATATAGTAAAGCATGGTGAGTTTGTACAGGAGGGCTGTGGATTTGCAATGTGTTGGCTCAACATTTGTACCTGTGTGCCTGCTTTGAGTATGTTTCAACACTAGTTGGCAGCAGACGTTTCACCTCAAACTAAAGAAAGCTAACCAGGAAATAGTATTGTGTGATCCTGCAGTTCCCTGTGATGGACTGGTGACCTGTCTTCCGCCCAATGACAGCTGGGATAGGCTCCGGAGCCTATCCCAGCTGTGTGTGTGATCCTGCAGTTTTGTACGTGCAAAATTACAACATTGTAAGCAATACTTAAATACTGTTTTTAGATGTGATTTTTTGCAAGAATAAAGTTTAAATGCCCTCATAAGGGGGAAGCTTACATTTTCCTCACAGCAGTTGCCAAAGAGAGACGGCAGAAATACACAATATGCAGAATTGGCTGAAATTAGGGGATGGACAATTTTGGGGGGAGTGACATTTAGAAGCCTACACTAGGAGCGAGGATGTTTGGACGTCTGCTTGCATCACCAAACACACTAACTGCAGTTCAGCCAATGTAATTACTTAACATTAGCTCCGCAGCTCAGCTCGGTTTACAGCTAAATTAAAAATGAAATAAAACATAGGCGTTCATTGGCCCACGGATTTGTTACAATTTTTTAATATGGCCCTTTTAGTGGTTGAGTTTGACACCCCTGCTTTAACTGGTTTACATGTTACATTCTCTTTATAACTGGATTCTGCCCGAATGAGTGGACGGAGCATTTAGCAGCAGAAAGCTAACCAGCTAACAGGCTAATTCTACAGTAATAAAATACAAACTTCATACTCAAGCTTTAAAATAAAAGGTTACTTCAGACTGAGACATACAATGTAAAGAATGTTACTTACATGCCTGTTACAAGCTAAAAAATGTGCATATTTAAACTAGAGTTGACATAAATCCCAAACAGCACAAAGCTAACCCCGCTAACTTGACGCTAACATGGCTAGCTACCATAATGAAATGGAACGTTATCTAATGGCTGATTTAAAAAAACTGATTTCTACATTACACATTGATATGTAATAACATATAACAAATCTATTAAGATACAAACATTGGCACACAAGTATTTGAGCATCCCAACCATAAAGATTATTAATATTTTTATTTATTCCCACATTTCTATCATATTAGGATGCTATTAGCTAAAATGCTTTGTGAGAAATTTTATCCATAAGTCACTGAAAGCATCATGGGGTGCAGGAATAAGGTGGATATGTATCTTCATCAGTACTTTCAGGTTAGTGACCTTTACATGCATCACGGTTTTAAAAAAGGAAATTTGAGAGTCCTTCAAATTTAAAAGAAAATTACTTTCGTTATTACGATTTTTGTCTTTTTTTGTTTCATACACTTGAGGACCCTTGTGTTACGCTTGTGACATGCAGTGTTGTGTAGTTATTGTAAATATATGTCATTACTGTAATTTAATGTAATCCTAGAAGTGTATACATCGACATCAATTAGTTCAAAGACTATTATTTTGAAACATTTACAGACATAGAGGAATGAAAGCTAGGTAGTGAGGTGCACAATTTAAGCCAAAAGTTTACTTGTGATGTCTCTGCACCATCTTGCCTTGTAGTCTTATGGAGCACGTTACGTCTAATCGGTAGCTGATTACAGTACATGCATTATGTGCTACTCAGCAGTGACACAGGTGCTAACACATCGAAGGCCTTTGGTATCAAAACACATTTGAACATGCACATTAACATGTTAATATAATTTTATGCATCAGTGCATAAAATTTGGTCATGATGATATGAGAAAAAAGTCATGTTAACGCATTTTTCTAGGTTTCCACCAATTAGATACCTTAAGTCTGAACATATATGCATGTTCAAAAAAAAAAGAATTACAACCAACAATGAAAGTCAAAGTCAGTGTGAAGCAGCATGCTCGTCCACATAGAATTATTCATGAATTATTCATTAAAACTTGTGTGGTGTTTAGGTCTGTGGGACTCATTTTCAATGTTTGCCAAAAGAAAAAATGATGCAATTTATCATTATTTTCACCCCAGATTCCTTGGCCTTTGCTCATTTTCTGTGAAGAACATATAAAATAACACATTTTCAGTGACTTCACACAGTATGCCCCCTACACATTTTTATTATACATGTGGTGTTCGGGTGAACCTGTGGGGAATAAAATGTTCTCCTACATGGCCTGCTGTTAGTGTGTGTGTGTGTGTGTGTGTGTGTCTATGTGTGTACGAGTTTGTATATGAGTACATGTGTGTGAGGGTGAACAACATGGACAAGCTGCTGACTGACTACAGCTGCAAAAGGAGGACCCTACGCTGTGATATTTTAAATATCTGATACTTTTACATAAATTGTTATGGCTGTTTTTGTTTCAAAAAAACAATAATGCGGTGGGTACACCAGACTCACTGAGTAGCAAAAACATGAACACCACACAAGGGTTAATTAGATATATATGAGGTGCTTGCCTACCTAACAACTATGGTCCGTGATCACGCATGAAGGGATTTCACAAGGCTTTTTAAAGTTATGGTAGCTTTTATAGTATAACGTCGCTGTCGAAACAAAACCTTGTATCTTAAAATCACCATATAAAAATCACCATATCTGCCATATTAGAAGTTCAATATGGTGGGAATACTTGCATTAACACAAAGACATGACATGTTAACACAGCAAAAATCAGCATATTAACACCATCTCTTACATCTAAACATGAAAGCTGTGTTACAAAAGCTACATTGCAGTCTAAATGGGCAGCCTTTCTAGACTGCTACATCATCAAGGCTGTACCAATCAGAGGGATCCTTCCACAAAGCAGACAATTTTCAAGAACCTGCCAAAGTATTCACAGTCAGCTATAATTGCTTGCGCAGGCGTCTGACCCAAAGAAAGTTCATGAGAAATGCTGGCAGATTAAATTCACTTCTACACATTGTTGAAAAAGGCCAGTAAAATGTATAGTAAATTATACTGTACAGTATTTCTTTAGTTTTGTATATGTTTAATATGGTGTAAGTTGAAAGGAAATTTTGCCT
Source organism: Colossoma macropomum (assembly GCF_904425465.1). Classification (NCBI taxonomy): domain Eukaryota; kingdom Metazoa; phylum Chordata; class Actinopteri; order Characiformes; family Serrasalmidae; genus Colossoma; species Colossoma macropomum. Next base: position 18,600,716 of record NW_023494810.1, read on the forward strand.
TGTACATTAAATACACATCATTGTTTTGCTTGTCAGCTTGCTATGCAAGTTAAACATACTTACCGGTGACATGACAAAGTAGCTTTAGTAGACCATTCTGTTTTGCGTTGTGTCATACAAACGAGGAGCCACTTCTCTTGGCTGTAGCCTGGGTTTTAGAAAGATTTACCCTTTCTTCTTTTGGATTAGGCAGAAGGGTTATATTTAAACTGCAATGGAGTGTTGTTGCCTTTCACCTTCTCACTGTTAAGAATGTACCCCTAAAGAGCCATTCCATTTTGCTGCTGGGGGTGGGGGAAAGGTGTTCTTTTTAGAGTGTAGGCTGCCACCTGCTGTAATGAGTGGTGTGGTGCTAAAAACAGCTAATAAGCAAATGTTCCACTTGTTTGAATAATTTTTGAATATGTTTTAAGTAAAATTCACATTCATATTTGTTGGTGAACTGTATTATACTGTTTCTGAGTGATGTTAAAGTGCTTGTTTAGAATGACCTTCTGAAAATCTTACAAACCTGTGCCACTTTAATAAATTTGTGATTCTGTTTATGTACATTTTTAGTACTCCCTGACAGAGACAGATATTCTGTAAAAATGTACATAGCTCTGCTGCAGCACATTCCAATGTGTTTAAGATTCTATGCCTTTCTCTTGTATTCTTACCACAGCAGAGACACTGACATGCTGGTATGTATGTATCAGGAAAAGCAGTTTTGCTGGCATTTTCCTAGCCACTTTATTAGACATACTTAACGTGGAGTATTGGATATCTATACCATAGGATAAAGGACTTGCTTTGGAGTGTGTGGTGGATTAGTAATGGTTGACTTCGTCGGCAAAGATTTTTTGAGAAGTTCGGACGTAATGTGCATAAAATTTGGGAATACTGTTTATAGGGCCAGCATGGTGGCGCTGTGGGTATCACTGTCGCCTCACAGCAAGAAGGGCCTGGGTTTGGTTCCCCAGCTGGGTGACCAGGGTCAGAGTTTGTACGTTCTCCCTGTGTCTGTGTGCGTTTTTTCCAGGTACTCTGGTTTTCTCCCGCAGTCTAAAGACTTGCAGTCAGGCCAATTGGACATGCTAAATTGCCCCTAGGTGTGTGTGTGTGTGAGTGTATATGTCTGTGTGTCTGCCCTGCGATGGACTGGTGACGTGTCCACAGTGTATCCTGCCTTCCACCCAAAGACCACTGGGATAGGCTCCAGCACCACCCGTGACCCAGAAGGATAGGTGGTTTATTGAAATGGGCAGAGATTGTTAAGCCTATTTCATTTAATTTGAGGCAGTATGCCTTATATAAAGACATAGTCAAGGTACTTTTTTAGGAATTACAATATTTGTTGACATTAAGAAAGCTAAAATTCTCCATGTGTACTGATCATAAACAAAAAAGGCCAGGCTAACAAGCTAGCAAGCTGTTCTTTGTCTTGTCTCAACCCTTGGCCCACCCCACTTGGCCCAACCCTTGGCCCACCCCACTTGGCCCAAAGTGTAACAACATTACACTTTGACTTTTCAGACACAATCTAGTACTAAAATGTTTTTCCAATCAAGACAAATAGGTTTAAACCTTAGAAATACAGAAATAACATGTTATATCTGGTCTGTGTTACACAAGCATGTTTGGCATAACGTTGTGGAAAATCAATAAACATTCACAAAACATACAATAAATTATCTATAGATTAAGTGAATTCAAATTTATTGTTAGCAGTAGCTATGCTATACGTTATGTATGAAGATGTTTGGGTCTTAAAACCTTTCTTGAAGCAGCATTGGAATTCCTGTCACAAAACACAAATTAATGAGTATTTTTTAATATCATAGCCACCAGGTCTGTTCAACAGCAATGACTAGAATAGTGTTTATTTCATTGTGTATGCATCAAGTGTGAAAACCAAACATGAAACATTCTCTACTAGGTTAGTTTTAGTTATGAATAACAGCAACAATATCTATAAAGATAAACCTTTACCTGGAGAATTATTTACTTTTCAATTTATAAGGCATGCACATGTTGTTTTTGTTTAGGGTCGTGCTGGCCCCCAAGGTCCTCCCGGCCCTGCTGGAGAGGAGGGTAAGAGAGGTCCTAGAGGAGAACTTGGTGCTGCTGGACCCCAAGGACCCCCTGGAGAGAGAGTAAGTAGATTGTTATTTTGTAATAACAAAATAGTTAGCACCATAACCTTACAAATATAGCATAGTAAGAACATCCAAACTTGTATTTCATTGCATCCCTGTACCTGAACTTTGTTGTCTTAATGGCATTTCTTAAATACAGTGACCTAAAGGTATAGTTGCAGAAGAAAAGCACCAATGCTAAGCGGAGGAATTTGAAAACAACAAAGATGGCTAAGAAGCCAACCACCTACAATGACCTTTTTTAGGTAGTATTCATTAGGCATTTGTCCAGAAAATTTAGTAAATATTAACTGTCAGACACAATCACGTAAAAGTGGAGTAAATCAAAATGTGATTGTAAGTAGCTTGTAACGTAATGGTAATGGTAAGTAAACAATATAACAAATTTACCAAGTAAACAATTTAACAAATTTACCAAGGTATACATGCTGACGTGATGATTCCAGAAATGAAAATGATCACCCTGCCTGAGAAATACTTTTGTTAAAGGCAGAAAAACTGTAAGCAGATTCTACACATGCTTGATGGCAAATATGATACAGAAAAGTCTTGAAAAAAGCTTTCTATGTCTTCAATAATGTTTCTCTTTATTTTTCATTTGTATTGTTTGCAGGGTGCTCCTGGTAACCGTGGCTTCCCAGGACAGGATGGTTTGGCTGGTCCCAAGGTAAGTCTTTATCATTGTAACCTTAAAAGCCTGAACTTATGGGTTTACTATATTCCAAAGTGAAACAAATTCTGCTATTAGATTAAAGGAGCCATACTGTAAAATTTTCCTTTTTTAATAAGTTTGATGTTCTATGTAAACTGAAAGTTTTCTTGGCAGTAGTCTTTTCAAAAGCATTATTGTGTTCAAAGATTGCAGAATGCCCTTGTAGCATGGCATGTGCTACCCCAGGCTCAAGGAGGACGCTGGAGGCAGGATTTAGGGTTGCAGCAGCCATATTTATTTAACCACACAAAACAAACAAACTCTAAAACTTAACCAAAGGTACGCTGGCCACTTTTCAGTGGCTTCAGTCAGTCTTTTTACTCAATCCTTCTTCTAAGCTTTTCAGCTCTTCCTCAGTCTTTTGCTGCTGCTCGTCCCTCTCTCTCGCTCCGTTCCCTCTCAGCTCTTTTAAAAGGCGCTCACGCTGCCAGCCAGATCAGCATCAGCTGGCTCTCACCTGAGCCGAGAGGGAACGAGAGCTCGCTGCTCCACCTCCTTGTCACCGACCCCAGCTGGCAGCTCAGCCGCCCAGGTCGAAAGTGAGGTGTAATGGAGCGGCCTCTCTGCGTAACAGGGGGCGGGGCCCAGGCGGCGGAGCTCGGGACTCGCTCCTTGCCCTGGTGCCTCTCGTTGCCGGCACCGTCGTCGTCTTCCTCCTCCTCCCGCCGTCACTCGCGTCACTCGGGTTATTCGGAGGAGCTCGGGCTTTGCGCTCCGCCCCCTCCCCACTCGCGGCTCTCCCTGCCGTCGCGGCCGAGGTTCGTCGTATGCAAACACCCATACCTGAAGACATTCATGCAAATATATTTGTGAATAAAACAGTATTTAAAGTGCAGAGTTCAGCAAATGGATAGGAGGTTGTTCTGGAGTAGGAGCCAGATAGGAGCTTGTTTGGGAATTGTGCAGATCAAGCAGGGTAAATAGATTAATACCCATAGTCTTTTCTGCAGTCCTGATGTTGTGTTTTAGTTTATAGATATTGTGCTTGGTGACTGTGATGGCAGTGGTGATGACAGAGTCCGTATTGGCTGTGTAGAGCTGAACCAGCAACTCTTGGTGTATGTGGAAATTTTCCAGCTGCTCCAGAAAGCACATCCTCTGCTGGGCTTTTTTTGTGATGGAGTGGATGTTCATGTCTTATTTCAAGATCTTGGCGATTGTAGTTCCCAGAAACTTGAAGGACTCCACAGACATTCTTTGTGATGGTGATGGTGGCTTCACTTAAAGTCCACAGTCATCTTTACTGTTTTGAGAGTGTTCAGCTCCCAGTTGTTGTGACAGCTACAGAGGACCACCATCTGTCGGTAATCTTAGGGTGTAATCACGCATCGGAAAATGCAGAGGGTTGTGGCACGTGCCATGCTCTATATGCGCTGGAAATGTCAACATTCTTTCAATGCTTTTGAAAAGAAGTTAGGTAGATTGGTGTGGGGGTACAAAAGTCAGAAGCCCCATTCTCATATGGCTACTGCTTGAATCTGCTCGAACGTCTGCACTGAGAATGAAGTTAGATATTTAAAGGCCTGAAAAATTACATTATTATACCTGTGAAAAGACATTGTAAAGAATTTTGAAATTGCATTACAGTTCTTAAGAAACATTAAATATTAAATAGTAAATACTGATGATTTATATTGTTGTATTAAGTAATTGACAAATGAATAAATAAATAAAAAAGAATAAACAAGTGAAAAAAATAAATAAATAAAACAATAAAGCCATAGGCACAATAAAGATGATTTAATTAAAGTTAATTATTTAATTGACACTAACAAATATTTTAATACAAGTATTAAATACTTTGTAAACATTATTTTTGTCTTACGAATGTTGAAGTTCATGGTTTATTAATGTTAACAAAGTAGTAATTAAATTCATCTAAAGCATTATCAAAAATTACAGCAAAAAGAAGCAAAGAAAGAAAGAAAGAAGAAAATACAAAAAGCTTGGACTTAACATATAAGACAGGAAAAGCAACATCTAGATGATGCAGTGTTCATAACACAATTAAACATGTTATCTTGTAATTTCCAAAATGAAATTGAACAGCTTGCCCTATTATTTCCATACATATTTTAAGGTTGCCCATGCCTTTTATTTAAATGCAAAATACCCCTTTGATTTGCAATAAGCCAACAAAAACATAATAATGATACAATGTTTCATTATCCTTGCCTCTCAAGTTTAACAAATTTGTGTGGTTTAGTCCAGCATTAGCTATACCTTAAATAGAATGCGAGTAGTGTTAAACAGTAGTGGGCAGAGTTGCAGATTCCAACTATTTGCAGTTGGTCAAAAGGGATTTCATATTATGATGAAAGATGTGGCAGTGGAGGTCTTGTGGAAAAAAGACAGAAACAATCATTGCTCTTGTATCTGTAAACAACCGCATTACGAACAGATTGAAATCTCTGAAGTCGCTAATAATACTGCCCTTGTTCGGACAAGTTATGCCACCCTGTCGAAATACCCTGAAGCTGAGTCTGTACTGAATTAACATTCAAAACACAATTAAATGTTAGATACATTACGTTACTACACTATACTAATGGTATGTTCATGCTTGATAGGTAGCACAAACTGTTAGAACACTGGTGAAGTGATGGTTGCTAATAAAAGTGGCGGTCTAGTGCAGTTAAGTGACAGTCGCTAATGAACGTGATGGTGAAGTGACTGTGAAGTGACAATGAAGTGCTGGTTGCTAGTAACACTGCCGGTGAAGTGGTGGTGAAGTGACAATGGCTAGTAAAAGGCTATTAGAGGCCGTTTAGGCCAAAATTCTAGCTTACCTCTCACACTCACTAACAAACCCTTTAACAGTCACTGTCAAACTCTCTCACACTCACTATCAAACCCTCTCACACTCACTATCAAACTCTCTCACACTCACTATCAAACCCTCTCACACACACTACCAAACTCTCTCACACTCACTGTCAAACCTATAAGACAAATAACACACACATACATCTTAGACTAACAGAACAACAACACTAACATCATTAAACCACAACATTGTCCCTTAAGGGGCGGAGCCACGGCGCAGCTCTGCATAACACGCTACTAAAGATGCTTCAAGATGTTTCCCAAAACCAGAGCCACCACAGTATTATTTGAACAATATGAACACAGGACAGCGAGGAGCTCACAGCTATAATTTTTAAGTCTGGAGCTGTAACACAGTCACTATAACGAAGTTCACATCTGACGACGTGACATTACAATTAATTTTTCTCATCATTATAGGACAGAGTGACTTTCATTTCCGTTTCATTTCGCTGTTAAATGGCGGGAGTCCTGTAGAGTGTCTTGCCCATATTGCTTCAGTTTTTTGCTGATAGAATGGCTGCATCAAATATACAAACACCTATAAAACGTAATGTTGCCTCCCGAAATGCCGGGCTAGGCCTATCCTCTCAACACTCATGCCCAATGAGTGTGAGAGAGTTTGATAGTGAGAGTGAGAGGTTTGATAGTGAGTGCGAGAGAGTTTGATAGTTAGAGTGAGAGGTTTGATAGTGAGTGTGAGAGGTTTGATAGTGAGTGTGAGAGAGTTTGATAGTGAGTGTGAAGGAGTTTGACAGTGTGTGTGAAAGATTTGATAGTGAGTGTGAGAGGTCTGATAGTGAGAGTGAGAGGTTTGATAGTGAGTGTGAAAGGTAAGTTAGAATTTTGGCCTAAACGGCCTCTCATAAGAGGCGGTGCAGTGACGGTGAAGTGGTGGTGCAGTTCTGACAAATTGTGCTAACTTACTGAAACGTCCTACCGTAGCACAAATTTATAGGCAACTGCTTACTTAAAACAGGGTAGTTACAACTACAGGTAGAATAGTTTGATAGCCAAAACTCTCTCATCAGAAAATGTTACCACCATAAAATAATAATTAGGATATTTTGATAGCCTAAATAAGCTGATCAGGAAGTTCATCTGTATGATGGATTTAAAGTAAGCTTGAATTAACATGAAAACACAAGTTACTATGCTGTAGTAATGAAATGCGCATGCTCAGACCACTTGATGGGTAGGACAAATTGTTAGAACATGTAGCTACTACTAAAGGTGATGGTTCAGTGGTGGTTGCCGATAAAAGTGACGGTGAAGTGACCTTGAAGTGGCAATGAAGTGACGGTGCAATGCCAATAGCTACTAAATGTGGCCATGAAGTGGCGGTTGCTGATAAAAGTGGCAGTGCAGTGCCAGTCTCTGATAAAAGTGGCGGTGCAGTGCCAGTCGATGATAAATGTGGCAGTCACAGATAAAAGTTACGGTGAAGTGGCGGTGCAGTGCCAGACGTTAATAAAACTGACAGTGAAGTGATGGTGAAGTGCAATGCCGGTCGCTGATGAAAGTGGCAGTTAAGTAGCAGTGCTGGGCACTAATAAAAGTGGCGATGACGTGACAGTCGCTGATAAAAGTGATGGTGAAGTGAAGTGGCGGTCGCTTAGAAAAGTGGCGATGCTGTGCCCGTCATTAATAAAAGTGGCAGTGAAGTCACTGTCGCTGATACAAGTGACGGTAAAGTGAAATGGCGGTCGCTGATGAAACAACCTCCTCCACCGTCGCCATGGAACACATGGGAGTATGTGGGCAGTGATGGTTACATGGTTTGTCAGCAACATGTTTTGTCATAGGTAAAGGGAGTATAAATGAGCCTTTAGATAGGAACCTAGGGGTGGGAATCTCTAGGCACCTCACAATTCGATTAAATTACAATTCAGAGGGCTATGATGCGATTATAAAACGATTATCGATTATTTTTTCTATACTATATTTTTTTCTCACTGTGTGAGGACTTGGTACTTTTAAAGCAAAGTATTTGTAATGATCTATAATGAATTTACTTCCAATATCTATTATTACTAAAACAAATGGAAGTGATATGGCAAGTGAACTAGAAGGCTCTCATTCACTGCTCTTGTTTGGAGCACATGAGACACTGGCTGCCACTCATCTGCGATAAAATGCGCAGTTATGGTGACATAAGATCCAGTGGCAATAGATGTCCACGCAGCACGTTACAGCTGTTCTACCCATTTTCTTTTATATTTTTTTGATTTTATAACTTCGGTTTTTGTCTTGTTGTAGAGAGTGGGGATCGCTATGTCAGTAAAATATCTTCGAGACGGGAGGCTGTATCTCGGCTCCAAAGTGTGCACCATAGCACGAAAGCCCTGGTTCTCAACGACTGAGAACTGGTGTCACATAGCAACGCAGTTTCTTTTAGCCTATGCTAGGACATTAGCATATACTGAGACATCCATCCATCCATCATCTAAACCGCTTATCCTTCTGGGTCGCGGTGGAGTGCTGGAGCCCATCCCAGCTGTCACTGGGCGGAAGGCAGGATACACCCTGGACAGGTCGCCAGTCCATCACAGGGCAGACAGACAGACATACACATTCACACACTCACTCACTTACACCTAGCATGTCCAGTTGGCCTAACTGCATGTTTTTGGACTGTGGGAGGAAACCGGAGTACCCGGAGGAAGCCCACGCAGACACGGGGAGAACAGGCAAACTCCACACAGAAATGACCATGGTCACCCGGCCGGGAATCGAACCCAGGCCATTCTTGCTGTGAGGCGACAGCGCCACCGTGCCGCCCTATACTGAGACATACTGGACATAAAATGTTGTGGATCCCAAGCTTGTTTGATTTTTGTTGAAAGGACAGAATGGCTCTTCTTAACATTTGGGTTGTCGACTCCTGACCTCACCTAGCTTTTAATGCAGAGGGTACCGATCGGATTTCTCGCTCATCCAGTTATGTTTTTGTTATGTGCACGTGTCCAGGCGCTGCACTTCTGCACTTCCAAGTTTCGCCTTTTGTGTCCTGTCAACATTACGTTATCAATTAAAGTTTAGAAAATCGATTTTTGACATTTGTGAATCGCTTCACAAGTCCACATCGCGATGCATCTAAGAATCGATATTTCACCCTACCCCTATAGGAAACTGATGAAATTTAACCACAGGACAGATTTCCATCAATCTACAAGCAACATGTTAAATATGTTACACAAATACGACAAGCAATCAAAACAGTAAAGACAGAAGTTGAGAAATAGCTTACATTTATAAACTCCTCAGTCAGCAAAAAGGGGTGCTCCATCTGCCATGTTTATCAAACTCTGAACTCTCTGCCGGTGAACAGTATAGAGGGATTGCCTTGTTGGAGAAGAATTCATGCAATGGTGCTTTCAAATTTGGTCAAATAAGGAAACTTAGATGACAGCTGACTCATGCTGCCTTCCGAATTTTTCACACATTTTTTAACCACGGTCAGTAACAAACTGGTAGAAATTGTTCTGTTGACCATTCTGTGTAAACGTATAATTAAATGTAAGTGATAGGAACATTTTGGTAAAGGTACTGATTTTTAGAAGCTAAAAATGCTAAGAGCTAACATAATTGGCTGATTATAAAAAAATTTCATGGTTAAACATTAAACAGATATCAATCTACAAGCAACATGTTAAATATGTTACACAAATACGACAAGCAATCAAAACAGTAAAGACAGAAGTTGAGAAATAGCTTACATTTATAAACTCCTCAGTCAGCAAAAAGGGGTGCTCCATCTGCCATGTTTATCAAACTCTGAACTCTCTGTCGGTGAACAGTATAGAGGGATTGCCTTGTTGGAGAAGGATTCATGCAATGGTGCTTTCAAATTTGGTCAAATAAGGAAACTTAGATGACAGCTGCCTTCCGAATTTTTCACACATTTTTTAACCACAGTCAGTAACAAACTGGTAGAAATTGTTCTGTTGACCATTCTGTGTAAATGTATAATTAAATGTAAGTGATAGGAACATTTTGGTAAAGGTACTGATTTTTAGAAGCTAAAAATGCTAAGAGCTAATATAATTGGCTGATTATAAAAAAATTTCATGGTTAAACATTTAACAGATATTTAAGTCAAATAAACAGCAGAGACACACAAAATTAAATAATATAAATATTATTTATTAGGATTATGGGAGTGGAATAAAACAAATAAATTTAAAATAGATCAAATAAATCAGCATTTACTTGAGTGCTGTGGAAATATGCTGTCTCAGTGATATGGCAGATTTGTAACTAAATAACTGTAATGAATTGTAAATAAATGCATAATAGAGAATTTGTGATGTGTGATTGAAGGCTAAACTAAAAATATTTCTATATTCAGTGTATTTGTGTATGTATACATATATGTGTTTTACGAAAACCATGGAATCTCATTAAATTGCAGTGTGTCCTAGCTGAAAGAGACCAACAGGGCTGTACACTTACTTTTACTATACAAATCCGGAAGTGTAACAGAATGTTTCGTAGCAAGCAGATAAATCTGCTGTAAACATGATTTTCTTTTTAAAAAAGAGAAAAAGGAAAAAAACTACTGCTTCAGTATTATTCTACAGCAAAGGGAAATCTTTTAGCCACTGTGGGTTTAATCAGTAGATTTGCAAATACTAATAATACTAGAGCTTACAGTTTAACATTAGATGTTTTCTACTAGAGGTAATGCTAAATTATTTTCTGCTCACTGGATAATGTGGAAACATGTTGGTTTCGCTAACCAAAAAAAAGTTAAGCTAGTGATTTCAGTTAATTTAATTACTGATAAACAATTAATATTTCAGTGATATATAGGAAATTGGGTTTGATGAAATTTTGAGCAGCATATGCGATGTGAATAGTGATGTAATGCAAAATAATTTGCCTTTTATTATTTGAAAATTTTGTTAATTTACAAACAGAATGTGTATTGACATTATAATGTGATGTAAGATGACAATATACACAGGTTTTGTATTATTTTTAGCAGTTGCAGTTGCATCTGAGGGTGCTACCGCACCATTAACACTACAACTTCCCGCATCCCTGTTCTCATGTGAAAAATAAATTTTAAAGTCATCTGTGATGACAAGTGAACACATGAATTTTAGACACTTCACCCGCGAAATATGTGTGACATTTCTGTAAGAGAAGGTTGTGTTCTTCTTTTCATTTGAAAAATAAAAAAATACATAGTTTGCCCAAGGGTGCCCAAACTTTTGCATACAACTGTGCCTGATCACACCATGGTCATTTCATGATAACCTTTGGTAGCCAGCAGTTGAGTAAGGTGAACGTTGTTGCTCGCCAACCGGTAGCCAGCAATAGTTCTGATGAAATAACCATGCTATTATACAGTTGTATAAATGTTATAAACTGGAAGAGCTTGTTATTATGCATCATGTGTTGGGAGATGGGAAAAATCTAAAATGTGCAGGGCAGTGGCACTTCAGGATCAAGACTGTTAACTACTGGTTTAACACACTGCAGAGGCAAAGAAGCGCCCAACACGAAATGCCTGACACTCATCATTGGATTTTGCTTGGATGCAACACTGCATACATGACTAGTTTGGTTCTGGCTGTGGTTAACTGAAACTGGTTCTGGAAAATAAAGCTAGTTCCAGGCCCAGCTTTAGGGTGTCATTTAGCCAGGGTGTTATTTCATATCCATATGCCCCACTAAACCAACTATTTTTATACATGCGCCTATAGCAGGCGGCAGGCAAAAAACAAATAAACTGAAGCTAAACTTTATACGCGCTGCCTCTGTTTGCCACACACTCCCAGTATAAAATGTTTCATTGAGAAAGGGTGCGTTCAGACGGCCGACTGTATTCTGCTCATGATGCCATTATATCCTTCAGCAGCTCTTCTTGCCATAGATTGTGGGTTTTTTTCACCACAAGGATAAATTGTCTGTCACTTTTGAGGGGACAACTCATAAAGAAAGGGGGTAGGTAAAGTTGAACTAGAGTGGGCACATAGAGATGTACAGAATAACAATTTTGTGCACAATAATATAATAATATTCAGCTCAAAGATAAATATTAAGTCACTGGTATATTTACATCTTGTACATTTTTATCATTAATGTTTGCTAAAACCTTGAGAAATAGATGATGAGTACCCCTTCACTACTGTAACTTGGTAGTTTACTATAACGTTGAAATACAATGTTGTCACTTACTGGTTATGGTGTTCAAGGCACTTGCTAACTTTGTTCATATGTTCATATGTGCTGAGTTGGTAGAAACTTGCTGAGCTTTTTCTCCATTTCTATGTTCTCCAAAAAAAACTATTTCTTTATTTTTAAATTTCTTTATTTCTGTACAGTTAGTGTGATGTGGTTGAGAACTTTTCACTCAAAAGGACCACTTTGCTTCTTGCTCTGCTTTGCAAAACTTGTCAGAGTTGGATTTCTCGTGGCTCAGATGCTGTGTGTTGGTTGCTGTATAGGAATACCTCTGTGTTGTTAGGAGAGGGGTCACACTAAGTGTGGCTCTAGTTTTTATACCGTTACAATGTTAGGGGAGGGGTCACGCTAAGTATGGCTCTAGTTTTATACCGTTATAATGTTAGGGGAGGGGTCATGCTAAGTATGGCTCTAGTTTTTATAGTGTTATAGTTTTAGGGGAGGGGTCACACTAAGTATGGCTCTAGTTTTATACCGTTATAGTATTAGGTGAGGGGTCATGCTAAGTATGGCTCTAGTTTTATACCATTATAGCATTAGGGGAGGTGTCATGCTAAGTATGGCTCTAGTTTTATACCGTTATAGCATTAGGGGAGGGGTCACGCTAAGTATCGCTCTAGTGCATGAGATTTCCTGTAAATGTGGCTCTCCTTTTGATTCTCTCTTGAATAAAGTGTGCGTGTGTGTGTGTGTGATGTATGAACTACCTCCAACCCTCTGTAATTTTGAGTTGCCCTATTCATGATTAGTTCAAATTAGTTTCAAGGATTTCAAACACGTGCAGTTTTTAGTATACACTCAATGGATGTGGACACCCCTCCTAATTATTGTGTTCAGGTGTTTCAAACATTGGCTATACAAATGTGTCATACTGAAGAGCTTTAAATGTGGCACTGTCATAGGATGCCAGTTTTGCCAGTTTGTGTTAATTTCTGCCCTGCTAAATATGCCCTGGTCAACTGTGTTATTATTGTGAAATGGAAGCATCGAGGGGCAACATTGTCTTAGCTATGAAGCATCAAATCATGCAGGACCATCAAGTGCTGAAGCACATAGCGCATAGAAATGACCTATCCTCTGTTGCCTCACTCACTACACATTTCCAAACTACCTCTTCTGTCAGTGGAGTGGTGGAACTACTACCTTCCTGCGAACATGAGGAGCACAGGCTCACTCTAACGTGCGGGAAAGGGTTGTGGTCCACAGAGTAATTTCCACTTGATCTGTGGAAAAGGACTGTTAGTTGGACTAAATGAATTTGAGGTGGGTTTTGTTTTAGGGTTTGGTGAAAATGATATGTAAACAAAACACTTTGGTTCACTTGTGCTGGTGCGTGTGTCCCTGAGCTCTCATTGGGTTTCCCAGTCAGTGTGCACTGGCCCCTCCTCAGGCTGGTGCCACGCTCTGGAAGCAACGACAGTACCTGAGCTTTGTGACAGCTGCACACAAGCCTATATGCTATGTTCCATGTCAAGCACCGGTTAGAGTGGTGTAGAGCTTGACGCCACTGAACTCAGGAACAGTGGAAACATATTCTCTGGGGTTTCACTATGTGGCAGACTGATGGAGGAATCTGGATTTGGAAATGCCAAGAGAACGCTACATGCACAGTGCCAGCAGTAAAGGCATAATGGCCTGGGCTGGTTTTCAGGAGTTGGAGACAACTCCATATTAATGCCTTTAGTTTTGGAATGGGATGTCCACACAAACAAGATCATGCAAGTGTCATTGTTGTGTTCATATACTTTTGGCCGCATAGTGTATTTCAATAATATATTAAAGCAGTAATGTATTTCAAAGCTGTGATTTCAATGTTGTTTACAGCTTAGTATTGAGAATTCTGAGAGTTTGAGAGTTTTAAAAATAGTTTTAAAAATATTTTCATCATTTTTTTTACTTTCTTAGAGATGAGAATGTTATTAACTTTGTATGAATGGAATATTCATGGAATGCATTGTGTTCAGTTGCGCATGCATACAGTTCAGTACCTGACCTCAGTAAAGCTCTTATGGCTGAATGCAATCAAAATTCTCACAGAGTCTTGGTAATGACTCAGATTGACGTAAGATGCCTATACTTGATATATGTAAAACTAACATATATTTTCTGATTTATTTTCAACTACAAAAAATATTATTAAGCTTAGGGATGTGTTAACCATGAAAGATGGTTGGGTGTTCCATTGAGGTTCCATTCGAGGAGATAGCTCCAACTTGTACTAAACATAACAACAAGAGTTCTTACTGAAAGTTTTATATATTTTTCCTGCACAAATAAAACAATGATTAACTATTTAAGTAAAATAATGACCTTTTATAATCCATTTATTAAGGTCACAAAATGCAGACACCAGATGAGCAAGAGAATCTACAGCAGAAGAAAATTGCAGATCCCAAGTATGGAGCAGTTTATAAGTTATTAATATAATTAAAGTAATATAATATTCAAAATATAGATACTGTGATGATTTTTAAATTTAGGCTGAACACTTACTACATACTTTTAATTAAGACACGATTTTGGTGTTGTTTTTTCCTGAAATTTGTAGAAATTTCCATATTTCCATATAAGTTTTTTACCTTTAGAGGACACATTAACTTTTTTTAATCAATGAAATAAATCAACGGAACATTTGACCAAGGGTGTTCATTTATTTTATTTATCTCATGTCTATTGATTTTACACTGTTTATTTGCTGTTTCAATTTTCTAAATGTGTCCTGTGATAATTTTAAAGTATAAAAGGGTTATATAAATAGTCGAGTTGAGTCAAGTTGATACATAATTTTGAATTCTGTCAGAACGCTGGGACTACTAGATACAATTCTGTGGTAAGAAATACTATATAAAATTATACATAACGCTTCAAGGAAATCTATCTTGATTTTCCCCTTTGTCTTTCATTATCTATTTATCAGCCAATAAATATTTCACTTGTGAGATGAACACATCACTAGTGTCAGATTTGCATGTGTGTGTATGCACTTTTGCATGTGTGTGTTTTATCTCAGCTATAAAAAATGGATGGTGTTGTCTGAATAAATGTCTGAATACATGTCCCTATTTAAACATTGTCTAAAAATGCAAAAGGTCAAAGTGTAAAAAATGAGCTGGTCGCACATGGGATTAGGGTAGGCTAGTGTTTTGGAAAATTGATTGAACTCTTCATTGTCATTCAATCAGGGTGCCCCTGGTGAGCGTGGCCCCCCTGGAATTTCTGGGCCTAAGGGTGCGAATGGTGATCCTGGCCGGCCTGGTGAGCCTGGTCTTCCTGGCGCGAGAGTAAATCACTTCTTTTCCTGCACTTATATAAGATCTGACTAACATTTATCTGACCAATTCTGGAAATTGCAAATTCATGAAAATTTATGTCTGTGTTTAGGGTCTAACTGGTCGTCCAGGTGATGCTGGCCCTCAGGGCAAGGTTGGGCCATCTGTAAGTATACCTTTATTATACTGTATGCTGTTAAAAGAAATTCTTGTATTTAATATTATTATTATTAGTAGTAGTAGTAGTAGTAGTAGTAGTAGTAATAGTAGTACAAACCCCATTTCTGGAAAAGTTGGGACATTCTGTAAAATTCAGTAAAAACAAGCATCTGTGATTTGTTAATTCTCTTTAGCCTTTATTTAACTGACAAAAGTACAAAGAAATATCTTGTTATGTTTTGGCTGACCAACAACATAGTATTTTGTAAATATTAACATATGCTGTGTGTGATGCCTGGAACACACTCCAAAAGTTGGGACAGGGTCAAAATAAGACTCAAACGTTTATAGAATGTTCACGTCACACCATTTTGAAACATTCCGCAATAAGCAGGTGAATTGGTAAAAGGTGAGGATATTGTGATGGGGTATAAAAGAAACATCCACTAAAGGCTCAGTCTTTACAAGCAAAGAAGGGTCATGGCTCACACTTTGTCTGGAACATCCAGACTTTTATCACCAAAATGTGCAAAAGCCAGCATCTGTCATGGTATTGGAGTGCTTCAGTGCACATGGCATGGGTGCCTTTCATATTGGTGAAAGTACCATTGATGCAGAGGCGTGTATTGGGATTTTAGAGAGACATATGCTGCCATCAAGACAACGTCTTTTCCTGCTCCAGTCCATAGTTATTTCAGTCAAACCTTATTATGCACATGCTATAACAGCTTGGCTTTGTAGACACAGTGCATGTGTTTTACTGGGCTGCTTGCAGTCTAGATCTGTCTCCTATTGAAAACATATGGATCAGACAATGATGGCCATGGGCATGAGCAACTAAAGTCTTGTATCAAGCAAGAATGGGCAAAAATTACATTTGCAAGACTACAACAATTAGTTTCCTCAGCTCCCCAAAAAAACAGTGGTAAACATGCATCTTTTGCAACTTTTGAGTGTGCTGCAGACATCAAATTCTAAATTTGCCAACTTTTACAGGCAATTAGTTTGTAGAATGCCATTGCTAACTTATACCGATTAATATACAAATTTCCTATTCTTAATCCTTATCATGCAACAGTGCATACCTAGGTTGCTGAAGGTTTATTTATAGGGCATCTTCTGGTTAGAATTACGTGAATTTAGTGCTTCTGGGGCCATAGGCAAAAAACAGGAATGGGGCCTCCTGCATGCATGTTTTTAAAATAGGTGAGGCTCCGGGCTCCTGAGTGGCACATCTATCTACAATGCAAAGATGTCTTGAAATAATGACATTATTTTAAATCTAGTTCATATATCTAGTCATTCTCATTTTGAGATGGTTGTTAGAATTCTAGATTATTTAACTACGTGTAGATGTTCTTTTACATGTTTTAAATAATTTCATTAATTCCAATATTGGCAGATGAGCAATTTACTTGTTTTTAAATGTGATATATCTGCTGATGTAGTGAGATAATTGGGTACAGAGTAACATAGAAATTAATTAATGAGTAGTGGGATGACTTTTAGTTATAAGTATTATGTAAGGGGATAACTTATATATAAGTTATCCCCTTACAGTTTAAAAGAAGTAATTAATAACTTCCAATGGACTACCTTTTTTAGTAAATCCCACAACACTGTAGCTATCTATACTAACATTAATCATTAATGCTAGCATAAGGTAAGGTCTATATACATATATATATATTTCTTTTTTTCAGAATAAGTTATTCAACAACAACATGTACAGTATCTAATTAGTATTTTGCTATGGGTCCTTGGCTTATGGGTGCCCTAGGCAGCTGCCTGCCTTTGCCTAGTGCAAAGACCACCCCTGGTGGCCTCTGACATCCAGTTCCTGCATTCTGGAATGTAGCCAGTTGCATCCTAGGCCTATTCTTTTAACCTCATTCTGCAGGCCCACTAGTTTCCATTCCGTTGCCCATGACTCTGGTATTTTTAAATAATATACATAACTCTGTATGACATATTTTAAAAAGTGTTGAACCATCTCTGTCCGTATGTTGAATTTGTTTTTGATGGCTCATTTTTTCTTGGAAAAAAAACTTATTTCCATTGCTCTTATTGTTGTGCATAAAAGTGTACAGTCACAAAAATATACAACCACACTCCCTAGAAACATATTTTTTCTACATTCAGTACTTTGAATGAAAGCAACTTTGAATCTGCTTGGTCAGATTCTCGGTCAGATTAAAGTCATTAACCGGTTATTACAAGATGAAATATTCACCCACCATGCATGACATCATGAAGTATTATCCTTGTAGGGAGCTCCTGGTGAAGATGGTCGTCCTGGACCCCCTGGTCCTCAAGGTGCCCGTGGTCAGCCTGGAATAATGGGATTCCCTGGACCCAAGGGTGCCAATGTAAGGGGTATCAGAAATATGTGTAACAATATGCCAGATGCTTTGATGCTTTTACCTAAAAATGCTAATAAGTTTTAGTGTTTCTTTAGTTCATTGAGCTAAGCACAGAGACACTTTGTCAAAAGGTGAAACATTATAAATGTAAATGCAATGTATGTTAGCTCTCTCTCTTTTCTTCAGGGTGAACCTGGTAAGCCTGGAGAGAAAGGACTTGTTGGTGCTCCTGGTCTACGGGTAAGTTATGCACAGTGTTTATTATCCTTTTAACACATCCTTATTTCATTAATGAAATAGTTAAATCTGCATTTAATGTCTGTATTCCTTCAGTACGCATTTATTGAAGGACTTTCAAGATCATGCTTTTGAAGTGCAAGAGCCTGAGGTCTTTGAAGGGCCTATGTTTTGCACTGTGATTATGCTGTGGTATAGTAATGTGAGATGTAAAAGAAAATAATTAGTGGACACTGCAATTGTATTTCTAACTGAAGCATTTATAGTCTAACAGTAACAGTATTGCTAAGTCTTTTCTCATAAATTTCTCTTTCTGTCTCTCTCTCTCACACATACACACACACACACACACACACACACACTAGGGTCTGCCTGGTAAAGATGGTGAAACTGGTGCTGCTGGACCTCCTGGACCTGCTGTAAGTTTGTGTTTTTGATTAAAAAGTATGATTATTTAATCTGCCCTCCCTCTTCAAAAACCTCCTCTTTAAATAGACTGCAGATTTAGTACATTATATTCCCTCATTTTCAAGAAAGTGCATTGTACAACTTCATTTCCTCAGATGATGATAATTGAGATACTGCATCAAGGATTTTTAAACAGTCAGAAGCTGTTTCCTAGTCTGTTCCAAAATTATGAATTACTTATTATTAATTAGAGAGCATTCTATTATTTATTTATTGCATATTACTGATATGTATTGCAAATATTATTTATATTAATGTTATTTACAATAATGGTCTTAAATAGTTGATCTTCATTAATTGTGGATTTTTGATTGAGTGCATAAATTACTATATTGATACTATATTGATTTATCATAAGCTTTGTTGACTATGCTTTGTTGTCTTACTGATCTTCAGCTCCACCTGCTTGCAATTCATTTGATATAAATTAGTTGAACTCTTGGTTTTGTTGAACAACAGAGTGGTGATTTGTTTTCTTTTGTTTTACTTAAGTATGTCTTGTCATGTACAATGAGTAGCCAGTTTTATTAGCTACACCGCCCCAACTTCTCACAAATAGGACATCTCAGCAAGTCATACTTCGGTACATTTGAGTTTCAGTACATTTGATCCGTGCAATGTGGAGCAATTGACAGCAATCCAGAGCAGTTGTAAAATAAAATCATTCCACATGTTACAGCATTGCTTCTTATATAAACTTTTTAAACTGGTGCAGATGAAGGATGATTAGGTGGCATTTATTTGTGAGGCCTGTGCCCAGATAGCTTCAGGAGGATAAAACAGCAGTTCAGAAACATGTTATCTAATGTTATCATGTTCTCTCATACCACATTGCCATACCTTTTTTACATTTAAACATATCCCAATGATTACATATTGAGGTGTACCATAATATTGATGTCACAATTGTCAATTGGTGTACAGTTGTCAAAAATAACATCCTAAGAGGAAATACTTGTTCTTTTTGTCTATTGATAAAATGTCTTGGCTCTTTGATTGTGTGTTAATTGCTATACAGGGACCTGCCGGAGAAAGGGGAGAGCAGGGACAGCCTGGCCCTCCAGGTTTCCAGGTAAATGCTTATGAGCATTGCTTTGTTACCGTTATAATGCTTTAATTGCTACATATTTAGGTATTGTGATTTTTTCCTTCTTTCGTGATGCCTCTTCATGTTTCATGTGTTATAAATGACATGCTTTTCTGTGCACATGCACAAGGTTTATTCATAGACTGAGTATCTAAACTTGTCTAAAGTTGTTAACCGCTGCTGTAAAACAAGTTGACCAAGTCTGTATTTGTTTTATGAAGTTAAAACTTAGTCAGAAAGCCTGTCTAAGATGAACCGGCCTTGATAGACCAACCACACTTGTTGTTGTCCAACTGCAAGCCAAAACAAATGTCATAATGTTAACACAAACAAGCTTTTTCTCCTTATCTTCTCTTTCAGTTTTTTTGGCTCCAGATGCATACATTCTTTTTTGAGAAATACTGCAATACTACTCAACTTTTCCTCTCCTTGAGCATTTTTTAGATAACACAATAGGACAGTAATAACCTAAACATTGTTAGGGGGGGCCCTGGCAGCTGTGGGGCCCTAAGCAGCTTATTAGGTTGAGCTTGCACTGCTATAGTGGTTTCAATAGTAAAAATGTAATGCAGTAAAGGGTTGTCCAATCAGTCAGTCAAATGTTTTTATTTCTTTTTTATGTGGATGAATGTCAGTTAAGTACAGTATTTCATCAGTTCACCGCTCTATGCAATATTTTCTGTGAACTGTGAATGTGGTTCTATGAACTACATTTCCATATAAAAAATCTAAGTTACCTAAAGCAATCTACTGATCTAAATACAGTGTTGTAAACAAGTACCAGACCCTTCCCAATTTCTTCTTTTTTGCATATTTGTCACACTTTAATGTTTTAGATTATCAAACTACTTTTAAAATCAGACAAAGATAGCCCAAGTAAACACAAAATGCAGGTTTTAAATGGCGATTCCATTTATTTAAGGAATAATGCTTTTCAGCCCTACCTGGCACTGTGTGAAAAAGTAATTTCCCCCTTATCTACTAAATCAACCAGTTAACCAAATTCATTTGACTAGTTCAGTTTCACTAGCCACACCAAGGCAAGATTAGTGCCAGACCTGTTGAATCTTCACACCACTGTCTGGCAATGTGAAGCTGGTTAGAAGGTCTCAAAAAGCAGCACATTATGCCACGTTCTAAGGAGATTTAAGTACAGATGCGAAACAAGTCATTGAAATCTACCAGTCTGGAAAGGGTTACAAAGCCATTGCTAAGGCTCTGGGACCTCAGAAAACCACAGTGACAGTCATTATCCTCAAATGAAGAAAACTTGGAACAATGGTGAACCTTCCCGTAGTGGCCAGCCTACCAAAATTTCACTGACTCATCCAGGAGGTCACAAAAGAATCCAGATGAATATCTGAAGAACTGCAGGCCTCACTCACCTTAGTTAAGGTCAATGTACACGATTCCACAATGAGAAAGACGCTGGGCAAAAATGGTATCCATGCTCCCATTGGTTCCATTGGTTGCAAGGTGCAAACAACTGCTGACCAAAAAGAGTGCAAAGAACAAATGGATGACCCCCCCCCCTGATTTTGTGATAATATTCTGTGGACTAATAAGTCAAAGGTGGAACTTTTAGGAAGACTTGGGTCCTGTTACCTCTGGCGTAAAGCTAACACTGCATACTACCAAAAAAAAAAAACAGTCAAACATGGTGGTGGTAGTGTGATGGTTTGTGGCTGCTTTGTTTCTTCAGGACCTGGATGACTTGTCATAATTGATAGAACCATGATTTCTGCTCTCTATCAGAAAATCCTGAAGGAGAATGTCTGTCTGTCTGTTTTTGACTGAAAGCTCACGCACAGTTGGGTTATGCAGCAGGACAATGATCCGAAGCACAAAAGCCCACCTCTGAATGGCTCAAAAGAAACAAAATTAAGGTTTTGGAGTGGCCAAGTCAAAGTCTAACTTGAATCCTATCAGGATGCTGTGCTGAGACCTTAAATGAGCAGTTCATGCTCGAAAATCTTCCAGTGTAGCCAAATTAAAACAATTCTGCAAAGAAGAGCTGGCCAGAATTCCTCCACAGCAATGTCAAAGCATCATCGCAAGTTATCACAAACATTTGATTGCAGATGTTACTGCCAAGGGTGGTACGACTAGTTATTAGGCTTAGGGGGCAATTACTTTTTCACATGGGTGATAAAGGTTTTGAATGCATTTTTATCTTAAAAGCTGCATTTTGTGTTGTCTTTATCTTATATTGAAATTAGTTGGATGATCTGAAACATTTAAATGTGACAAATTAGCAAGAATAAAAGAAATCATGTGAGAGGCAAATACTTTTTCACAGCACTGTAGCTACCTGTTCATGATAGATACTGAAGGACCGAGTTGTCAGATGTATACAAAAAAATATGGTTTGCAAGATCAAAATCAATAACCCAAAAAAGATATCTAAAAGATATAATGGTGCTACAATATTTGTGAACACTTTAGAATTCTCTGAAATCAGATCTTCATCGAAGTCATAGCAATTGACAAAGAGAAGCCAATAAAACAAATAACACAGTAAAATAGTTTCATCATTTTTCATTTATTTATTGAACAAAGTGATCCAACATTATATGTTTTTGGTTGCAAATAAATGTGAACCTCTGCTTTCTGTAACTGGTGTGACCCCCTTGATCAGTCCCGCACATTTCCTATAACAATTGATCAGCCACGCAAAGTAAATCCATAAATTAAAACTAGTATCTTTAAAAATAACAATTAAAAATTAAATGAATGTTCTTTTCTATTAGGATTGAAACATCGATAGTAAGTTGCCTCCAGAATGTTGAAAGTGCGGGACAATGCCAAAAACACAAAATTTCTTATGCTTCAACTAGGGGTGCAGGAAAAACTCGATTCTTAGATGCATCGCAATGTGGACGAGAACGATTCTGAATCGATTCATAAACATCAAAAATCGATTTTCTAAATATTTAATTTATATGTTGACGGAATGTAAAATGCAGAACTTGGAAGTGTGGCACCCGGACAGTCTGTGGCGGCACATAACAAAAACACAACTGGATGAGCGAAAAATCCGACCAGCATCCTCTGCACTAAAGCCAGGTTCGGTCAGGAGTCACAACCCAAATGTTAAGAAGAGCCATTTTGTCCTTTCAACAAAGTCAAACCACCTTGGCAGCCACAACATTTAATGTCCAGTATGTCACAGGGTGTGCTAATGTCCTATTATAGGCTAAAAAATATAAACGAAAATGTGGACTCACTTTGCTCTGCTTTAAGCTTTAGCCGCGTTTCTTCTATCTCTGCCAGAAAACTTTTCCTCAGAAGTAGAGCAGCTTATTGTAAAATGTCTCTCAGTATTCGGCTGTTTTACGAGGCTTCTTATTTTCCAGCTTCTTGTTCGAATTTTCCCGTTCCACCTTAAATTCTACCTGAGGCGCCGAATGTAGCTGCTGCGCCATTTAAGGTGGAACGGGGAAATTCGAAAGAGAAGCGACTTTTCTCTTCGCAACATTTTAGTGTTTGACAGTCTCTCGTCGCAGATTTAAGGAAACCAACTGCGCAGCTTATAAATGCGAAGAAGTCCACTCGCCTCCAAATGTTCATCTTAAATTTCTGCCTTTTCATAGCTACTAGTGAGGCGAGACTTTGCTGCTCTGTGACCTGCAGTCTTCTCAGTCGTTGAGAATCAGGGCTTTCACGCTATGTTGCACACTTTGGAGCCGAGATTCAGCGTCCAGTCTCGAAAAATATTTTACTGACACAGTGACCCCTGACTCTGTACAACGAGACCAAAACCGAAGTTATAGAGTCACTGAATTAAACGGGTAGGGTGGCTGTAACGTGCTGCATGGACATCCATTAACACTGAATCTTATTTCACCCCAACAGTGCGTTTTATCGCAGATGAGTGGCAGCAGCATCTCAAACAAGAGCAGAGAATGAGAGCCTTCTAGATCACATCCATTTGATTTATTAATAAAAGATATTGGAAGTAAATGCATTATGGATCATTACAAATACTGTGCTTTAAAACTACCAAGTCCTCACTCAGTGAGAAAAAAGAAATCCTGTTTAGAAAAAAAGATGCATCGAGATGCGTTGATAATCATGAGGTGCCTAAAGATTCCCACCCCTAGCTTCAACCATCCTTTGGTAAACTTACTGGTATGTTTAGGGTCATTGTCTTGCTGAACAACCCCTCTTCTGTTGAGCTTCAGCTCAGAGATGGAGGCCCTGACATTCTCTTCTAGAATTTTCTGATACATTCAGATTTAATAGTGAAATGCAGCAAAACAGTTCCAAATTGTCAGACTGCCACCACCATGTATCACAGTTGAGAATAGGTATTTATGCTGGGATGCAGTGTTTGTTTTTGTCATTTAAGCTATAAAGTTCTATTTTTGCCTTATCAGTCCCCATAACATTCTTTCAGTAGTCTTCATTCCGTTGTGTTCATTTCAGTGGCTCATCCAGGTGTTTTAGAAAAGTTTAATCAGGCAGCAATGTTTTGGAGAGTATCCTTGTTCAGTTTTTCCCTGATGGTGGTGTCATGAACATTGACATTAGCCAGTTTAAGAGAGGGCTTCAGATCCTTAGATGTTATGTTAGAGATTTTGTGATCTCCCAGAATATCACGTGCCTTGCTCTTGCAGTGATATTTGTTCGACTGCTATTCAGACTGTTCCAAACAGATTTGGACACCTTCTGTAATATGACATGTGTAATAACTTTTTGATATTAAATGTGTGTTACAGGCATTGAAGAATTTCTGTTTGAGAATTTTTATTTATGAGGCAAAACAGTAGAGCTCTCTACAATCAGGACATTTTAACCTGTAAAGCACTGAAATCAAACGGAATTTGATCTTGGAAAAAAATTTAAAAAATATGTACTTTGTTAATACTGCACCTCTCATTAATATAAATCATTTTGTTTTGTTTTTGTTTTTTTTTCTGAATTTGCCATACCTTGTTGTTTTTTACTTTTTCTTATTTAAAGTGCTTAGGAAAAAGTATAAAAAGTATTACCAAAACGTCAGCCTACTTATGT
Organism: Colossoma macropomum; assembly: GCF_904425465.1. Lineage (NCBI taxonomy): Eukaryota > Metazoa > Chordata > Actinopteri > Characiformes > Serrasalmidae > Colossoma > Colossoma macropomum. The sequence goes on from NW_023494810.1 coordinate 18,625,186, forward strand.
CCTAGAAAGATTTTTCAGGCCATATATTATGTCCTAGGAAAATCAGAAGTACACAGTGATGGAGAAAAATAGTCAGATGGTTTTATTTTCTTTTGTCTCAGCATCTTTATTCATTTCTCTGTGTTGGCTATAAATCGTAGTGTTGTTCAGCAGACAGTCACCTTATTTAGAATTTAGAAAACAAGAAGAAGTGTATATTTTCCTTGTGTGGGCAGCAACATTGATTGCATAAAAAGTAACCATGATAACATGTCTGACCTCTTGCACAAAACTGAGGCACTACATTGGAGTACCTCAAATTCTTTTGTCATGTGATTTCAGGGTTTGCCTGGTCCTCCGGGGCCTCCTGGTGAGGGGGGTAAGCCTGGAGATCAAGTAAGAGTTTCTGTCACAACTCATTATACAACCCTGTACTACTCTATTTGCATAGCTGACAAGCAGAAATTATTTTAATTATTTGGCATTTTAAAAAGTCATTAATTTTGCAAACCACTCACATTGGAAATGCAAAATATGTTAACAGTATAGGCGGAAGCCTTTAATAAGTCTACCTTAATCTGAATAAACACATTTTTCATATAGACTTTTCAGTTTTTATATTTGATAATGAGGTTAAACATTCTTCTATTATCATAAGTTGGAACACAAGTTTTATGTGATTTATTAAAAAAGTGCAATAGTGAACAGAACAGAACAAGGGTCCCTTGTACACTCTTAAACCAACTTGTGTTCCTAGTAAGCCCAGCCGTTGTTTTATTTTAGAAAAATAATTATGTTTAATTATTGTACGCTTATGAATACCGAACTTCTCTTTTGAAAAGTACCAGTAAAAACATTCACACTTAGAATCATTATAATTAAAAATTTTGCCTTTAAGCTAGAAAAACTGAAAGCGTCACCTCTAAATCAACTAGATGATTGATTATTGAATTTTTAGTTGACTGAGATTCTGTCTACAAAAGAATCAAATTTATTTAGCTGTTTATACATTCACTTTTATTTTTGTTATAAAAAGCTGTAAAGATTTCTGTAAATCATTGTTTTTGACACTAAGTGTAGACTGTGATTTTTTTCACTTTATCCATGCTGTGTCTCTTTACATAAAGAGAGGTAAAAAACTTTGTGTTTCTTAAAGACATTAGACTTTCGTTCAGAAACTCAAAGTATCTGACAAGATGTGTGCATGCTTGACTAAATGCCTAGTATTTTTACCTACTGCAATTGTCAAAATATTTCACATTAAAACTGCAAGTGGGCTTACAGTGTGCATGGGCATATTGGGACTTTTAATGTAACCATCCCATCTCTTTTTGTTCAGGGAGTTCCAGGAGAGGCTGGTGCTTCAGGCCCCACTGGACCCAGAGTGAGTTCATTTTTCATGTCTGATATAAAATCCATTAAACTAGTTACACTAGTGAGTAAATTGGATAGAACACTAGTTCTAGTACTAGGCAGTTTCCTCTAGTTAGATGTAGAATTGTTGATTGCAATATTATAAGGAAGTGAATATGGGCTTGATTGGGTAGACAATTTTTTTTTTGGTAAAACATATCCACAATGCAAGTTGGACTTTTCTCTGTTACTTTATTGTCTCTCACTATATACAAGGCCTAGAATTTTACCTTAGCTTACTTGGATTGTTGTTGGATTCATTGTTTAACAGAAATTGTACATTATGCGGTAATTTTCAAAATTCTAAATATGGATAAAGACTTTGATCAAAGTAACAATAAAGTATTATCAGTGAGCCCAGCATAAACATATTGGTTCTAGGACAGAGACTTGTGGGAGACTTTAGGGAAATCATGTACTTTAGGGAAAGCATCATTACATTTGCAAACGGGTCAAAGTGAATCCAAACCAAGAGCATGTTAAGTGCCACTTATATTTTCTAGCATACTTAAAAGAATACTGGCATTAAGTCTAGTGGTATGAGCAAAGAAATGCCCCTGTCAGAATACAGTAATAGATTTTACTATATTAGCCTATATGGAGAGTGCTAGCTTGAACATAGATATTAAATTTCTTATGTGAAATTTTTTAAAAGGGTGAGCGTGGTTTCCCAGGAGAAAGAGGAGGTCCAGGGCCCCAGGGTCTACAGGGACCACGTGGTCTTCCTGGAACTCCAGGAACTGATGGATCCAAGGTGAATAAGAATACCCTGTCATAAGCATCACACTTCAAGTACGATCTTTGTGTTTTAGCCTGTCTGAGCAAATGTGACACCCTAGAGACTGTTAAGAGAACTTTTGGTAGAATTATGAAGCTCATGGGCCATTTATTAGTGTTTCGATGACAGTGTCGTGCAAGATAAGGTTTGTAGGAAATTGGTGTAATTTTGAAATTGAATGGTAAAAATCCTTATCAGTATCTCTCATCTTCAATATAATTGTCTCTTATATCACATATAAACAAAGTTAAATCAATATGTGATGTTTTGATTTTTTTTTTTCCATTCCAAATTTATAGTTAATCCCCTCTTTGCTTATACGCAGGGAGCCATAGGCCCAGCTGGAGCCCCTGGGGCCCAGGGTCCCCCTGGTCTGCAAGGAATGCCTGGAGAGAGAGGACCTTCTGGTATACCTGGACCAAAGGGTGACAGAGTGAGTGAAAGCAAACTGAAATCTTAAAGTCAATTTAAAGTTAACTTCTCTGATAGAGAATAGCCAAACTTGTCAAAATTCTAATGTTCAATCTAGTAAAATGGAAGTTTTTCCACATTAAAAGATTATAGAAACCTCACTGCTATAAGATTTTAAGATTTTAAAACTTTTGAAAGGAGGGACATCAGCATTTGTGACAATCTATACAAACCTTTAGCCAACAGTAAAGGTACAGTAATTTTAAAAAAATTACTAAACAATATGTTGTCGATGCCAAAGTTAGTGAAACCATTTATATCTGTTCAAATAAAATAGCAGACATTTTTTCAGATTACATCTAAGAGGGACATAAAGTTGTCTTTATGTGTGATAGTAATGTTAAGGCCCAAATTCCTATCTTTTGTCACATTTTAAGGCCTGACAAGGAAAAGGTAAGATTTTTTACACAAATTGTACAGAAGCAGATCTATTTACTATTACCTTAAATTATTATCTTAATTTAGGAATTATATCTGATCTGATTGAGCAACATGGCGGCATGTACGGACGCTGCGACTCGACGCTCTCCTGTACAGTGCTTTTTATGTGCATTTTCGTTTTTATGTCTGTTAATAAATGTTAGATTTAGTTGCGCAAATCCCACTTACAGCTGCCAAGTTCTTCTAACCATAGAATTACAGCAAAACACAGCAAAAACAGGTTGGTACAAGGGAATTCCTGCACTCACACAACATCCCAAAGGAGATAGCCCGGACAACGGGCACTCCGTGGATTGTTTTAGGCTCTGGCAGGTGTGGAGACAGAGGAGACACAGGAAGCAAAAGTGTGGATGCTGGACCGGCACAGTTGCTAAACTAAAGAAACAACCACACAAACCAGCAATATTCAGCATTTTTCTCACCAACGCCAGATCTGTCAGCAACGAAATGGACAAACTGATCTACTGATTTTCACAAACAAACCTATAAGGGACTGCTGTATTCTGTTAATAACTGAAACATGGCTACACTCACTTTTACCAGATGTAGCCATAGAGCTAGCAGGCTGCACAGGCCAGTAAAAGCAAAGGAGGGGGGCTTTGCATTTATGTACATAACAGCTGGTGTATTAATACCACAATCATAGACAGACATGTTTCTCCAGATCTGGAGTATCTGACAGTCATCGCTGGAGATTTTAACCATGGAGATTTAAAGGCAGTTCTCCCAAAATTTCACAAACACATCAAATGTGTTACAAGGGGAAAAAACTCTGGACAAAGTCTATTCAAACATCAAGAACCGATTTATGACAACATTACTCCCTCAACTAGGCCAGTCTGATCACTACTTGTTATTCCTTACTCCAGCTTACACCCCCCTCAGGAGGAAAACTCAACCGACCACAAGTACTGTTCAGTCATGGGCGAATGGAGCTTCCTTGCACCTGCAAGACTGCTTTGATAGAAAAAATTGGGACATCTTGAAGATCAAGACCTGGAGGAGTACACATCAGCTGTACTCTGATACATACGGAACTGTGTGGACAGTGTCACAATCCAGAAATACATCCGGGTGTACCCAAATCAAAAGCCCTGGATGACAAAGGAGTTCAAAATACTCCTCAGGGAATCTTCAACCTATCCTTGTCTAAATCCATCATCCCACCTTGTCTGAAATCTGCCACAATTATTCCACTTCCAAAAAAGTCTGTCATCAGTGACCTCTGTAACTATTGTCCGATCGCACTCACGCCTGTCATAATGAAGTGCTTTGAGAGGCTGGTCCTGCAGCACATCGAGGCCAGCCTTCCACAAAGATTCGACCCACACCAGTTCGCCTACAGGGTAAACAGGTCCACGGAAAATGCCATCGCCACCGATCTTCGTACAGAACCGTCCGACCTTGAACACCATGGGACCTATGTGAGGATGATTTTCATAGACTTCAGCTCTGCCTTTAATACACTCATCAGACTGGTCACTAAGCTCACTGACATATCTCTCCCAACCTAACAGCAACTGGATCAAGGACTTTCTGTCCAAAAGCACCTGGACTCCTAGACTTGGCCACCACCTCTCCACCACCATCAGACTCAGCACTGGTGCAACACAGGGCTGCGTGTTGAGCTCCTTTGTCTATGGCCTCTACACCTATGACTGTATATAACATAATCAAATTCGCAGACGACAGCCTACAGAAATGAAGTCCAAGGATTGCCTTCTCACCCTGAACTCCTCAAAAACTAAAGCAATCATCATAGACTTCAGAAAGAACTTTACAAAACCAGACCCATTATACATTAACAGGGACTGTGTGGAAAGGGTACATGATTTCAGGTACCTGGGCACACACATTGCTGAAGATCTCTCCTGGACCACCAACTCTACGGCATTAGTTAAAAAGGCACAACAGCAACTCTACTTTCTGAGAATCCTCAGGAAAAAAAACCTGCAAGAGAAGCTTCTGGTGTCTTACTACCACTGCTCCATTGAAAGCGTGCTAACATACTGCATCTCCACATGGTACACCAGCAGCTCAGCAGTGGAACGAAGAGCCCTTCAGCACAGCCCAGAAGATCGTCAGCTGTTCACTGCACCCTTGAATAAGGTCTTCAGGTCCCGCTGCCTCAGCAGGGCAGCTAACATATTGAAAACCCATCTCATCCTGGTCATCATCTGTTTGACCTGTTACCCTTAGGCAGATGCTACAGGTCCATCACATCACAGACAAACAGACTTAAGAACAGCTTCTACCCCAGAGCAATAAGAGAACTGAACACTCCCCATCACTGACAATGTACACTGCCATCCAGGCACTAACAACACAGGAATTAAGTATCCACCCACACCTATCCAAACATATTCAAGGAATAATAAAAAATGTTAACATTCATTGGCATTTTTAAATGTATTTTTTAAACTGCACTATTTGTAAATATGAACACTACCATCCACATACGTGCAGTACCCCCATGTGCAATACCATAGCTGCTATTCTTTTATATACGCCCTTTTTTATATTACTTTTTTATAATTTTATTTTAAATTATATAGTCTTTCCTTTTAATATCATGCATTTTATATTACACCTAGTTTAAAGTTTTTTTATTGTAATTGCACCATTAGGATTGCTGCCCAATTTCGTTATCTTATCTTATCTTATCTTATCTTATTTTATCTTATCTTACTTTATCTTACCTAATCTTATTATCTCATGTCAGGAAATCCTAAACTTTTCAGTTGTATTATAATCTGTTATGTCTGTTACCAAGCAACCAATGGTACCAGTGTACAGCTGACACATAAATATGCAATGAAAATAATATTAAAAATGTAAGTTAGTTAGACATCTACCAATGTAAAAAATGTCAAAACTAAAGTGCAATGAACTAGAAGTTTGAAAAAGTTAAGAATATTGTGCTTTGCCCTGCTGTTTAACACGGCTTTGCTGCTCCCCAGTTTCGGTTTAAACCTACCAAAGTTTTAACCAGCATGCAAGCCCCGCTAACACTGATCCTCTTAATAAACAGCTGCACATTCAACTCTGTGTCTTTATTATGCACCACCATCCAGGGGCATCACTAAAGGTTTATGAATAGTGAGGCAGCTAAGCCTGTACTAGGAGCATCTGGGGACATGGTCCCCCAGGGGAGTTCTTTGTAATTTCCCAAAAATATCTGTTTGTCATGAACTTTTAGAGTAGGAACAGCCAGAAAATTTGTCAAAATGGCTGTTCACTCAAATTGTAGATGTGTCTACTATTTAACCAAAGTAGATCGGCCACTTTGTAGTATGTATGAAGCACAGAACTAATATGACTGTAGCGTGTTTAAGAAATGCTTTTACATGTTAGTTCATGTTAGGTTGGGTGGCTCTGCTGCATTTATTCACAGTGTTATTTTGCTAAGGACTCTTATTGTGAAGGACAATGCTAGGTCCACCCAGGGGTATTTGTGTGTGTGAGCGAAAGGGAACTGGGAGGAGAAATGAGCTGAGTAGTGAATGGACTATAAGTAAAGAGAGAATTCTGCTTGTTTGGCGTAGCAGTGGCCAACAACAGCTGGAGAATAAAGTACCACAGCTTGTGTGAAAGCTGTCTCTTTTAATAGTGTTGAATGTTACAATGCTGTATCCATCAACTTACAACAGGTACAGATCAAGAAAAGGTACTGAAGTCAAGCAATGCAATCTCCTCTCTTTGTTAAGCTGCAGGGTCCTAAATATATTGTTCAAATACAAAGATTGTAGATCAGTTCTGTCTCAGTTGGTACCATCAGAAAGTCTAATTTTGCTCTGTAGGAATGTGTAATAAGCTAAGTGACAGAATGTCATGACAAATTACATTTTCTCAGTTAAATTCAGAATTAATTTTAATTGAAAGCTTAAACAGTTCTCTCTTGCTTTATTCTTAGTCAATAACCTCTATAAGAGGTTAAGTTATTTTATTAAACTCAGATTTACAAGAACTCAGGTACAGAATGAGAAATCAATCAATTCAGTTTGTTTTGTTTGTTTAAAAAAAAAATATGACTGGCCTTTGACTAAGCTTTCATCTTTTAATTTCCATCTATATGTTGAGGTATTTAGGGACATAAAATTGCATAATGATCAGCTCTGTGACCTTTTCATTTACATGAATCTAGTATAAAGAACAGTAATACTTACTAAAAAACAATAGATACTGGTGTCATTGCCTCCAAATACTGAAGAGATATATAAAAGAAAGAATTAATAACATTATTTATGTCTCTCGCTCATTCAATTTTTTTTTTTCTGTGGATGGGTATACTCTTGTAACTACTTACTGTTACAGCACAGCAGAGACAGCGCTGCAATAGACAGCAGCAGCACCTCTCCCAGGTTGTGCTCTGCTATCACAGTATATTGTGAATGAGAATAACCTATAGATGATTTGAACCAGTAATGCACATTTATTTGGGAAGGAGAAGGAAGTGAAATAACATTTAAGGTGGAGCTTAAGCCCCCCTAAAACTGGCCTAGCAATGTCCATGTCACCATCACAGCACTATTTTATTTGCTGCATTTTCTTGAACATCAGAACACTGAAAGGGAACGGTGGAAGAACGTGTTTGCAGTGTCCAGGATTTTTGAACCCCAGATTTAGGGGCAAAAATGCCTTGACTCTCACAAGTAATACTGGCATTTTGCAATATGAATAAATGTACTGTCATTATGCTAGTTGTAGTGAATTGATGTTGTCTGTCACAATTGCCTAAAGTTGATAACATTCTCTTTTTTTTAACAGAATGGCTAATGGTAGAAATGGAAGATTAGCACAGAAGTAAGTTAGGATGCTATTTAGGACATTTTGGCAAGTTAGGATGCATCTGTAATACTTTTTTTACCTAGAGGATAATTTTATGAACTTAGGAACTGTTATTCTGTGATAGCTTTTGTCCTAAAATACAGCTCTAACTGATTTTGTCACTGTGACAAAAGAGATAAGGTGACAGGTTTCCATTACTGTTTCATCTTGCTTATGAAGATAGTCTGCCATGTACACATTTTGTTATTTTTTGTTTTCCTGACATAAATAATATAATTGACAAATGCACAGTGTAAATTAATGGCACATTAATCTTGTGTTGTTAGTTAAAGATATGGCTTTCAATTTAGCTAGCTAGTTTACAGACATGTTTGCTGAATAGCATTCTGACAGTAACACTTTAACACAAATGTTACATGTAAATGTATGCAAAAGTTTGGACACCCTTGCTCAAATTACACATTTTGTTTTATTTTCAAAGTGAAAAGAAATTAACACCACCTATGATGAATTTTAAAACATTGGAAAAAACAAAATATTTTGTATGGACAAGATTGGACACTCTTTAGGTCAGTATTTGTTGTAGCCAACTAACAGTCTTTTTAAAGATGATTTTTTTTCCCACTTTATCTTGCAGAATGTGTCTTAGTTCAGAAATATTCATTGTCTTGTTGTCATGCACATTGGGTCTGAGATCTATCTGTGGATTTTCAATTATAAGGTCTGAGGATAGTGAAGCCTATTCCAAAACCTTAATCTTTTGATTCTTTAAGTAGTTCAAGATTGATTCAGATGTTTGTTTTGGGTCATTGACTTGTATATTATCCATTCCCATTCTTAACAGTTGGTAAGGTGATTATGGCCATGCAGTTAAATTTTTGTTTTATCAAGCCACAATATGGCAGCATATACCAGACTTTTTTCAATTTCAAATCTAAATTTTGAAAAATGCTAATTAAATTGTGTATTTACAATTGCATTTCCCATATGAGTGTGCATTATTTAAGACATTATTCAAATTAAAATGCAAAATGTGTATTTGCATTTGCATTTCTGTGTATAATGGCTGGAAAATTTTAATATGGAAAAGCAAATGTGCAATGTGCTTTTGACATTTTATTTTCATTGTCTTAATGGTATGACTAGCATTAAAAACAGAATAACAGTCACTCATTTGCAGTTGCATTTCTTCGTGGTCATCATGTTGAGCTCTGCCAAAAGTAAAATGTATTTCCAACTCTGTTTGCCGTTGCATTTTCATGGTCAACAAGGCACTCCTATTAATTAAAAACAGTGTGGAACAACAGGGGGGGCTTTGGAGGTACTGCCGTATAGTTACATCCTTGTGTAGAATACAGAGGTAGCATTAGCAACCACTGTTAGTGACAATTTAACACTCATCAACCAAGTTTCAAGTTTGCCATTTGCACAGCATGTCAGGACATTCATGCTTTGAAATGCTTGTGGTGAGGCACAGGTATTCACTCTACAGAAAGTAAACAAAGAAAAAATAAAAATACAAAGAAAATACTGAAACTGAAATATATCAAATATACACAAAATATAGAGACAGGAGGGACCTATGTAAGGGGGGAAAAACTCTCTGCATGTGCAAATACATTTATATTAAACAAAGGACATTTATATTTAAAAGGACATTTATATTTAACCAGGCCAAGGATAAATCTGTCTAAAGTGATTTCCTGTTGTTTCGTGTGGAAGTAATTCTTGACTGACCAGAAGAGGCTGTGGCTGTCACAAGCACCAATGTTACTGCCATAGTGACTGACTTCAGGCTGGGGCTCGCAGGACTGTCAGAGGACCTGGGCAGCCAGTGATGGATATTCCTGTTAAGGAGATGCAGGGCCACTGTTGGTTGGCCCTGCGTTTCCCAACCCTGCAGGGCAATTCCTGACTTAAGTCTTTGTTAGGATGCAATGCAAAATTCTACTGCTGAGGCTGTTTGTGAAATTGTGTTGCATTCCAACTAGATGCTGGAATGCCGTTTGTGTTGGTTCTTAGCTGCTTGGCAGAAAACCTCTAGAGCCCATGTGTCAAACACAAGGCCCACAGGCCAAATCAGGCCCAGCACACAATCTTATCTGGCCCTCAAAAGTATTTTAATTTTCTATTAATATTAGCCTGTTTCACACATGTGCTGCACTACAGTCCCCAGCATGCACTCCAACATCATGTGCTCCAACTTGCCTGCCCCAGCAACAGTGTACGGGACAGCAGTTACACTTCAATTCTACACAACACTGGCAATTCCTCACCGTATCACTATTTCAGCTGCAGTTTAACCTATATAAACCCCTTACATTAGCTCAGAAGCTCAGATATTGAGCTAAAGTCAAAGGATGCCAGATGTCTAGTTCAAGCAAATAGGTAGGTTTAAAAGGTCAAGCACCTGGGGACATTTAAATTTTATTTCAAGTGTCCATGTAATATTTCAAGGTCTACTACAAGTGTCTGTATTTTACTGCTGAAGTTTTTGCATATTTCGAACAAACAATAGTCAGTTTGGGTTATAGCACAACATTAATTAAAAATGAAATAAAAACTTTTTTCTCTGGCCCACAGATTTGATGACATTTTTTTTTTCAGGAGTTTGACACTCCTGCTCCAGACCATCTTGATATCGTCTGATAAATCAGTATAATTATAATTTCTAATAGTGTATGTATCATTGGCTTGAGCTATGTTGATGGATCTTTCCTGCACTTTTCCACAGGGAGACAATGGTGAAAAGGGACCTGAGGGTGCTCCTGGCAAAGATGGTGCAAGGGTGAGTGCTAGCAACACTAAAATTAGAACTGCTCACTAAGCATTTTACATCAAAATCAATGTCTTCTCAAATATTCTAATATTAGTGCCCATTTTACCAATATGATGACAGAAAAACAAGGATTTAAATATGGCATATGATGAATTCACCATCAACAAAATCAGTACATTGTTACAAAATCAATAACAGTAACTATGTTAAATGCATGGAATGATGTGATTATGTTGAAGACAAATTACAGTTCATTTTTGCATTGACAATTTATATAAAAAAGACAATAGAAGATTTTTTACAACAATAATAATAAAATGGTCTTTATGCATATAAACATGATCACTGATAATATAAGCAAACTGGAGGATTCTCCTTTTAATATGTATATTTCTCAGGGTTTGACTGGCCCTATTGGTCCTCCTGGTCCTGCTGGTCCCAATGGAGAGAAGGTAACAGTCTCATCTTAATTCCATGTCCATGAAGTTATTTCACTACTTCTCACTGCTTATCGGTCTAGAATACACCGCCTTAAAAAATGTTTAGAAATACTTGTCATATTAATAGTTTTTGAAATTTTACATACAATTATAAATTGTACAATGCAGAGGGGCAGTCGTGGGCTGGAGGTTAGGGAACCAGCCTTGTGACCGGAACTTGTGACCTTGTGATCCCCTCAGCTGATAGTACGTGACTGAAGTGCCCTTGAGCAAGGCACCTAACCCCCAATTGCTCCCTGGGCGCTGTGGATAGGGCTGCCCACTGCTCTGGGCAAGTGTGCTCACTGCCCCCTAGTGTGTGTGTTCACTAGTGCATGTATGTGGGTGTTTCACTGCAAAGATGGGTTAAATGCAGAGGTCTAATTCCTCTGTGTGCAAACACAGTAGGCTAATGGTTCTGAATGTAAATATTAAAGTGGATATCAACATGTATTTAAGATGTTTTATTCAGTATTTTAAGTTGAGAACAGTAAGTTATTGAATGATGATTAATATACTGTAATTGTTCATTTACGGTAATTTTTGTCAAGTAATTGGTCTTGAAGTTAAATAACTTCTTTCATTATTGATGTTATACAGTTTTCTCACTCAGTTTTAGAATCTTACATGTACTGTGCAGCTCTGTTCATTGTTTTCTGTTCATTTTTCAGGACTGCAAACTTTTGATCATTGATTCTAAATTGTGGTATGTATACTATATCACTGCTGTCTACTCAATGCCTTGACATCTCCTCCTTTAGGGAGAATCTGGTCCGGCTGGACCTTCTGGACCTGTTGGTGCCCGTGGTGCCCCCGTAAGTAGTTTTCATCAGTTTTTATTGATAAATCCATTTCACAAGTTGTGTGTAAAAGCCCCTGGTGATTGACCATTTCATGAGTTTTCTATTGCATATAATTTGTGATACATGAGCAGAAGCGTGTTTGTTACGTGTTATACATAAATCAAGCAGAGGCTATAAAAATAAAAGAAAAACTATATGCTGTATCTCTTTAATCAGAGCAGTTATTATATGGACTTAAATGTCAAACTGTCAAAAATGTCAAAAGAATATTTTTTCTGAAGAGGATTGAAGAGAGGCAAAATGTATTCATTGATTTCTGTAGGAGGATTCTAGGTATTGGTTGCATTTTGGGGTTACCAAAGTAAGACCAAGAGGAAACCACAGTCATAAACCACAAATATAAATTCCTAAAGTTTGCTTTAATATCACTCAAACTGTCTTAGAATGGTAGGGTAAACTCCTAAACTCTACAAACTCCGCTCCCTGCTCCTCCCATGTGCACCCTTCTAGATGAAGAGGGTGCCTACACACTAGACAACACAAGGACTGAGTGGCAAACGCATACACATGCAAATCTTGTCCATCTAGAAGGGTGCACACGGGTGGAGCAGGGGGCGGAGTTTGTAGAGTTTGAAATGCAGCACGAAACAAAACATTAGGACCAGAAAAAAGAAATATAGACTGTCAAAATTTTGGCCATACACAGAGCCAAGCAGAGAACAGTCACGAAGGCCAAAAAGTCATGTAGAACATGAAAAGAATACGCAGTGTCACTACTGATTAGCCTCTTCTCCATCTTGGATTTTCATCCATCTTCTGTCTGTGCCCGCCCATCCACATTTCAATTGGTTAATTGGCCTCCACATTAGAATCCATTGCAGAGAAGGTTGAAATGGCTTGAACGTTTTTGACACCCAACAGAATGTCCTAGTCTGACAGAGTTAACCTCTAGTGTGTAGGCACTCGAAAGGCCTCAGCATACTTTTTGCGGAGTTGACATTTGCCTGGCTTTAGCAAACAATATGACATAATTGCGGGGAAAATGAACAATGACAGGGCACACACCCCCAACACCCAACTGGGGATGACCTATAAATAAATTCACTGTCACTATTATTATTATTATTTTTATTATTATTATTATACTTTTTTCTTTTTTTCTTTCTTTTGTTTGGGTTGTCTTGTTTTTCACTGTATCTGTTTGCCTTATGTACTGTCTGCCTGTTGTGATTTTTGTGTGTGTGTGGCTTGTCCTGTCTTTTAACTGATTTGTCTGTCTCGTGTACTATTTTTTCTGTTGTTAATAAAAAAAATAATAATTTACTGCCACTTTAAATTTACTGATACCTTAAATCCACTGGGACCAAAAATACACTGCTCCCTTAAATTCACTCGTGCCTTAAATACACTGTTACCTCATGGTGTGTAGAATGTGTGTGGTGTAGAGTGCTTGCAGTGTGGAGTGGTGTGTGTGTGTGAGTGTGTTCTGTGTGGTTTGTTGAGTGTGTGTGGTGTGGTGTGTGGAGTGTGTGTAGTGTGTAGAGTGCTTGCGGTGTGGAGTGGTGTGTGTTTGTGTGTGTGTGCATGTGCGTGTGCTGTGTGGTTTGTTGAGTGTGTGTGGTGTGTTGAGTATGTATTGTTGCTGTTGTTGCTGTTTTATTTCTGTTATTATTTTTTGTTACTGTTTTATATCTGTTATTACCATTTTAGTTTTGTTGTTTGTATGGCTGTGTGTGAGAGATGTTCATTGTGACATCACTTGTGGCTGTTAGATTGAAAGTTCTGACAATTCTGCCATTCATTTTCAAAGGGAAAAAATTTACCTTTGAACAGTCATTTTATGAAAACCATATTTGGGATTGGTCCAAAAAGCACAAGTGCATGAGATATATGAGAAATGTTTGTACAAAATTTTGTGGTTGTCAAATACTGTGGACTGTGAGAAGTTTACAAAATTTGATCGTAGAATAGTAATAATGAGAGAGGGAAAGTTTGTCAGCAAATTTTAAGCCAGCTAATTATGTTAAGACCTTAAAATGGTTCACTGTTGATGGTTGCTAAAGTGTTGCTTAGATGTTACTAGGCGGTTGCTAGGGTAACCAAGGTGGTTGGTAACTTGTTGTTATGTGGTTTCTATGGTGTTCCAGGTTGTTGTCTCTAGGTGGTTTCTATGCTGTTAAACCCACTGTTACCTTAAATCCACTGATACGTTAAATCTACTGCCAGCCTTAAATTCACTGCCACCTTAAATTTACTGATGCCTTAAATTCACTGCTATCTCAAATTTACTGATACCTTAAATGCACTGCCATCTTAAATTTACTGATACCTAAATCCACTGCCACCTAAAAAGTACTGATACTTTAAATCCCCTACCACCTTAAATTCACTGCCACTTAAAATTTGTTGATACCTTAAATTCGCTGCCACCTTAAATTTACTGATACCGTGAAATGTTTGTAAGAATCTGAGCATAGAACAATAATAATAGATAAGAAGAATACAAAGAACAGTAAGTTAGCTTTTCCAAGCCAACACAATAAGAAGATCATGAAGAACAGTAAGTTGGCTTTTTCAAGACATTTTGATAATAATAATAAGATTATGAAGAACAGTAAATTGACTTTTCCAAGCCAACTTAATGAGAAGATTATGAAGACTTAATAAACAAGGAATACTTCCTAAATGTAACGGGTCGTTAACCAGTCGTAAGCACCAAAACAAATAACAAATAAAAGGTTATTTTATTTACTTCCAAATTTTGTTTTATAAAACATTTCTTGACTGCTTAATGCTGCACCACATGTCCAATATGCTTTAACAGAAAATGGCACACGCTGCGACCTGCAGCCCCTTCGGTCCTAAGGAGCCACCTGCGGAACATCTTGAAGCAGTCAATGCTCCTCAGTGTCCCAGAACCCTCTCCAGTGTTTGTAGAAAAATTTACTGTTCGTTAAAGCTTCAAAAAATGCTCCTAAAACCTCCAAAAACTGTTCAGCTTGTTTTAAAATACGGAATACGTGAGAGCTGTTTATTACAGTTACTTGCTGCTTTTAAACTGGATATTTGAACTACAGTCTATTCTTCGAAAACAAACAGGAGAAAATGCAATTTTGGCAATAAGTCCACAAACAAAAACACTAGAAGATCAGCTTTTTAGTCGACTATTTAAGTTCTTGTTTAAGTATTTCAACTGAAAATGTAAGCTTAAAACACTCAAAGACAGAGCAGCATTCACGTTTTACAGTCTTCAGCATCTAGCACAATGCAGTCTCCTGATAAAGACCACTGATAAAGTAAATGGTCATGGACAGACCATAATATAAATTTGGATTATACCAATGGCAAGAATATTGGACATAAACACTGTGCTAGATTTAGTATTAAAAGAGGGATTGTCATTCTCAAAAGAACACAATATTGCTTTGAAGAACAGTGGAGAATATCTGATACTAAAGGGGGTACTTTACTTTCAGAGATCCAAGGAAATGTATTAGAATACATGGCATCATGTGAATTTCCATGGCATTTTAGAGCAATCTTGAGTAAACCAGCCTGTACATGCCAGAAAGCTGAAACTGGGTTATTGTTGGATCTTTTTTGACAATGACCTAAATAATTTCACCAGATTAACACAGCTTTGCAATGGCAATCACAGTCCTCTGACATAACCCACATTAAATCCATTAAATTCCCAGGGTGTTGATAAGGACAGTCCACAAGTAATGACTAAGGACTATATTCTGGATGATGTATTATCTGCATGTAGAAATTGTTTCAGATCCCTTGCTTTGTGTTCTCCCATAGCATCAGATGCTATGACCTTGTACAGCACATTACGTTTAGGGGTGCCAAGTACTAGTAAATCTTTCAACCAACCTGCACTCTGCAGTTTAATCACTATTCCTAAGGGCCACAATGAACTGTGCTGTTCGTTTCTCCAACATAACAATTTGATACTGATTTTAGGGAAAATATTTTACAGACTACAGATAGCTTTTTTCATACATAACCAGGAACTAGGACGTTTCTTTCTTTCATGGTACTGGATATTAAGTGAGTGCACATGGTTAATTAACTTTTAATGCTGTCAGTGTTCAAACACTGCCATTCTTTCTACCCTTTTGCCCTTGTTTCTATAAAATGCTTATTTGTCTTTTTTCCACAGGGTGATAGGGGTGAGACTGGTCCTCCTGGTCCTGCTGGTTTTGCTGGTCCTCCTGTGAGTACAGTTGCTCTAAGCCTGTTAACGTAATCTTAGCAAATAGGTGTAAATTCAGTGTGGTTGAAATGCCTTTTTCTCAGTTAAGTCAAAATTATTCTTCGATAAACAGGAATGCAGTGGTATGAAAAGATGTAGCCATGTTCAGTGAAAACAAGATGCATCAACAGTTAAGAAATGTTTTAAGAAATTCCAATCAGTAAGTGAGTAAACTCTAAAAAAAGGTGGGTCAGCATCTACATCAGCATCGCAAAAAAGATGGCAAATATCTACCGTGTCACCCCTTCGATATTTTCTCTATTAGGGCATATTTGTTACAGTTGTTTACTTGTCGATCTTTGAACAAAATATAATATCAGATAAGGGGACCAGTTCGTACACATGTTTAAAGTATTATATTTAACATCATTTTTTTATCAAACCTATTATATTTAATTTAAGTTTGTAATCTGAACATTACATTTAAAATACTAAGGTGCATAGAGATATCTAACAGGTTAATCGCTCTTGTAAAAAAGTAATTTCAATCAGGGAATCTGATTATATCAGGACTTTGACAAGAACTTGTACAAGGCCACTCCAAAACATTAATTTTGCTTCTTTTCAGACATTTTCAGTCATTTAGGATCATTGTCTTGCTGCATCACCCAATTATGTTTCACCTTCAGCTCATGGGCAGACGGACAGACACTCTCCTCTTCTCTGATAAAGAACAGAATTCATGATTCCATCAGTAATAGCAAGTTTTCGAAGTCCAAAGGCAGTGAAGCATCCCCACACCTTCCCACTACCTCCACTATGTTTGAATGTTAGCGTGATGTTACTACTGTGAAATGCAGAACTTGCTTTATGGCAGATATAAAGGGGCCTGTGGTGTCCAAAAAGTGGCCACAGAACATTTTTCAAAAAAGGCTTAGTGATTGTACAGGTGCTTTTTTTGCAAAAAAGACTGGCATTGATGTTTCTTTTGGTTAGCAGTGTTTTCCACCTTGCTGCTCTTCAGTGAATGACACTCCTGCCCAGTGTGACACGGCAACAGAATTCAGACGCTCGCGGATGAAAAAATGCAAACAATGTTTTATTATCAGGTGACACAAGCGGGGTTGAAAAACAAGCGTGTGTCTTGATCAAAAGGCAGCAGAAGATCACTGAAGTGATCATAACACAGGGCAGACAAAACCAAGGGGAAAGTCAAAATCGTTGTCAAAAAAAGGCAGGCAGAAAGGTCAAAAACACAAATCCAATACAGAATCAGCAAAGGTACAGAGGGAGTAGGCAAAAATCAAGGTCGATATAACAAACGTGGGTCGAAAACAATCACTCATAAACGCTCAGTAAGTTCCGGAGAATCAATACCTCGCAAAGTACCCTAACTAAAGCCCGGGCTGATATACTATTCTAAGAGAGTCATATGATTCAAAACACAGGTGTTCTTAGTCAATATTCAGGTGATTGGGAACGCTGACAGGTGTGTGAATTATTGTCATGGGTCATGTGATCACCCGAGGGATTATGGGCAATGGAGTTCGCTCTGGACCACACCAGTACCTTTCTGAGTGTGGAGTCATGAACACTGACTTCAGCTGAGAGACCTGCAGTTCCTTGGATGTTCCCCTGGAACCTTTGATGTCTTCCTGGATAATTTGCCTATTGGCCATGCACTCCTGAGAAGATTCACCGTAATTTCAATTTGTAGATAATGGTTCAAACTAGGGGTGGGCAGTATGGCAGAAATAGCACAGCACTTTCCTGATACAAGATATGTATCACAGTATTTCATTTTTCTGAGGTTTGATGATGTAGAAACCACGTTTGAGCAGCCTTTTGGTCTGTGAAAAAGTGGTTGAGTCTAGGGCCATATCAAATATGTGACAAATAAGCAATAATAGAGAAAATAATTTTTATGGCACTGTAAAATAACTGATTGGTCTGTGAGGCTGTGATCTTTTGCTAGCAATGAGCACAACTTGATCTACCATGATAAAATAGGCTTTGCCTATATAGGAAAATAATTCTGATTATGATGGCAGATGGCAGTGCATTTAAGAAAATGATCTAATTCTAATTAATTTACAAGTATTAACAATTTTATTTTTCTCTTCAGGGTGCAGATGGTCAGCCTGGTGCTAAAGGAGAGCAGGGTGAGGGTGGACAAAAAGGTGATGCTGGGGCCCCTGGACCACAGGGGCCCTCTGGAGCTCCAGGTCCTCAGGTAACATTCCCAATAATATACCTTACTGGTAAGACTTTATATGAAGGGTTTATAAATAACACACTGATAATATCCTACATAACCTGTATCTAAAGTGGTCATAAATGTATAGGTCAATGCTCATAAAGTATTCATATTTTACATGATGTTAATATGCACTAATAGGTTATTTCAGTCTGGAATTTGTTTCCCCACCTTAGCAAACACACCACACTTTACAAATAAGATTCCTTGGACAAGAATCCTAACACTACATTTCCCTGTCTCTGTAACATGACCAAGTTGTAGGTTGCTCTGTACAAGTGGAAAAAAAAAATTGAACAGAGAAAAAACAACCTGGCTTTGCCCCTTTACTTCAGCAATGTTATTAAAACTGTTTGTCTGGTATTTCAGCATGAATGAAGCCTTGTAAAATACCTTCGAAGGGCAGTGAGTTCAATGACAGTGCAAGTCAGGAGAGTGGTGGGGTTAATATGAGTGTGATTGGCAGTCGAAATAACCCTTAACTAGTTTTGGCTAGTTTGTACACTAGTCTGGGTCTTTGTGGAGTCTGTTGTCAGTGTAATCAAACAATCAAACAATCAGTCAATCAATCAATCAACCTTTATTTAACCTCGGAGAACACTGAGGGTGACCCTCATTTACAATGTTGGTAAGTTATCTTGAAATTAAATATGAAGATTTTACAGTAAACAGGTTTAGAGTGACCTGCTTGTCATTTGGATTTTTCAAGCCTGTTGTTAAGAATTCTGTTGCAGCTCTTTCTCTACACTCTACCCTTTGTCACTGTGTTAAGCTAGTGCATTGGGAAGTTCTAGTGCATGTGTTGGTTCTCAAAAAGTAATCTCTATATCAACACTTTCTAGGGACCAACTGGTGTTTCTGGACCTAAAGGTGCTCGTGGTGCTCAGGGACCTCCTGTGAGTAGACATCCTTGTTTAATATTCCAAGTGTTTTTCAGAAGTATTTACAAGTGAATGGCTCCTATTTATTTATTTATTTATTTATTTTGCTAGGGTGCTACTGGTTTCCCTGGAGCTGCTGGCAGAGTTGGGCCACCTGGCCCAAATGTAAGTTTAAAATCCCTTTTTAATGTAGTGTCAACAAAAATGAGTACTGACAGTTTCTATAGAGAAGCAAACTGAGACACATAGATTAGAAAGAGACAGTAAGAGTCATAAATTTTACTTGTTCTGCACAGTTTCTTTTTAAATTGTTATAAGCCATTTTAAGCCACATGAGCTTTTGGGTTTCTCTTCATGTCAACCTACAGTTTCCTTTATGTATAACAGTTAAGCTATTTTAGATAAAAGGCTGACCAATTAAAAAAGCATAAATTAACATTTTTTAATAAAAAATGTAAAACGTTGTCTCTTACTTTTCAGGTCATCGTTACGATCTCAACAACACCTTAGTTTTAAGTCAGCTCTCTCATTACTTATCTTTCAGGGTAACCCTGGTCCCGCAGGTCCTGCTGGTCCTCCTGGGAAAGATGGTCCCAAGGGTGTGCGTGGTGATGCTGGTCCCCCAGGGAGACAGGGTGATGCAGGTCTACGTGGTCCAGCTGGTCCTCCAGGGGAAAAGGGAGAGCCAGGGGAGGATGGTCCTCCTGTGAGTAATCTTAATGACATCTGTGGACAAGGATACAACACACAATATTTGAATCAGTTATTTACTCAGATTGTTAGGTATAAATGTTTTGCTAATATATTAAGCAAATTCTATAACCAATATTTATAAAGAAGGTGATTTCTGTTTTTTTGTGCAAATTACATCAATTATGATTTATATTAGTATTATTAGATGGTCTTTTAAGATATTATCTGCATATCTAAGTCTTTGTTCAGTATTTTCTCAAATTTGTTTAAACAGCCATAAAAGGATTAATTTTAGAAAAGAACTTATATCCATGTGCAAAACAGTCTAATAACAAACATGACGGGGCATGACTAACAGACATAACTGTTGACACATGTTGACAGTAATGATCACAGTGTGTAATTAACCAGTTATGCAAGTATATTTAATAAAACTTGTTATTAATAATAATAACAATTAATATGGCTTTAATATTTCTTTCGTAGGGTCCAGATGGACCAGCAGGTCCTCAGGGCCTTGCTGGACAGCGTGGTATTGTTGGTCTTCCTGGACAGCGTGGTGAAAGAGGCTTCCCTGGCCTGCCTGGACCTTCTGTATGTAGTAGCTACACATATTCCGAAATGCCTACATTTGCTCAAAAATACTCATTTGTGTATCAAAATAGCAATAATAGGTAATTCACTGAAAAAAGGTTATCAAAATGATATATACTATACTGTATTGAAGCGCATGCATATCTTCTGAAGAAACAGAAGAAATGCTTTAAATCAGTAGTTTTAAAACGTGCAGCTGGCTGAATAGATTTTTTTTTGAGAAAAACAGCATTACTATACACACATTAATGACAAATAAGGTTTTATAATTGTAAAAATTACAATTTAAATTATAATAGATATATAAAGTATATATATATATATATATATATATATATATATATATATATAATGCATTTATATCTATGTGCATTTTAGATCTTAAATATAGTTAGTGTTATCAAAGCACTGAATTACCTACTTCAGTTATTATTTTGAAATAATTCTTTTTATTATTGTTAACTGTACTGGGCTGGTTGCATCATTTGACCACTACTGGTTGTGTCACCTGACAGTTCAGACTATTTTCAAATTAAGCTGGAATATATTAAGACACTCATAGTGTCTTGAGTTCATACTCCCATTTTCTCAAATAAATATAACAATTGCACATTCTTTCCTGAGGTTATGCCATCTCTAATGGTAAATTATCATTTCTGACCATGACTCAAAAATGGCAAAAAAGGGGTATTGTTGAATAAAGTGATATCTATCATGTATCTATTAAATTATTTTTGGGGGAAATAATTGACTTGGACAAAAAAAATCGAGGTCATGTCAATGACCCACATACTAATCCATCCACTCATTATAGTGTTGTGCCAGAGTGATGGGCAGTAGTTCAGAAACCGGTATTGTGAAAAGATGTTGAAACCATTACATTAGGTACATTATAGATTTATAGATTGTGTATAACGTTAACACAATTGATTCTTGCAAACTCACTCCAGAAATTATTGCATGGAATAATACAACAGATTCCCTCGCCTGAAATCAGAGTCGACTCCATAATTTCAGGAATGAAACAGCCCTACTTCCTTAGATTTTCTGGGATGAGTTTGAATTAGGGCCAGAGTTAACATTGATCAATATTCTGCATTCAGCTGCTCTGTAAACATAGTTATAAGTAACATAAAACATCTACAAAAAGTGTTCTAAATAGAAAATGTTAGGAGATTCAGTGTGATTTTGACTTATAATGAGTTTTTAAGTCAGTTATCAAACAAAAAAAGAAATAAGAGCTGCATAAGTAGGGCATGGTGGGGTTGTGGTTAGTTCATTCACTTCTTATACTGTACTTCCCAACCACTAGAGCTCCAATTTCTCCTTTTAGCCCATAAACATTTAGCCCAGAATTTCTCATGATCGTCCTCTAGACATTTTTGTTATGTGTCTGACCCCACAAACTAATTAATCAATTTTGAAACAGAATATTCTAACAGTTGCAGATTAGGCTGTTGTAATATACAGGTTTTCTGGCATACTATTTTGTGTCCTGAGGAAAAAAGTGCTGTGTGTGGAGGATTTTGGAAAAAGTAGAAAGTTAAAAAGTGTGGTTAACTACTGTAGAAAAAACTTTAAATCTTTATAAATGTATCATTAGTTTTACAAAGATGCAGTACTTTAACAATTCTGAGAATGCTGTTAACTATTGGAGAATGGAGAACATAACATTTGCAGAAACGTAGCAGAAACGTAGCAACTCAATAGAGAAAAACTGAAGCCATGTCCATAGAATACTTATGAGACAGATCACAAATGTTGACAAAACCACAAACAAAGCACCTGTGGTATATCACATCAACTGTAACCTCTTTACAGGGTGAGCCTGGCAAGCAGGGCACTCCTGGTGGTCCTGGAGACCGTGGTCCTCCTGGCCCTGTGGGACCTCCTGGACTGACTGGACCTGCTGGAGAACCTGGTAGAGAGGTTAGTTAATAGATATTTAAATTACAAATATGTGTGTTTGCTCATGCAAATTGCCCTATAAACCTAACTTGTAGTAGTAAATAGGACAGGGAAAGTAGATATTTTAAAAGGGTGGCAAGGCCCAGATCCTAACTTAATTTGCACATGTTCCTTTCTCATACATCTCTTGGGTCAATGAGTCTGTCACCATTAATAAAACCTGACTCTGCTGACTTAAGTCATTTTTCAGACTTTCAAGTAAGATTAGGATGTATTCAGATGATCATAAAAGAGTCTATTATGTTCACTTACTTAACATTTGGGAATTTTTCTGTTATTGACCCTTAATTTTTTTTTTTTGGTGCCAAATTAATTTCACACGAGCAATCTATAGGAATAAAATACGAATGCCTCTTGTCGTAATACAGGGTAACCCTGGCTCTGATGGTCCTCCTGGCCGAGATGGTGCCCCAGGAATCAAGGTCTATACTGTTTATTGACCGCTTTTCTAACTTATCTTCATCAGTACTTATTCTTTCTCTGATGCGTTCCTTGCCTCCTTCCTTTTTATTTAAGCCTAGATTTATTCTAATGCTTATTTGTTTTAATAGCTGTATGCCTGTTAACTAACCCATATAATTATATTTTAGGGTGATCGTGGTGCCACTGGTCCAGCTGGTGCTCCTGGTGCCCCTGGTGCCCCTGGTGCCCCTGGCCCGGTTGGCCCCACTGGCAAACAGGGAGACAGAGGAGAGGCTGTAAGTATATGTTGGACTGTAATCAACATTAAAAAATCACGTTTGGTAAAGGCTTGTTTTTAAGCTATGCTGCCTAATGGTCATGTTGTGCAGACCATGCCTTCTATTTGTGGTTGTAGTATAAGGAGTAATTGTACGACTGGAGGAGGAGAGGAAACTGAGAATTTGTGCTGATTCTGGGTACACTTGCAAGACCAGATTCCCCAAAAGAACTCTAGTTTTGTTTTTTAGAGCTGACATAATTACTCCATTAAACTTGCTACTGTGTAAGATAAATCACTCATATGCACAAGCATACTTGGTCAAAAAAGCCTGATTCTGCTTTTGATTCTGATACCATAAGGCTTCCTAGTTAATTTTGTTTCAGTCTCTGCATAGTCATTATTCATTTTGATCCATTTTTATTGTTTGACCTAACAAATTACTCAATTAGTCATCAAAATGATGAGTAATATGAATGTTTTGGCAGCCCTAATGCCAGCGTTTTCTGAACTCTTGAATTGTGTCTGGATGTATGCTTGGAAGGCCAGGACCCAAGAAGAACAGTGATCAAAAAATCCTGGGATGCAGATGATCCTGAAAGAGTATCATCAGATGTGTAAGCAATTGGTACAAATGAAGATTAAACCAGTAATGATAAAAAATTGGAACTAGTTTCAGAAATAGCAAAGCAGATCAGAGTATATAGCAGCATCTGAGCTAGAGGTGGTATGCTAAGGATTCAAATGAGCTAAGGCAGAAGTTTAGCCAAGTCTTGGTGAAAATCACTGAGTCAGATGGTGAGATCACACAGGCATGGATGATGGATTTTGTCTCTTTTACTCATGTAACAGGTTGTGTAGTAGATATTTGCTGTATTTTCTGGGTGTTCCAGTTTTGTATCAGGTTGTGTTATTTGCCTGCCATATATATTATCTGTCTGTAGGTCTTAACACAGATAACGGCGCCTTAAAAAAAGTAAAAGGATGAAGAACTCTGAGCAAGTTTATGTATTTTGAAGAACTCTGCATATATTACTTAATACACAATCCAGTATGTAATGTGTACTCCTTATTTGGAGTTCACCTAACAGAGACTAACTGATTCAAATATATAATTAAAATGTGAGACCAATAGCCAATTAGTGTTTATTCAGTGAGACATCTTTTATTTAGTCTAATCTAGACCAAATTATCAGGTAATATTCATGCAAACATTTCAAAATAATTTTACAGCAACTGGCATCACTTAATATTAAACAATTATGAATATTTTTGCTAAATGCGTAGTTATCATGGGAAATTTCAGAACAGTCCTTTGCATGCCATTATATTTTAGGAGTCCTGAAATCGTCACTCAAGTCATTTTACCAATCATTAATTTCAGTTGGACACATTTTACTGATGTCATGCTGAATTTAGTGTTCAATAATTTTTGACATCCCTAGCTCAGTGTGACATGCGGGCTGCCAAATGATACAAAGAAAATAGGATACTTCATACATTCATTACTTTTAAACGTAATTCTTTGTATTTAATCTAATTCTATTTTAGGGGCCCCAGGGACCTTCGGGACCACCTGGACCCGCTGGAGCAAGGGGAATGGCTGTAAGTTTTTCTGCTCTTATTTGCTTGTGTCAGCATGAACTTTAATAATTTACTTCAGTAATAGTTGATCTTGTTGCATATTTTCCAACTCAGAGTATGCAATTAATAAGGACATTCTAAAGAACACTATAGGACAAGATATGCTGAATATAAGAAATGCCACATGGTGCCATAAAGATGCATCCTGATCAGCCCAGCACATACATTATATTGCTACTGACTTGGGTCAGTTGTGATGTAAACTGGAAGTTGGTGTGGTCCATTGATGACTAAGCTAATTTTTCTCATCAACAGGGACCCCAAGGACCCCGTGGAGATAAAGGAGAAGCTGGCGAGGCAGGAGAGAGAGGACAGAAGGGTCATAGAGGTTTCACAGGACTTCAGGGCCTCCCTGGGCCTCCTGTATGTCATTTTCTCTTTTTTAAGTACCATTTAATTGCTTAATTTTAAAACTGATGAGTTTGGAGCTTCTGGGTGGCACAGCTGGGTTGCCCAAACCCAAGCTCAAATCCCAGAAACTCCACAGCCATTCGACCTTGGTAGTCAAAGAGATCTCAACTTGTCCTGAGGAAGTCATTCTTCTGGGTCAGAAGAACAACTTCCCCTCTATTGCCCATTTAAGATGATGCTAGTTAATTATAGGTCTCTGTTAGGGCACATATGCAGTTAGTACTGCCCTATAAGTGTGTCCATCTGGCTTATAATGTTGTATGGATGGCAGCTCAAAAGATGCATTGATGAGCTTCAGGTGTCATAAAGGAAGCATGTGTTAGCCTTCACCCTCCCAGACTGGTCGGTAACATGTGATAAGTCTGACCGAGATAGTGGGTGGGAATTGTCATGGTCAATATGTTCATACTGTTTTTATTTTGTTTAACTTACTTAATTACTACTTGCAAGTAATTGTGCATAACATTACTTTAGACAGCCCCTAAAGTCAAGCTCAGGCCCCAATCTCAAATCACCAGCTGTTATCAGCTGATCTCAGTCAGCTAACACTTCAGCTGATCACCTGCCATGCTTGGCTAAATTCGCCAGGGTGCTTATTTAAGCTGCTTTATCCTGCCTATTCTCAACGCTCCTCTGCAAGGCACTTTGCAATCTCCTTTTGGCTGGTGATTAGCCTGGCGAGGTTGTTTTGGGGGTCTTTCTCCTGACTGACTGTGTAGGGAGGTCCCAGATCAGAGCCATACTGCCAAGTATAACTACTGCAGATGGGTATGACATAAGTAATAGGCCCTGTTTGTGGGGCATTATTGTAGGTATGCTACTTCAGTATGTACAGTAGCCTGCTGCCTCAAGGGAGTAGTAGTAATATGGCTGCGCATAGTAGTTTGTGTTGAGCACAGCATGTGCAGCCAGCTCAGCAGGTTAGCTATGCCTTAACGAAGCTAAAGAATGTAAGTAAGGCTTTTATTTAATTTATTTGTGAAATTGGTATGAATTGAAAAGTGCTTGTGTCTCTGAAAACATGTAAGGTGAAGTTGGCTGTCTGGAGTGGGTCTTCAACAGAGAATGTGTTTGTAGTTTGGCGGGACAGCTAATGTGCAAGTTGGCGTTTTACTATCCAGAGGGGTGCCATGGTAACATCTTGCTGGTGGTGATTTTTATCCAGTTGGAGTGTGGCGTATTTGGCATCTAGTGATATGGGCTTGCCTTCACTGTTTACAAGAAAGGGCTTATGTAACTCTTGATAGAGTGATTCGCATCAGTTTTGTTGCCCAATTAGTTTTGTGAGTTGCATAAATCAGGAAATGGCTACAAAAATAGCTAAACAGTTGAAAATGCTCATTTCCATGGTCAGGTCAGCAATTAGGAAGTTTAAACCAACTGGAGATTTTAAGAATCTGCTGGGATAAGGACGTATGTCTATTCTGACCACGCGCACAGCAAGGAGGATGGTTCGAATGGACAAAGAATGACCACAGATGGGGAATTGCAGATGCTAGTTATGTCTTAAAAACAGCTACCAAACTACAATCACACACCAACCACATTTGTTTTGGGTGGGGGGTTGCCAGAGGAGGCCTCTGCTGTCAAAGACCAACAAACTCAAGTTTCTATGGTCAGATGAGACCAAAATCTTTCGCAAATATTTTGCAACATGTTTTTGGCATGGACACAAAGATAAACATGCAGAAAAGTACCCCATCCCCATTATAAAATGTGGTGGTGGATCTGTGATACTGTAGGTCTGTTTTTCTTCCAAAGGCCCTGGATAGTTTATTTGGATTAATGGTATCACCGACTTTATCAAGTACCAGCAGAGCTGTTATCTGTGCACATGGAGGCAAAGTATTAGATTAAGGGGTGCCAACAATTGTGGCACACGCAGATTTGAGAAAAATATTTTTTATTGCCGCTCCACTCCAAAGTGGCTTTCAGAGGAGAGGAATGGGCAGGCTAAAGCATATTTTTATTATTCCTGCAGCTCCTCTGCATGCCACTTTGTAACCCGCCTCCACCCCTACTCCTCCTTCATGTTGTGTTTGACTTACTCAGTGTCATCTTGTCATTGTTGCCTACACTGTTCTGTTCCCTAGAGGGTTAATTCTGCTGCTCTATCTGCCTAAAGTTTTCCATGTGTGAACATGGAAGGGCAGGGACACCCCTGAACAGAGCCATACCACCAAATATAAGTTACTGCAAATGGAAACAAAATATTTTCTTTGACAAAGTTGTCCTGACTGAAATTTCATTTTCATTTTTAAACTGATTTAGTTTTCCATTAACTGGTTCACCTAAAGTTGTTAATTACATCTGTTGATTTAATTGTAATTTGTCCACTCAAAGAGCATTTGCTTTCCTTACACAGGGTCAGCCCGGTGACCAGGGTGCTGTTGGACCTGCTGGCCCCGGTGGAGCAAGAGTCAGTGTCTCTTATCTTCAAAAATTTCTCATTGTATACAACAGTAATGAAATGAAATTTTGTTTAACCTTACCCTCCCCTTAATTTTTCCTCCTCCTTAGGGGCCACCTGGCCCTGTCGGTCCAGCTGGAAAGGATGGAGCTAATGGCCTGCCTGGCCCAATTGGACCTCCTGGACCACGTGGCCGTTCTGGAGAGACTGGTCCAGCTGTGAGTAATGAAGCATCTTAGGCTTAATAAAGCATTAAGATTAGTCAACCAGCCATCTAATAGCTTCTCTACATGCTTACTCAGATTTGAAGTTGTGAAAAAAGATTTCAACATTTTTCAGGAGCCATATTTGCATATTATATATTATATTTGGCATTCAATAATACCTTTCTTTGAATGCATTTGAAACTTATGTTCCTCAAGTTATGTTGTTCACATGGTATGGTATCTTCTCCCTCTACCACCTCCTGATGTTTTTTTGGATACATCTAGTCCTTTTTTTTTCATCTAGTATTTTTTTTTTTGTCATTTCTTTAAACTCGTTTACAAACAGAAACACGTTTTTGCTATGTAACGGTTATTAAAAATTAAGAACATCATTACAGGGTAAATCAAGTACTGAACAAACATAATTGTAATTCAGTAAACTCCATCTCTGGCTTTTGCTTGCTAGGATGCTCAGACTCTAGAGTCTGTTTAAGCAGGCATGCATAATTTTTATAAAAATCTATGTGGGAAGGGACAAGTGACCTACACAAGCTTTACCCAAGATTAGAACTATTTATTAACCAATTTAGATTGAAAGGAGGCATTCAGCTGGGACTACTTCCAGCATCGGCCCATCCTGGAAAGGGCGCACCGGCTCGGCCGATCAGTTGCGGCGGGCCGCATAGACTCTAACAAGTCGAGGTCCTTCATTATGCTTTTTCACTCGTTTCAAGACAAGGAACGTGTCCTTAGGAGGAGCAGAGACGGTGTGAGTTTTGAAGGTCATAACATCAGATTTTTCCAGGACTACAGTGTGGACCTTTCTCGGCGACAGGCTGCCTTTTGCGTGGTTAAAGCCGCGCTGTACAAAGAAGGTGTCCGGTTCGGGAAGCTCTACCCTGCTCGACTACGTGTTGTTTCCAAAGACGGTTTAAATTTTAAACTCCGGAGGTGGCCCAGGCCTTTCTGAAAGATCGCTACAATCACCGAGCTACTCGTATGCCTTGTGAGGTGAAGTAGCTTTATGCTGCTTAATATTAGTGACTTAGTCTTGTTTCCATATTTCACATTCTGTTAACCAGTAAGAGTTCACTTACATTTAGCTACGATAAAAGTTCTCTTAGCGCACAAGCTGCAGTGTATATGTGAATAAGGTACATTTCTCTAATTTTGTCAATTATTTTTATATGGATTATGCACATATAGAACCTCTTATGTTATGTAAGAAGTTATTACTTTCACGATCTGTCTTTTTGCTTACATATTCTATGCATATAGTAACTAGGCTTGGCCTTTCTGATAACTTAGTACCTAAGGACAAATAGAAAATACACAAACACAAAGGTTAACACACATAAATAGTTAGTTTTTTGTGGTTAGTAAATATGTGTGGACGCTTGACAAAGACTGGATTTCAGGGATTACTTCTTTTTTCTGTTTTTTTTTCTCACTCTGTTGTCGCTGGGTACACTTTCCCATTGTATAGCAATATGTGTTGACGTCTGCGGGGTGGCGGTGTATTTAAAAAATACATGTGCTTGACGTGTTTTAGGTCAGTCTGTTTGAGGAGTGTTCACTGGAAGTACATTTAAAGTGGGTTTGACTGTTTTGAGGGCTGTTGTTCCCTTTGCCCCCCCCCCGCCCCACATATCTGACCAGTATGGTAGATACGTTATTGTAGTGGGCTCACTTTTCCAAACTCAGGTGGTATTAGTTAATATATATGCAGCAAATTGGGATGATGTTGATTTTATGGATAGGTTGCTGTCCATCATTCCTGATCTAAATTCACACAAATGAATTATCTGAGGTGACATTAATTGTGTTATGAATCCCACACTAGATCGCTCAAACCTGACATCAGCAGTAGCCTCAAAAATGGCATCATCGTTGTCTTTCTTTATTGATGAAAATGGCTGTGTCGACTCATTTCGTGAACTTCACCCTCATTCAACATCCTTCTCTTTTTATTCTCAAGTACATTCTTCCTTTTCTCGAATTGACTATTTCTTTATCAGCCGCGAGCTCATGCAGGTTGTCACCCAAGCTGAGTACATGGCGATAGTTATTTAAGACCATGCACCGCTGCAGATGGATCTCACCTTCAGTCATTATCAGAGAGATCGCTCTCAGTGGCGTTTTAATCCAGCACTACTTTCAGAGGAGAATTTCTGTACAAAGATCTCAGATTTCATTCGTTCTTTCTTACACACTAACAAAACTGATTCTGTTTCTAATTCAGTGTTATGGGAGTCACTCAAAGCCGTTATTCATGGTGAAATTATCTTCTACACCTACATATTACGAACACCAACAAGAAAAAGTTGGACCAGCTTTCTAGTTCCATACTATCTTTAGATGGTCAGATTTCTTCCTGTCCCACTCCAGAATTGATTAAAAAGCGGCTTGATCTACAAGCAGAATTCAGTTTGCTTTCCACAAAATATGCCGAAGCCTTTATTTTACGTTCACAAGGTTTTCTTTATGAGTATGGGGATAAAAGTGGGCAACTGTTAGCGCATCAGTTAAGGAGACAGGCCACGTCTAGGCTAATACACCAAATTAGGGACACTCATGGTAATTTATTGACTCATCCTAAAGACATTAACAAGGTTTTTAAAAATTACTACTCTTTATTATATACTTCGGATGGCCCAGTTAACACTACTGCTATGCACTTATTTATAGATAAACTAGCACTCCTGGTTTTAGACCCTATACTGGCTGAAGAGTTGGATCGTCCATTTACCCTAGGGGAAATTTCTGAAGCTATTAGATCCTTAAGTAGTGGTAAATCCCCAGGACCAGACGGGTTTGGAATAGAGTTCTTTAAGAAATTTGACAACCAACTGTCTCCTCTTTTGCTGGAGGTATTTAACAAGTCTCTGAGAAGGGGTTCTTTGCCCTCTTCCCTGACACAGGCTAATATCTCACTTATTGTTAAAAAGGATAAAGATCCCATGTTTTGCAGCTCATATCATCCCATCAGTTTGCTTTGTAATGAGCACAAAATTCTAGGTAAGCTTCTGGCCAAACGCATTGAGACTGTCCTCCCATCTATTATATCAGAGGACCAAACAGGATTTATCAAAGGGAGGCATTTATTCCCTAACATCCGTAGACTTTTAAATATATTATATACATCTGATAACTTGCAGATTCTAGAAGCTGTTGTTTCGCTAGATGCAGAGAAGGCCTTCTACCGTATAGAATGGGACTATTTATTTTTAGTTCTTAATAAATTTGGGTTTGGGAATACATTGATTTCCTGGATTATGTTGCACTACACTGCACCATTAGCTTGTGTCCATACAAACTCTGTATATTCTGATTATTTTTCTTTACATAGAGGTACACACCAGGGATGCCTCTTATCGCCTTTACTTTTCGCTATGGCCATAGAACCTCTTTCAATTGCTCTTAAAACTGCTCATGGTATACAAGGGGTCACTCGGTATGGACTTGAAAATAAGGTCTCCCTCTATGTGGACGACCTCTTGATGTATGTAACTCACCCTCTTTCTGCCATTCCAGTTATTAATTCCATTTTAGTAGAATTTGGCTCATATTCAGGTTACAAGCTAAACTTCTCCAAAACTGCATTTTACCCAATTAATGCTGCTGCTTCTATAATTACACAAACTGAAATCCCCTTTAAGCTTGTGCCTGATGGATTTACATATCTAGGCGTTAATATTACTTGTAAAATATCACTCATTCAGGAAGCTAATTTCTCCCCTCTACTTACTAAAATCTGCAGTGACCTCCGGAGGTGGAGTAGCCTTCCCCTCTCTCTAGCAGGTAGGGTGCAGTGCATCAAGATGAATGTCCTTCCTAAATTTTTATTTTTATTTCAATGTTCCAGTTTTTCTCCCCAAATCCTTCTTTGTTTCTATAGATAAGGCTATCACTGGGTTTATTTGGGGTGGTCTTGTTCCCCGTATCAGGAAAGGAATTCTTCGGTGTCCCCATTCTTTTGGTGGCTTGGCCCTCCCTAATTTTACGTATTACTATTTCGCAGCCAACATACAAAAAATTGCCTTTTGGTTTAAATACCCAGAGGCTGCATGGTGTATCATGGAATCCCTCACCTGTCACTCATCTTCTATTTATGCCTCGGTTTATTTCTCTCTTCCCATATTCCCTTCTCATTTCTCCTCCAATCCGTTAGTAGTGTCTACTCTAAAGATCTGGACCCTGTTTCGTAGAATGATTCATTTTACTGAGGTTTCTGTCATGAGTCCAATATGTAAAAATCATTTATTTAAGCCTGCACCCCTGGACTCTAGATTTATAAGTTGGGAGGGGAGAGGTATTACCACCTTTGGGGATTTCTTTGATGACACGTTTAGCAGTTTCTCCTCAAAAGTTTCCAAATTTAATCTTCCTAGAACAGACTATTCCGATTCTTCCAAGTTCGTCACTGTGCAGAAACCCTTTTTCCCATGTTTCCGGGAACATCCCCCAGCTCTTCCCTGGGAGGACTTTTTTACTGTGTAAACCGAGGCAAAGTTTATTTAAATTTTTTATTATAAGATTTTGTCTTTTAACAAGGCAAAGATTTCTGAGGCCAAGACTAGATGGGAGGCGGAGTTGGCTCTTAGGTTGGAGGAGAGATGGTGGACTGAAGCTTTAGCTAGAGTTAACTCTTCATCCTCTTGCGCAAGGCTAAACATAAGGCAACTGAAGGTTATCCATAGAGCTCATCTGTGCAATGCTTATTTAGCACAAATCTATCCCGAGGTTAAGCCAACCTGTCTTCGCTGCGACGAGGATCCGGCGACCCTTTTTCATATGTTTTGGTCTTGTCGCAAATTGGGGACATTCTGGGACTTTGTATACTGTACTCTTTCTACAGTCTTTAATAAACATCTGAGTCTCTGCCCTCTACAAGCTAATTTTAGTATTTACATCAGCACTACCCAGTTGAATTCCCGAGAATCGGACTCTATTGCTTTTGCTCTGTTATTAGCAAGGCGAAGTATTCTCATCAGCTGGAAGTTTCACTCTCCTCCCTCTCATTCCCTTTGGTTGAGAGATGTTGTTTTCTTTTTGCGCCTCAAGAAGATCAAGTTTAGTTTGAGGGGTTCCGTGGACAACTTTTATAGGTGCTGGTCACCTTTCATCACCTTTTTCAGGTCCCTCCTGCAGCTTCCTGCGGAGGACTTGGGTAATTCCCCCTCTTGAACTCCCTAACCTTTTTTTAACTATTAATTAATTATTTCATTTATTTATGTTAGTCATTCATTTATTCATGTTATTTTATTTGCGCATTGATTCATGATTATACGGCTTGACTTTGTAACTGTTGTTTTAGTACTTTTTCAGTTTGGAAATAGTCTGCAAATGTTTTACTTTGAATTTGTGTTGTAAGAACTTTAAAAAGCAATTAAAAAAAATAATAATAATGACAGCCTAATGTTGTGAGACAGTTTATTTACATGATTTTTATCCCTCTCTCCCACTCTCTCTCATTGTCAGGGTCCTCCTGGTAACCCTGGACCCCCTGGACCTCCTGGACCTCCTGGCCCTGGCATCGACATGTCTGCTTTTGCAGGTCTATCCCATCATGAGAAGGCCCCTGATCCCCTGAGGTTCATGAGAGCTGATCAGGCTGCAGGAGGTCTTCGACAGCATGATGCAGAGGTGGATGCCACCCTCAAGTCCCTGAATAACCAAATCGAAAACATTCGCAGCCCTGAGGGTTCAAAGAAGAACCCTGCTCGCACCTGCAGAGACCTGAAACTATGCCACCCAGACTGGAAAAGTGGTGAGTTTGGTAGAAGAGCTGAAAGGGAACGCTGTCAGAAGAAAATTCTCATATCACCAATCAGAATATTTTATTTAGTTTCAATTTAAAGTCATTTTAATACTTTTAATTTAAATTTATGTACATTTAAAATGTCTCAAAAAGTACAAATCTTAATGGAGCCATTTCAAGCACTGCAGTGTCCTTATGAGGGATCTAAAGTAGCCATAACAGGCTACTTTTTCATTTTTCATTGTTCTGCACCGGATGGAACAGACAGTTTGACACTTTTTACTCTGGTCACTTCTCCGCTGTACCAATCAAGTTAAAATGCTGAACTACAGAGGCAGTCAGTGACAATGTTTGAAATAGAGGGCATAAAAAGTCACCATTGCAATGGTTGAAGCTCTTGTAGTAGTAGATACTGTAATAAGTTATAGGAGAATTGGAAAGCATAACTGAATTATAAAACGACACTCTTGTGCTTTGAAGAAATGTTCACCATGGTTAAAACCATTCAACGTAGTTTTAGACTGCTAATAATTCAAAAGAGATGCCAGGAGAGTCAATGTCAGTAAAGCAAAGTTAATGGCCAAAGAACATTGAGCACTATTTCTAATATACTCTTACTGATGAGTTTACCAACTCCCAACTTCTCTGCCACCCAACCATTGCCAGGAGAGTATTGGATTGATCCTAACCAGGGCTGCACAATTGATGCCATCAAGGTCTTCTGCAACATGGAAACTGGTGAGACGTGTATCTATCCTAAACCTGACAAAATCCCACGCAAGAATTGGTGGAGTACCAAGAGCAGTGACGGCAAACATATCTGGTTCGGGGAGACAATGAATGGTGGATTCCATGTACGTAAAATTACATTTGATTTAAATTTGTTTGTCCAGTAGCACAATATTAAAACAAATACCAGGTAGCAGTGGTGTTAAGTTTGGTAAATTCTTGGCTGTTTATTTCCCACCCTGTAATATTTCCTTTTGCTTCAACAGTTCACTTATGGAGATGAAACCCTTTCACCTAATACAGCGAGCATCCAGATGACATTCTTAAGACTGCTGTCCACAGAGGCTTCACAGAACCTGACATACCACTGCAAGAATAGTGTGGCTTACATGGACCGGGCCACAGGCAACCTGAAGAAGGCTCTGATTCTGCAAGGCTCCAATGATGTAGAGATCAAAGCTGAGGGCAACAGCCGGTTCAGATACAATGTGCTAGAGGATGGCTGTACGGTGAGGAAGCACAAAACACGGTAACACTTTACATTAAGGGTCGCTAATTAATCATTAAATATATAATAATCAACTATTAATTTCCCATTATTTAGTTATTAGTTAACTCTTCATTAAGCATTAGCTATTACTTAGTAATTGATTAAGCACTTATCCATTAGTAATTAAGTACACTGTTAGGTCATAAGTTAGTTTGTCGTTAGTTTATGTCTTACTTACTCATTATCTGTGTACTAACTGCTGCTTATTACATTGTTAATTAACTAAAAATTATTTTTCTTCATATAAAGAAGTAACGTGATAACTTACTAGCACTTATGTGTTAATCCCGCCAATTTTCTGTTAATTAACTTTCCATCACCTCCGTATATTCAGTTGCTTCACTTTTCTCACATTGGTTCTTGTTCATTATAGATGCTTATGATCACATCTGACCGCAAGATGAGTGCACACAAATCCACTGACGGTTTTGTTGTTCATCACTTTCATCTTGGCATATCTGTACAAACTAACTCATATCTGGTAGGAGTGCATGTAAATTTGGGCATAAATGCTGGATATGTGGCTAATTAACCAAAACTATTATCAACATAATCTGTAATTGCAAAAATAAGAACAACAATGGAAAATATCAATAATACTAATTTGTGTGTGTGACAGTCCAGTACAAAAGTGGATGTACTTACTTTACATGCATATGCATATAAACAAGTGCTGCAACTATTTCATGTTCCATTTAAAGACACATTACGCTGTGCTTTTGTTTCATACTACTGACTCACAAACACAGCTTGTGTCATACACTGCAATAATACAGGGAATTAATTACACTAAACAATCACTCTACTATGTTAACAACACAGAGTATTTTGTTTTATTTCACATTTTATTTTTTTCCAGTTGTTGTCATTTTAATAGTATTAAGTTTGGTCAGCAGGGAAAGAGTGCACTCACTGCTGGACATCAAACTCCACCCACAAGCACGGCCATTAGCTTTCATGCCAAACACTGCCGTTTTATTGGCTGGCTACTGAAACATCTGCATGAATTAGGGTGTGCTTCATGTAAATGATATGTAAATGAGGTGCTGGTAGGCTGGTTTCATGCACTGAAGCTGATTTATCATTTATGCTCAAATCTCCACTTGTTTCCACATCGTACAAAATTGTTATGAATCAGATGCAGAGCAGTTCATACTTTATAAATGGCAAAAAACGTGTTCTTTTTTACGTGACTTTGATGATTAATGGCCATTAGATCTTTACATTTTGACCATTAATTACTTCTTAAATTCCTCTTGATCAACCACTCTTTGCTTCTTAAATTCCTCTTACTTAATCATTAATTACTTCTTAAATTCCTCTTACTTAACCATTAATTACTGCTTTTGTGTCCCTCCAAGTAAAGTGACAACAAGTAAAGGTTGTCACTTTACTTGGAGGGACACAAAAGCAGTAATTAATGGTTAAGTAAGAGGAATTTAATAGGTAATTAATGGTCAAAATGTAAAGATCTAATGGCCATGGGCCCTTTTCACAAAGAGTCGCGATTACATCCGGATTAAGCATTAGCCTCTGTAGTTGTACAACATGCCAGCGGTTTCTGTAATATTTTTGTTTTCAAAAGAAATAAAAGTTCTTCTATGTAGTATGAATTTGGTAGACGTTGTTTAGCTGTAGCTAGCTAGCAACGCAAGAAGCCATTTCTAACTGTAGCTGTATTTCCAAAATAAGGAAGCTAGCTTTCTTTAGCTGCTGGCACCAGCCGGCTAACGTGGAGCAGGTTCTGTGACACATTTAGCTACAGGATGCCAGAGACTTCTGACATAAACGCAAACAAAAACTTTTATATGTAAAGTCTATTTGATAGACATCGTTTAAACTCTATTAGCTTACGGTAGGCTAGCAGGCTACAGTCGCTAATTAGCTAGCCTACCATTAGCAGTTTAAGGAACACCAGCTTTGTATGAGTAGCAAACTTTAAAGTTAGCTAGCTAGCTATGTTAGCGATCTGTCAAACAGCATTATTCTTACAGTTTCATGGCAATTTTTGAAGCAGTACTTCAGATAACATCCACCTGCTCAACCAAAAACAAGACTCCTAGCTAACTTAACTTGTATGTTAGCATCGCGGTTCTGCTGTGACGTTTGAAAAAGCTGCTTTATGTTAGCCAGGCAATCTAGCTTGGTTAGCAATTGCGTCTAGCCAGCGTAGCTAGCTTAATATAAACAGAGTCTATAAAATTCATGCTACATATGAAAGTTCTTCTTTCTTTTGAAAACAGAAGATTACAGAAATCGCTGGCATGTTGTACAAAGACACAGAGACTGCTTGATGTGAAGCAGCTGCAGCAGACTGCAGTAAAAACAACATACAGCATTTTAGCTCTGTTTGAAGTTAAATCAGTGCTTCCGTCACAACCGTGCAGGAAAACTAAAATATAGCTGTTGTAGCTCAGTGTGTGAGCATTATAGTTCACTACTAAACATTTTGACATCGCTTCTGCAGTAGTTAGCTATATGGAGAGGAAGTGAGTTTTACCCTGCTAATGCTTAAATCGGAAGTAATCACGAATCTTGTGAAAAGGGCCCATTAATCATCAAAGTCGCGTAAAAAAGAACACGTTTTTTGCCTTTTATAAGGTACGAACTGCTCTGCATCTGATTCATAACAATTTTGTACGATGTGGAAACAAGTGGAGATTTGAGCATAAATGATAAATCAGCTTCAGTGCATGAAACCAGCCTACCAGCACCTCATTTACATATCATTTACATGAAGCCACCCTAATTCATGCAGATGTTTCAGTAGCCAGCCAATAAAACGGCAGTGTTTGGCATGAAAGCTAATGGCCGTGCTCGTGGGTGGAGTTTGATGTCCAGCAGTGAGTGCACTCTTTCCCTGCTGACCAAACTTAATACTATTAAAATGACAAAAATGTGAAATAAAACAAAATACTCTGTGTTGTTAACATAGTAGAGTGATTGTTTAGTGTAATTAATTCCCTAAAATAAACGTTGTATTATTGCAGTGCATAACACAAGCTGTGTTTGTGAGTCAGTAGTATGAAACAAAAGCACAGCGTAATGTGTCTTTGAATGGAACATGAAATAGTTGCAGCACTTGTTTATATCAATGTGCATGTAAAGTAAGTACATCCACTTTTGTACTGGACTGTCATGCACACAAATTAGTATTATTGGTATTTTCTATTGTTGTTCTTATTTTTGCAATTACAGATTATGTTGATAATAGTTTTGGTTAATTAGCCACATATCCAGCATTTATGCCCAAATTTACATGCACTCCTACCAGATATGAGTTAGTTTGTACAGATATGCCAAGATGAAAGTGATGAACAACAAAACCGTCAGTGGATTTGTGTGCACTCATCTTACGGTCAGATGTGACCATAGGCATTTATAATGAACAAGAACCAATGTGAGAAAAGTGAAGCAACTGAATATATGGAGGTGATGGAAAGTTAATTAACAGATAATTAGCGGGATTAACACATAAGTGCTAGTAAGTTATCATGTTATGTCTTTATATGAAGAAAAATGCTTATTAGTTAATTAACAATGTAATAAGCAGCAGTTAGTACACAGATAATGAGTAAGACATAAACTAACGACAAACTAACTTATGACCTAACAGAGTACTTAATTACTAATTGATAAGTGCTTAATTAATTACTAAGTAATAGCTAATGCTTAATGAAGAGTTAATTAATAACTAAATAATGGGAAATTAATAGTTGATTATTATATAATTAATGATTGATTAGCGACCCTTCATGTAAAGTGTTATCCAAAACACATTTATGCGTACATTTGATAACTAAAGGAATTCTCTGATTGCTACTCTGATAGATCAACCAAAGGAGATTTTAATTGAGATCCTAATACACAAAGGCAGTATTACAAGTCAAAATTACAGCATGTTTAAATGCAGGCAGTTTAATGTGATGAGAATCTCTTTTAGATTTGGTAAGAATCAGACATTGCATTTCTGTCTTTATATGTATATATACACACACTAATGTGTGCCTGTGTGTGTGTGTATGTATAATGTGTATACACACTATATGGACAAAAGTATTGGGACACCTACACATTACACCTACAGGAGCTTTTATGGCATCCCATTTTAAATCCATAGCCATTAATGATGATGATTTTGATGGTTTTATTGAAAAAAGCGCTCAGTACACCTGCTTCCAGCCTCGTCTCACCCCAGTCTGAACAGCAGTTTAGACACACAGCTCTTATACTCTAAATCTCTCCACCTCCCAGGACCTTTGGTACCTTTGTAAAAGACCCAAGTCAGTGTTCTCATACATTTGGATCTTGTCGTAAAAAGTAGAGTTGATGTCGTAAACTGAGTGTTCTGTTCCTGTCCTCAGGAAGTGTTCTAATAAACAATTTGCTGTAAATGTTCAAACCATGAGAACAGAGCATAACGGGCTGTCCCAAAACAACCCTTCAGCATTATGAATAACAACTAAAACAAAGGAAAAGGAATAGAAAACTAACAAATGAAACATTTCCAAACAATTCCCCCCCTTGAACACATCTGAAACGTTCACTTTAACAAATTTGACTGCTGAAGTTTGCTTAATGACATGACTGATCCATCAAGAAATGGATCTTTACACTTCAATTCAAATAATCAGAATTAAAAATTACTGCATCAATTAGAATTGCTTGCCATTGAATAGTCGTTAGTCTATAATATAATTTCTGCCTCCATACGTAGTACATGGATTTGCTTTTGGAGGCATGAATACACCAACAGCATATCATTCAGTAGTTTAACAAAGTGATGAAACAAATCATGACAGAACATCATAGGCACCCTTAGGACCCTAGCACTATTAGGTGTGTTTTGTTTCCCCGTTTTTGTCAGTTCCTCTTTCAGTTGTTGTAACTCTAGTAATTATACGAGACAGCCACATGCTATATGTTGTTTTTTTTCAGAAGACATGTGGCTTCTCAAATATGTAATCACCTGAGTTGTGAATGCCCACAGAAGTTTGACATTTTTATGAAACTGGACATGTTTTGATCAAAATTTTACCAAGTGCCTGTTTTTTTTTTCTCTTCGGCGGAGCGCAATGACGAGATGCTCAGCCAGCTCTGAAGCTGTGCGCACATCTCGTCAGTGCGCTCGACTGACGAGATGCGCGCGTACGTGTGAACTTGGCGGTGAGCAGAGCGCACAAACAGAGCGGCGGAGGCTCTGAAAAGGCGTATTCGGTGGATAATACTGACTAATCAAATATTTCATTTGAAACACCATGTAAATATTTTAGAAGCCCTAGAAGTAAAAAATAGTAGTGGAAATAAAGCGAAATGCAGAGTTTATGAGCACAGAAATTAAGTTTTACTTGAAGAATAAAACATAAACTTTGAAGGTGAGTCTATTTTTACTGTATTTCCACAATGGATTACTCACAGATGCTTTGTCGGACCACGATTAGACCACTATTTTTAGAAACAGTAGATTCCACAGTTTCTAAGGATATGTGTAGTAAAATGCTGCAGTAAAGCATTCCTGAGTTATAAAGCTGAGAAGACAAGGTGTGATTTGTGACGCAAAAACACGTCACGAGGGTGGATAGGGTTAACAAGGATTTGACCAGCTTAAGTCATCTAACTTTTGCCATTGTCTGTAATCCAAACCATCCTTGTTGTGCAGTATTATAATTCTGTGTGACTGTAAATTAGTGAATATGAGATTAAAGCTTGATCATTTACAAGCTAACATGTGCTACAGTATGCCAAGAACATACATGTCCACATAGATACAGTCTCTTATTGTTTCTATTATTACCCATAAAAGTTAGTTGTACTACTATAAACCCACACAATGCTCTAGGATGTATCCCCTAACCACAGTGTCTTGAGACAGGTGAACTTAAACTTCCCATTTTAGCATAACGCATAGAATAAGTGACTCCACTTTGTCATCTTAACTGCTTCTTATAATGTTTTAGTCCTTTATATCTTGGTGACAACAAGAATGAATGCTCCAACATAGGACACCAAATGCCATCATTCCAGGGTTGTTTCTTGATCAGGCCACATCTGGTCGAGTGGACCTTTAAAGAAACCAACAGCATTCCTTGTTCCATCCATTTTAACATCCTGAGTTCCTCGCACACTGCCTTGGTTTTCCTAGGAACGCACACAAACAACCAACAGCAGCAGCAGCATCTGACAGTGATCATACAGATTAATCAAATAATCATACTGAACTTTATCTTCATACACTGCAAAAGGCTCCATCTTTCCCTGCCTAATTAGGGTCCTGCAACTCTAAGAGGAGTGATGGACGTTAGTCGTACAAAATCTAAACTGAGCTAATGTTAAGCTTATCAATATCAATGCTATCCTGAACCTGTTTCACAAACAAAATCAAACATGTATAACAGACGTAAGTTATGTCTGAACATAATCTCATCAATGAAGGACATTTGCTCATAATGATTCTACCACAGACATTAACAGCTAGGGGAAACAGCTGACTTGCCTGAACAAATTTAACTAACAAACATTACTGAATAATCCTATCTTAAGAATCAGACATTAGTCATCATTAATGATAAGGATCATTCTGAATGCCATGTGCCACTCTTCTTTTTTGACTACTCCTGTAGCTGTTTCTATAACAGTCAGATCAAGATCAGCTTAAATTCCGATTACAGATTAAGACTGAGGTGTTTATATGCTCACTCTATTCAACAATCTGATGGAAAATTTCAGTT
Organism: Colossoma macropomum; assembly: GCF_904425465.1. Classification (NCBI taxonomy): domain Eukaryota; kingdom Metazoa; phylum Chordata; class Actinopteri; order Characiformes; family Serrasalmidae; genus Colossoma; species Colossoma macropomum. The sequence goes on from NW_023494810.1 coordinate 18,666,829, forward strand.
TACATGCACAAGTAATCCGATTCAAAATCATGTACATGCATAGAGTACCACTTAGTGTAAATGTTACCATGACAGTGAGCACCACTGTCAGAGTGAGACGCATTTTCAACACAAGCGACATTGTAGGACATTGATAGTGTTGAGTTTGTTCTATGTGCTGTTGGTGCTCTGTTCTTAGAAAACAGTGCCACTGTCTAAACCACCAAACACACCCCTCAAGGTCCCTTTTTTTCACACAGTTGCTCAGAACCAGAAAGCATTGTTCCTGACTCCATTCTGATTCTGCTGGAATCCCACACTTCTTACACAATTTCTCCTTTTTCTTTGAACACAATTTATCTAATTTATCTCGCACGTTTAACATTGCCCCATATAATTAAACCGTGAATTGTCGGAACCACAAACGGCGTCATCAAAGTCAGTGTTCATATACCTTTGGGCCTGTCGTAAAAAGTACAGAAGTTGGTTCCCTCCTTTGCCGCTACAACAGCTTCCACTCTACTGGGAAACTTTCTGCTCCAGAGTCCAGTGGCGTCATGCTTTATGCCACCCACCTGACACTTGCCATTGTGCATTTTGATCTTAGGCTTGTGTGTAGCTCCTCGGCCACAAAAACTTATTTAAAGAAGCTCCTAGCATGCAGGTCTTTTGGTGATGTTGCTTCCAGAGCCAAAATGGAACTCTTTAGTGAGTGATTCAACAGAAGATACTGTGTGCTTCAGCACTTGGCGGCCCCACTCTGTGAGTTTGCGTGGTCTACTGCTTCATGGTTAAGCTGTTTGCTCCTTGGTGCTTTCATTTCACAATAATAGCACTTACAGTTGACGGGGCAGATTGAGCAGGACAGCAATTCCACAAACTGACTTGTGGCAGAGGTGGCATCCTATGACAGTGACATGCTTAAAGTCACTGATTTCTTCAGTATGACCCATTCTATTGCTAGTGTTTGTCTATTGAGACTGCACGGCTATGTGCTTAATTTAATCCATCAGTAAGTAATTGGTGTGGCTGAAAAACCTGCAGTCAATAAGTCTAATGTCTAAGTCTAAGTTTTTAAAACAAAACCAGGGATATTACATTTTACCTAATTTGCACAAGATTTTAGCAGCCATCAGAAATTCAAGCCAAACTCCTTAGCATGTCATCTTAAGCAGAGAGTTCACTTGGTCACAATCAGACAGTGTGCAATTGAATTTTAGATAACTGAGCCAACGAAACCGCACCCACATTGTTTGATTGATGTTTTGCGTAATCCTGTGCTAAAAATATTTAATCAAGATTTTTAAAGATAATTTATCATTATACTCAAAAGATTCTTTAAAGACCAATTTAGATGTGATCAAATGAAAATCGTGGGACTAGATTGAAAGGTACTGTTTGCAAACAACAAAAAAAAAAGTGGCAACATATAACGCTTTTAATGAAACCCCTGGTAATTGCAAAATTGTCAGTGGGTTTCTTAGAATTATGAGCTTGTTAAGTAGTCAGAATACAAATATTGGTATATACATGTACATCCCACAAGCAGGTGAACACTCATGTGCATTGAACTGACATCACATGAAAGTAAGGTTATTACTTTAGCACTATTATATAACAACACGAGCTACTCTAATTATTACCTGTGTTTGGTCATTTACGACAGAATGATTGAAATAAAAATTTATAAATGTATGAAAAACACCCATGTATAATTTCTGTCATGCAAAATACCCCAAATTTAAAAAGAGAAATAGATTGTAGAGACTTTAGGTGATTATTTTTCATTGGTGAAAAATAATCACCGAAAAAGCACATTGGTGCATGGAATCCTATTGCTTTTTCTAGGATTTTTCTTCTTATTTTTTTCTTCCCTAAAACTGACTGGGGAATAGACATTGCAAACAACAAAATTGGAGGGTAGGTGTAGAATAGCCCTCACTACTTAGACAAGTGAAATGACTCCTAGTGGTCTGATGGTGGGGCTATAAAGCAGCATTTTACCTTTTGGCCCATATCTCCTGAACCATGAGAACTACAGTCAAAATTCTTGCTTCTAAATAATACTTGTTTTATTACACAAACTTCTCACTGGGTCTTTTAAGCTTCACCCCTGAATTTTTTTAGGTAATTGGCAAAATATGTGACACCTACATTTTTTTAATAGTCTGAGGTTTTTCAAGATATTTGCATTATATTGGTCTCAAAATGTTCATGGGTCTGGAGGTCAAGAATTATTTTAAAAATTTGGTTATTTGTAAACATTATGGCAGCTAGGTGCGAGTTTAGCCCTTCTGGGGTTATCTTAATTCACAAACATGGCTACGGATCAGGATTGCTTTGGCCAATTCTCATGAAGCTTAATAGTCTATTACTGTACATGACTTTGAGAAAGTCCACCAAGTTTGACACCAATTATTCAATAGGGTCCACTATAATGTCCAGTTTCTCAGCAGCTCCTTGCCTGATTGAACTGACTTTTGAATTGGACTTTTTCGTACTCCTCCCTAGATTTTTTATTATATCCTCTCAAACTTGGTTTTAAACCAACTGGTAATTTCTCAATGTTATTGATTACATTAAAAATCTGGCCTTTTAAACTCAGTATAGCTGCAAGATATGTATCAATCAGTTTGGCCAGGCTTATTCTGACACAAGCGGCTATAAATCCTTCAGTGATGCTCTGATTGTGACTAAATTTGAAACATACATACACAGTAATCATTTGAGGAAGATTTTAAAATTTGACTGGAATCAGCCTTAGTAGGCTCTTACAATGCTCAGTATACTGCCAACAATCTAAAATATCATTATTTCTTACTAAGATTAAAAGAAAAAAAAAGATAATGGCCTCAAATTGCACATCCTAATAAGATACTTTGCAAATATATGTTCCTTAATTACAAAGGAAAGTTGAATCTATGATCGGTATATTATAAAATATTGTAGTATTTTGTCCAGTCTCCAGAGAGAACAGTGTTTGTAAATGGTGTACTGCAAAACATATAAGTAATCATATGTCTTATTGCAGTTATCTTGTGGGAAAACAAATTGGTCCAAGTCATGCATTTCAGAGATGTGCAAATACAAGTCTTTCAAAATATTACAGTTGTTCCCCAATTGGTAAAAGTTGGAAAATGGACGTTTTCTTACTACTTCTTGTGTTTTTATCAAATTACCTCAAAATTGGTCTTAAAACTGTCTGTGGAGTCTAAAGATAAATAGTTATTAAAAAGGATTGTGACTTTTAAGCACAGTTTGACTGTGAGAATTGAAAAAATTAGTGTGACCTGGCTTATTTTGAATTCCTCAGTGCAATACAAAACATTTGTAAACTTTCTTTGCCACAAGATATAATAAAGCTTATAACTGTTTGTGCAAATACAGTAGAAATTGTTTAATTATAGCCAAATTTGCTATATAAATATAATTTCCATTATATTACTCAATAATCGCAATAATTGAAAGTTGGGAACTAATTCCAGAAACAGTGCTTGGTTCCTTATTACTCCCTACCAATAAATTGTCTCAAAAAATGCAGTGCTGCCATGGGCCACTAGTGGCTCAGCATGAAAACATCTCCCTTCTAAAAAGAATGTTAAGTTTGTATCCTGAGAGCTTTGTATAACACCAAAGTTCAAATTAATCAATTATGATGTTGATGATGCTTGGACCCCAAAGATTGCTGCTTGCATCTATATTTTATTGTGGGTTTTTTTTTCTTTTCTCTGCAGAGTCACACCGGGCAGTGGGGCAAGACAGTAATTGAGTACAAGTCACAGAAGACCTCTCGTCTGCCCATTGTGGACATTGCCCCTATAGACATTGGTGGAGCTGATCAAGAGTTTGGAGTTGATGTTGGTGCTGTCTGCTTTTTATAAAGAAGGATAAATGAGTGAAACAAGAAAAACGAGAAATAACACATACTTAGAAAGGAAGAAATAACACACTCAGAAAGAATGAAAGAGAGAAAAATGAAGATCAAGGTTCTTGTTGACAAGCAGGACGTCTAAGTGCTTTCCATGTCATAATCATAGGATGCCTGCACTGATTATCACCAGCAGTACTGATAACATACTAGAGTCAATCACCATCTGACTCCTTACTGACAACTTTCGCCCAAGCTCAATCCTTGTCTTCAATATCATCTCTGATTGCTTCCTTCCTGGATAAATTTACTTATCACCAAATCAAATCATGCTGATTATGAACAGGAAATGTTTAAAAAGTAACAGATGATAGTGAAGTGCATGCCTTGGTATTATTTATTTATTGATAAGGTGTCATTCCCTTTGTGTGTTATTTTTTGTGTGTCAAATCTTTGCCACTTTTTCTCAATGGTCCAATCATGCAGTTTAACAATCTTAAACCCCAGTAATTAAATGCAAATGTTTCTCTGTTTGCTGTTTTCATTTATACAAATGACTGTGTTTTAAATAAAATATGTATGGTGCTATTGTTAAACAGCATGTAATTTAAACCACCGTACATCTGTACAAATAGATAGATGAATGGATATCTAGGTTGTGTCTTATAAAACCTATTTGTAGGTTTTAACTTTAGGGTATGTTTCATCAAATTAAGATGCTTTATATAAATAGTTGCAGATCATGTTTTGCCTGGGTTCTTTTTTATTTTAAGCTACCTCGTGCTGAAAAAGTAAATGAATTAAGACAAATTAAAGTTGTTACATTCTACATTCAGTTTTCCTGAAGCTTGATAGGACGACCTATGCCAAATTCTGAGTTTAGATTTTTATTTTGTGCTTCATTCGAGTTCTCCTTTCTTGCTAAAAGTCCTGAAGGAAAAGGTTAAGCATTTGCATAGTCCTACATTATGCCCTGGCACAAAATAAGATAGGCCTCTAAAGGCATCGTTTTCTGCCCAAGACAGATTCCCTAATGAAAATTGCTGCAGTGGCAAAGTTAAGGGTTGTCTTTGTACACCAGGGAGTGTATTATTATTATTATTGTTATTATTATTATTATTATTATTATTATTAGTATTCTTGCTAATTTTATTTTTATTATTACTATTATTGTTATTGTAATTGTAGTAAGAAAAGAAAAACTAACATAGCTTTTCATTTTATTTATTTTGTTTTTATTTTGTTTTATCCCCTTTTGTACTGGGAAAAAATGTTTTCTTTCCTGGGGGTTGGTGGTGGGCTGGGGTCTTGTTTGTACCCAATCAAATTGTATTTTATCAAATTTGATCTATGCCGATATCAACAGAAGAAGAAATACAAACACAAGCTGCCTTGCTCCTGCATATTGTGTTTTTGGGTGAATGTGTGTACATGCACGTATGGCAGACAGGGGAAATGCGGTAATTAATGAGGTTTCATGCCAAATAGCTTTTGTTATTACTATATAAGTAGTAGATTTAAGCATGGTAGAGTCATAATAGAATAGTTTCAGGTAGTTGTATGTTGTGTGAAACAATTGTCATCTTTTACCTCTGGTTTTTTAATCTTTTCCCTGATCTTTCACATTAGCAATAAAAATAGAAACATTTCTATTGACAGTACTTTTTATGTTATTTTATTTTTGCTTTCATATAATTGCCTAATATTATAAGAATCATTTCCCCTAATATTTGCCACTAATGTCATGTAATATTTTATTTTACTTGCCACAAATCTGTGGAGTCACTCATGACACCTTATAATTAGCGAACAAAACTGCAAATAAATTTAGTTACATATTAAGTTAATCATGAGAATTGTGTCCAGTATAACAACTGTGTTTATTCATCTCACTCATTTTGAATGTTTTAACAGATCAAAATCTGTTAGTGAGATTAACTCACGTTTGTTTTCTTGTTAGTTTATATTATTTTACATATTTTTCTCTCTGCAAATACTTTTATGACAAAGTCACTTAGTTTAAGTAAGGTTTATTGTCATGTATTCAGAATACAGAGTAAAAATACCTAATACTTCAACACAACATACAATTTAAAGTGCATGAGGGGTGGCTGAGACAGTACACGGAATTCCCGTGCTTATAGTCAGCGTGGCTGAATTTCTATTGCTGATCCTCACTATCAAAGTCCAATACCCAGTTACAGAAGGAGCTGTACAGACTCAGTCTAATTAGCTTATAGACATGCAGTGGGGATCCCTCAGGGCCTCCTTGGCCTTTGTTATTTTAGTTAGTTTGTTATTTTCAGTTCATTTTTATTTACATAATCATTGTGCTTGTTGGATTTTAATTCTGCAAGTATTGTGTAAACTCTTATTTTATTGATAAGTTGGAAACAAAAAGCTTAAATTCCTATGTCTAATGCCTAATGGACAAGTATTCAGTCAGGTTTTATTTTTTCTGTGGTATCTAAATAGATACAATGTGGTAGCAAAGTACTTTAATTTAAATAAAACAGAGAAGTTTTCTTTACTGCTTTACCCAAATAATAAATGGATACTGAACGTTTATGGAGTTCATATAGGAAGGGGGTACATTTAACACTCAATCATTAGTGTTCAGGCCTAAGTAAGACTCAAAGGGGGGTTACATGGTGTATTTATCCACTGCGACTCATGACAGCATGTGTAGAGGAAGTCAGGTGCTCTGTTGAATGTAATCTGTGAATGTTTATTTTCTGGGCAGAGCACCAGTCTTCCTGAAGACCTCTGCATTAAGTGGGTTTCCGTACTCTGCAGGCTATGTTTCCCCATCTCTTTATGAAATATTTTCATAAAGTAGTAGTTCAATCTTTACACTATATATATATGTTTTAAAAATATTGCACATTGAGTTATATTGCAGACAGGAAATGGTGATGAATTCCACAGTTTATGTGCTGTAGGTATGTGAGGTCTAATGGGGGATGGGGGAGGGTTCTACTGGGAGCAGTGCTAGTTGTACAGTCTAACAGCAGCAGGAAGGAAGGGCCTGCGATAGCGCTGCTTCATACACTTGGGGTGAAGCAACCTGACACTGAAGGAACTGCCCAGTGCTGCCAGAGTCTCATGCATGGGGTGGGAGCTGTTCTCCAGCATGGATGCTAGTCTGGCTAACATCCTCCTGTCTCCCTCCACGTGCACTGGATCTAGGGGGCTTCCCAGGACAGAGCTGGCCCTCTTAATGAGTCTGTCAAGTCTCTTCCTGTCCACAGTTGAGATGCTGCTACCCCAGCAGACCACTACATAAAAGATGGCTGATGCCACAACGGTGTCGAAGAAGTTCTTCAGGAGCACCCCCTGCACTCCAAACAACCGCAGTCTCCTAAGCAGGTAGAGTCTGCTCTGGCCATTCCTATAAAGTGCACTAGTGTTATCTGACCAGTCCAGTCTATTGTTGTGGTGAAATCCCAGGTACTTATAAGAGTCCACTCTCTCAATGTCCCTTCCCTGGAAGTTCACTGGTGGAGGGAGGTGATTAAGAGAGTGAGAGTCCAGAAGAGGGGGGTTGCAGCAGGGGTAACTGTGCAGGGGGAGGTGAGTGATCAAATCTATTGAAAAACAGATTGAGATCGTTCACCCACTTTTGGTCTTCTACAGCCTGGGGGTCGAGTTTCTTGTGACCGGAGATTGTTTTAAGGCTTTTAGATGTTGTTATTCTGCAGCTGTTCCTCCATCCTCTGCACAGCTCTCAGTTCCTTCTTGTCACCTGATCTAAAGGCCCTCTTTTCCTCCTTCAGGAGAACCTTTATATCAGGGTTAATCCATGGTTTGTTGTTGGAGAAACACTAAACAGTCTTGGTAGGTGCACTGTTTTCCACACAAAAGTTTATTGCAGTGTGTGAGACAATGTCCTCCCCATAAGGATCACATAGTTCTTCCCGCACAGTTGTTCCAAAACAGTCTTTCAAAATCTCTTCAGTCTCCCCAGACCATTTCTTCACTGTGCGGGTGACAGCTGGCTCCCTACGTACAAGTGGTTTGTCCCTAGGCAGAAAATGAACCAGGTTATGATCTGATCTTCCAAGAGAAGGGGTGATGAGTTATATGCCTTCTTGGTGTTGGCATAAAACAGATCCAGTATTTTGTTGCCTCTGGTGTGACAGGTTACATACTCTGTGAAGTTCGTGGATGGAGAAACATGGTTTAAGTCTCCAGAGATCAGTATAAGTGCCTGTGGGTGCTGTGTCTGTAGCCACGACTTGAGGCAAATTTCACATCTATGTATTAATGAGTCTATATGATTTTGCAAATTTGGAGCCCAAAAATTCCATGTATGTGTTATGGTTCTTATTACCTCCCCCCTTGCCACATGGGCTTGCCCATGGGCATCTAAAACAAAGAAAGTAATGAAACAGGAGCCATCAGTAAACCCTCATAACTTCTCCATAGACCATAATTGTACTTGGAAGCCCTTCTCTTTTCCCAAAGATTTTGTTCTGCTTGACTAGCTTCATTTTGTATTACTTTTAAATCTTCATAGCTTATTTTATCTTCTATATCAATTTCATGCAGAACCATGATGCTCCATGTTGAGGCGTTTTGTGTGCGCTGCACGTTTAATGATAGCAATTTATTTAGGTTTCATCATTGCATTTAGAAGCTCAATAATTTGCATATGGTGATGTATAGGTGAACCATCATTTATTGAACGCTCTTTCTTTCTATGTGCCCCCAAAGAGGTGACCTAGTCCTAGAGTCCCAGGGCATATGCTGAATCACTATAAATTGTTACAGAAAGATTTTCTGCCTTCAAACAGGCTTCAGTTACTGCTTTCAATTCTTCTAACTAAGCTGAGCACAACTGTGAATATTGCTCTATCAGGATTTAATTGAACAACTTAGTATCCTGATTTTAGTGTTTTACCATCTTTGTAACAAGCTCCATCTACAAGGAGCATTCAGTATGCCTTAGGTAATGCGGTAGCTCGTAAGTCTGATCTGAGCTTGCTATATTTTTCTGATTGTATCACACAATCATGCTTTTTTCCCATCATCAGAAAGGGACAACAAATCAGCTGGATTTTTGGTTTTACACACAGAAAGGGTGACATTTGGGTATTCTAAAAGCCTCTGATAGTTAGTTAGTATCAAGTTTCCAGATCAGGGGTAAAAATTATACATATTACTTGCCATAATTTTTGTTTATTAGTCCAACCCCTTATTGTGCTTTTTTTTAACTTGACCTTAATATCACAACCACATCAAAACTGATTGTTCACCCTATACAACCCCCAAAATCCATATCAATGATTCCATAGCTTATTTTTCAATTATTACTCTGGTCAGCTTTAACGCATGTATCTCTGGTCTCAATCCCAGGCTTATCAGTGGTTCAATAATCAGCCAACACCCTATGGATGCTTACTAACTCTACGTCCCCGAAGTCCTTAAAGCTTTCAAAAAGGCAGCAGCCTCCTCTCCTCAAGTATACCTGTAGAGGGAGCCACACTTCACTTCGTTCTGCTGTTTAGACTTACAGGGCTCATGCACTTTTACAATCTCTTTATGCTCTTTTTATCTCTATTACATGTCAGACTATTGTGCAAAACAAAAGTATGAAGGATGCACACACCAGTAAGGCAAATATTACTGCATTTCACCTTGCTGAATTTTTTTTATGTACAGTTTAGTTAACACTTCATCTATCCATAATTCTGGACAAACATACATTTAACATACAATTCACAGCATCAACACAAACAGACTGCATGCTTATATACCAGGCCATTTCATCTCCTAGGTCCCATGTGTCAAACACAAGGCCCATGGGCACACAATCCTATCTGGCCTGCAACAATATTTTGTTAAGTAATTTTCTATTAATATTAGCCCATTTCACAACGCACTGCACTACAGTTCCCAGCATGCTTTGCAATGTAATGTGCACTCTGACTCTCCTATCCCAACAATGATGTATGTGACAGTGGTTACACCTCAATTCTACAGGTTTTTGCATATTTTGAATAAACTATGGCCAGTTCAGGTTATAGCACTATAGAACATTAATTAAAAATGAAATAAAAACATTTATTCTCTGGCCCACAGATTTGTTGAGATTTTTTAATATGGCCCCTTTAGTGGTTGAGACACCCCTGTCCTAGGTGCTTTTACTCAGTCACTATATTTTAGCTTTTGTCTGCTTTTAGGAAGGAACTATCTCTGTACTTACAGACGAGTACTAGTCTGTTAGAAGTTAAGATATAATAATAGCTTCACAAATAAATTCCCAGAACTTAAAATTGCCTGCAGCTCCACCCATCCACGCTTATTAGGCCATGAAAACCAGGCTACAACTCCTATAACTATAGCCCTTGTTGTCTCAAATACTGCAGTATCTGCATCTGTACCACAAGACACATCTGTGAGTTACCTGTTCAGACAGCTATCCATTATCCACCTAGCTAGGGCTTTTTCTCACACATTCATACCTTAAATACAGCAATTAGAACTTTCCCTGTTAATCCAAGTTTATATTCTGAGGCTGTGATTAATCTTTGTGCAGTATGCACATAAAAGCTTGATGTTTATGCAGAACAGGCAACTGTGCTGCCAAAGAGGAAAAGATTAATCACAGCCTGAGAATATAAACTTGGATTAACAGGGAAATCCTAAATATGTAGAAATTGAAGCATTTATAAAGGTAAAAAACAATTCTGTCACCACTGCCACCAGGTTCTCAGATTAAGGGGGCTCTGCCTAAAAGCTCTGCATTTGGGCCCAGGGGTGACTTGTGATGCCACTGGCTGGACTATTCATGTGTGTGTTGTGGAAGGATATATTTTTCATACAGACTGTCTGGACAGAATATCTCACTCCTCCTCCTTGTGCATGTGGTTGAATGTCACCTTGTGGAATCAAGGTCAAAGCTTTGGCATCAACTCTTGATTCCTGATTGTTTTTGCAGTTAAGTCCCAACAATACATACAGAACTGGGACTGTGCAAACCCTTCTGTATATCCAGGATATTAACTTAAATGCTATCAGATACACACAATGCATCCTTCGGACATGCTGATTTGTTACCATTCATAAAATGTTGGTTTCTGTGGTAGATTTGTGTGCTGGGGAAGGATGCGGGGTGTCTTGTGTCCTGTGCCTGATTCTGTCTTACATAGTACACCACGTACCCAATGACCATGAAGAACCACACAAACATGATGATCAGCATGGCCACATCAATAGTCCTGCGTTGCAGACTGCAGAAATTCACTCCAGAGTTAAGTAATTTGACTAGAGGTTGACCCACGTGATCAGTCACTGGTCCTGCCTCCTCCCAGCGGCTGCCCTCGTTGGTCCCCCGAGCTGAGCTTTTACACACAATCTCATGCACTGTCTCAGGCTCCAAATTGAGGCTCTCAATTAGTTGCTGCAGGCTGCAATCACAATGCCAAGGGTTGTGATAGAGTCGGGTCTTCGCTCGAGTGACACCAAGTTCTTCTCGCCTGGCATACCTCAACTGATTGTAGGAGAGGTCAAGGAGTCGGAGTTCAGTACTCAGGTGACGCAATGCCCCAGATGCAAGTGAGTCAATTTTATTGTGTGATAAGTGAAGGTCTTGCAGATGCAGCAGATCCTGGAAGGCATCCTCTGGAATGGTACGTATAAAATTATGCTCCAGGTGGAGTGAGACTGTCTCCAAAGGCAGATCCCGAGGGACTTCCAGCAGGCCTGCAGAAACACATAGCACTGTCTGGCTCTCCCAGGCACATTTACAACCCTCTGGGCACCCTGCACACACCTGCACCCACAGGCTTGCACTAAGCAGGAAACAAAGCCAGCAGATGGCACCAACACATTCATTGTCTGCCCTCAAGTCTGTGCTCATCACATCACCGTAGCCACTTAACACATGACCAGAGCAGAGGGCTGGGGTTGCCTATGTGGAAACAGAATCAATAAAGCAGGGGTAAAAAGACAAATTCACAGATCAGCATTTTACCATCCAAGAAAGAAAGCCAATATGTAATGTTGCCTAATATTATATAGCACTTGCAAGTTAGGAAGTAAAAGGAATAATTATTTTACTGTGAATCAATGCCAGAGTGGGTAATTGGGGGAACTAGGAGAATTCCCAAACCAGTTTTGGGCTGGTTATTAATATGTAAACTCATGTTCTTGGAATATGTTGGAATATATAGGGTGACAACTGCACTGCTATTGGGAATAGCCTAATGACATTGCTGGATATTGTCTCATTTTGAAATTGTATCAACAAAGTTTGCTATCCACTTTGCATGTGTGTGTGTATAGAGTTGGGCTGGTCTTCATCATTTAACTCCTGGTCTGAAAACAAGATGCTGTGACTCCAGAGAAAAAAAATCATTTGTCATCAGCATTTGGCATCATCATTTCACTCCTAAAATGACCGTAGTAGTGGAGAGACATAACTTCGGAAAGATGTAACAGTAATAGTATATTATGTTGTTGCTTTGAAATCCACACCAGATCAGGATCATCTCATGGGTTTTATTGGCATGTGCCTAGTGGCCCAAGCCACTAGGATGGGGGTCAGCAACATGCGGCTCTGGAGCTGCATGCGGCTCTTTTGTGGCTCCACAGCAGAATTAGATATTTTGGTAAAATGAATTCTCCTTTGCAGTAAAATAAAGCTCTGCTGATCGTTCTAACACAGTTTTAACATTAAATGGTCTTAAGCACTGGAGTTAATGCAGCCTATACTTGCTAATTCACCGACCTTTAACTCTGAAGGTTGGCGCACAGACCGCTAATCACCACAGCAATGCAGACAAGAATCTCGCCTAGCTAGTAGTTACCAAAAAGGCAAAGAGAAAGATTTAAGACAGACATCAGTAATTTGGAGCCAAATAGTGCAGCAGTTTAAGCTGGAACGGGAGAATTCAAACAAGAAGCTGGCAACTAAGTAGCTGACTTCAGCCTTTAGTAAAAAGTGAACGTTGAGAGAAATTTTACAAGAAACTATTCAACTTTTGCAGAAAAGTTTCCTGCTGGATATGCAAGAAAAGCGACTACAGCTGAGCTTATGCTTGAAGCAGAGCAAAGTAAGTCTGTGTTTTCGTTTATATTATATTTTTAGCCTATACCAGTACATTAGCACATATTTACAGCCAAGATGGACATAAAATGCTGTGGCACCCACGGTGGTTTGATTTTTATTGAAAAGACAAAAGGGCTCTTCTTAACATTTGGGTTGCCGACTCCTGCACTAGGAAGAGCAAATATGACAAAACCTAAACAGCTGTCTTCACTCACAGTGGGAACTTTACTAGCAGCACAGCAGCAAAATAAACCAATTTTGAACATTTTAGGTGTGTTACAGCTGATCATAATCCTGACACAAAAAATCCTGGCTTTTTGTGGTCTTATTCTGGGTTGAATTTAAAGCAGTGTTAGCAAAATCAGTGGTGCGCAGTGGCTGGTACAGTACTGCAGAGTGTGTAACTGCCTTAAGTGTAAAAATTATTTATACTGATACAGACGAAGTTTAAAGACTCCTGCCTAGTTATACTAAAAAAAAAAGGGGAGGTGGACCTCACAATAGTATATTGTGAAAATTAGGGATGCATCAATATAATTTTTTCAGACAGAGTATAAGTACTCACGTACATATTTTTAGTACTCGCTGATACCTAGTCTGGTACCATAATGATTTACCTACTACCTAGTAGTTGGTAGTGTAAATGAGTTCAATGTACCTTAACAGTAATTTGCTATGTTACATTAGTTATTTTGAATTAGTAGTGTTGCCGTAAAGAGCAGGTTTTGTTCCACATCAGAATAGCATTTCTGTACAGCTGTAAGTAAAGTACATTTCATAGTTTTGATGCTCCTTATTTGTCTGTTACAACATCAGTCTTAGCGGGAATCTCATCCAAGGCAAATGCATCCGATGCTAATCCGAGAAGCTCACTTATGGAGTTTTATGTCTGAAGTATTTTGTTTGGGTGGTTGAGCTCTAAAGCCAGGCATACACTTGCAATTTTTTTGAAATTTGTTTTTTGCTGAGTCACTGTAAGTTTAAACAGTCTGTTGTGTATGGACAAAGCCTACAATTTATATATTCACACTGTACGAAAACATTCTGTCCTTGCTATGTGAAACACAGCCTGTATAGACAACTCTGTCCATGAACAATTTCAAATAAAGCTTTTTTATTCAAAACAACAATCTGCACACCAAGTACTGAGCAAACAATCTGAGAAACTGGGCAACAGTAGCTCAGCTAACCACACTGTGCACATACACAGTAGGACAATGTGGTCCTTCTACAACCTATTTTGCAAGACAGATTTACAAATTAACATTTATACCTTGCAATTCTACTCGGTCAAACAGAATAAAGTTAGCATATATAAACTTCGGAAGGAATAATTTTTGTTTTCTATTTTGATAGCCTATGTGTGTTCACCTGTATTGGGGAAGTGGTTGTGATTGTGTTTGTTTGTGTGTGTTTAAAAACAGTCTAAAATTGCACAGTGTATTCCTGGGGGGACTATGCGAAGGCCAGAATGTTTGACGTGACCAGCAACTTTGTGTCTGACCTCCATGGGTCAGCAACACTTCTCTGTGTGAGCAGAGCCTCCTTCAATACCAGCAGTGGGGTTTGTTCATTAGCGTGGCCTTTACAGGGGATCCCCGGGGCTTAACATTCACATGGTAGGTAATGTATTGCTGTTATTTCTAACCTGCCTAGTTTACATTACCAGTATCAGTATCGATGCATCCCTAGTGAAAATAGTGTGCATCATTACATAGGTTACCTCATAGTTAGGGATCCCCAAGGCCTAACAATAACATGGTAGCTAATTTTTGCTGTCATTTCTAACCTGCCTAGTTTACATTATCATAGTGCAGCTCAGTAGTGTAGCATTTTTAACTGGAATCTCAGAACAAAGGACATTGAGGTATTTTCAATTTTAATTTTTATTCACAGATCAAGACTTTTCAGGCTAAAAGGTTAGAGAAACTACATTTTTAGAGTACTTGGCATAAAAATAATATGTAAAAATATTTAACGTTTTATTAATCAGCGTCAATTATCAGCGTCAGCTCTCTATCACAGTCCTAGTGACTCAACACTGCAAACATTTCTGTGTTTTGTCTCATCTAGCACACCTAATTCCACTCATTAAGTAATTAAGAAGCTCCTCATGGTCTGAGTCAGGTGGGTAGAGAAAACCCATTGTTTAAATTACATGTTTAAGGGTAGTTGCAAGTGGGGTATGATGACTCACTGGAACATGGGAAAAAATTCAAATAACTTTCAAAACAAAAAAATTCTTCACATTTATTTAATTTTTATTTTTCAAATTAAATGTGGAAAACTGTCACCACTCACAAGCATTAAAATAAACATTATTATTATTATTATTATTATATATTTATCTGATTGCTTTTGTATTATATAAACTGCATATGAGAAAATAAATAACTTTAGAGTAAGAGAATGGATTATAAAACTATATTTGGTATAGAATAAAATTTATTCTATTTTATTTATTTAATTAAAATTATTTCTATTTATGTTTTCTAATTTACTTCCCATAGAAAAGGTCAGTGGCTCAATTTACCCCTCAGCTAGGATAATTTTAGAAACAAGTTCCTGGAAACATTTGAAATCTGTACCCAGTTTCGTCTTGTTACCTATTAATGGTTTAAACTGTTTCTTGATCAGCGTAAAACAATCACAGTGGTAAATGAAATCTCACAGCAAGCAATATCAGCAGTTTTATTATCCATGTATTAAGCTAGGCTAAAAGCAGTGGAGAAAAAAACTAAAAGCTTTCATCTTCATTTGTAATTAACATTGTAATTTAAATTAACATTTATAAATCTATAACAAGTCTATAACAAAGCTTCCAATAGAATTATTTTATTATTATTATTTTCTACTGTTAAATTCTGGAATCTGATCTGAAACAGTAATCACATTGTTTATGGTAAAGGCTGGAACACTAAAAAGAGCAAAATTAGCATTTTATCAGACAGTCTGCTTTTACCTCTGCTGTAAACAACAGCTTAAAGAGCAAAATGTTTTTCGAAAAAAAAAAGACATCACAAGCAACAACATTCTGCTGCTCTCACGGCTGCTGCTCTTTCAGCTCCATTTCTGCACTGCAGATACGAAAGCAAAGATAACTTTAATGAGATGGACCCAGTTGTTACTGTAATAGCCAGTACTGGTATGGTACTGTGACTGCCACTTTGGTTTCCCAGGTAGGTCTGGGAATACTACTGACCACAATAAAATCCCTGACAATCTAGCAAGGCTCAACTCTATATAATTGGGATCTCAGTCAATAAAATAACACAAATGGAAACCCCTTTAAATTTATTTACGATAACAAACTAACACAAAAGGGTAGGAAAAAATAAAGGGGGCTTATAGTAACCTAGTGCATACAGTAAGCTCACTTGTGTTTCATAGATGATCTTTCACACACCTTAATCTCACAAACCAAAAAAATGCATAAAACATCACTGCACACTTTGTCAAACACACACATAATAACACTCCATACTTTAAGCCCCTCTTTATCCCTACCCACCACTATAATCTGCCTCACTTGTTTCCCCAGTAGCCCTATATTAAAAAAGGCAACGTCATAGCTACGGTTTAAAACAGAATTTGAATTACCTTCATAGGCATGGTTCAATAACTTTAGTAATCAAAATAAAAGAGGAAATACATCCCATTTAAGCAGAACAGATTAGCTAATGGTTAAAAGAAGAGACTCAAATAATAATCAAGGCAGTGTCCAAAGTTTCAAAAACAAGAAAGTGGTCCATGTAAGTCACACTGTGTTACAAGGCCAACCAGTTCACATATCTAATGAACATCGTACAATACACAGCGTATTGTTCATAGGAGATTTCATTCTACAAAACGGGTGCCATTTGAGTCCATAATGTTTGATGAGATGCATAAGACAGTGTTTCCAAAGTTTAAAACTATTATTTCAAGTGTTCTTGTTACCATGATATATGAGAAAATACTATTCTTAAAGAGTAACTGACCAATATCACATTTGCATCTAAAAGATCACCACATTAATGTTTACTTTAAATGACATCATTTGAGCCTTTGGAGCAACCAGGAACAAAAGCAGGCAAATTCTTTAACATCGTTTATTTGTTGCTTTTTCATGTGAGACGGGGTCCGTCAAGCTCAACCCAACCACTCCGTCACACAAAATAGATAGGAACGCTATTTTTTATTGAACTTATTATATTCCACTATTAAAATAAAGAAAATTATATTTCAAATTGAATGTTTGTATGTAGGGATCAGGAATTTGACCACGAGGAGAACTTTGGCAATTTTTTAGATAAAATTTATCACCCTGTCACATGTTTTATAGGTAACTCACTGTCACTCACTCAGACTTGCATCTCTTTTGCCCTTTTACTCTCTTTCACTCATTCACTCTTTCATTCACTCATTGTCTCTTTCATTATTTCTTTCACCCTCTCAGTATCACTCACTCACTCTCACTTTCACTCAGTCACTCTTTTACTCACTCTTTCAATCACTCACTCATTCACTCGCTCACATATCACTTTCACTCACTGACTTTCACTTACTCACTGTCTCACTATTTCAGTCACTGAGTCACTCACTATCTCTGTGATTCACTCACTCACTTATCACTTTCACTCACTCACTTTCACTCATTCACTCTCACTGAGTCATTCACTCATTCATTCACTCACTCTCTCTTTTAATCACTTTCTCTTTCACTCACTTTGCATCTTCTACTCAGATCTTTTATTCATTCATTCTCAATCAATCTCTAATTCCTTGGCTCTTTTACTCATTTTCTCTTTCACTCACTCACTCAACCCCTCACTATTTCACTCACTCAATCTTTTTCACTCACTCACTTTTTCACTCACTCATTATCTCTTTCACTCACTCACTCACCCACTCACTGCACCTTTCACTCACTCACCCACTCACTGCACCTTTCACTCACTCACCCACTCACTGCACCTTTCACTCACTCACTGCACCTTTCACTCACTCTTTCAAGTTCAAAGTTCAAGTTCAAATTTGCTTTATTGACATGACAAATGTACATTTGTATTGTCAAAGCACAACAAAAAATGATCTATATATTAAAAGTTAATAAAGAAAAATATATATTAAAAAATAATAATAAAACAAAATACAAACCAAGATTAATATATGATAATGTAATAATTAAGAACAGAAAGTGTTAATCATAAATTAATAATATAAAAGTATATGTAATAATAAAACAAAACCTATTGAATATGTGTGTAGTTTATAATAGAGAAGAGAAAAGAAAATGTTAATAATAAAATATAGGGAAAAGAAATATATATATATATAAAAAAGGACATCTATATTACATATGTACATATATAACTGTGAGTAAAGGCTGTGGTGTGGTGGTCACTCACTGTCCCGGAGTGTATGGCACTCGTATACATATCTGGCTGCAGTGGACGCTGCTGTGCCCTCTCCTAATATAATCGCTAATTTATCTGTATCTCCCAACGTCCTGAAGTTGTTTATCTGTTTTTCAAATTGGTTAAAATATTTATTTCTAATAGATTCACTCTTTCACTCATTCTCTCCTTTTCTCAAAATGTCTTTCACTCACTCAATAGCCACGTTTACATGCAGCCTGATAATCCGTTAATAATCCGACTAATAGCTCAATCGGAATAGAACACGTCCATGTAAACACCTCAATCGGAATAGTCTAGTCCAATTGAGGCCATTCGAAATACAACTTCTATCCGATTGAACGAGGTGGGTAAACCTCTAAATAATCCGTTAAATAGAAGAATAATAGCCATGTAAACGCCTGAATCCGATTACATTCCAATCGGAACGTGTAAGTATGTTCTGCGCATGTGCGTCGCGTCATGGCGAAAGTTTATACCGCTCAGCATGGCGGAGCAGAAACTGGTCTGCAGAGGAGACGAGGTTTATGCTCTGAGCTTTAAAAGACGGCGGTGGGACGGACTTCCAGCTTATGTGTCTCAGAACACGACGTCTTCCCCTCGCCGCTTCCTTTATAAGGACATGTGAAGCACGTTTTCCTGAGTCTGACCTCATTTTAAAGCAATTAAAACACAAGCGCGTCAACTGGAAACTCATCTCACGCGGACTGGACCTCACGTGATGTTCGCTGTCATAGTAACGTTTACTCTAAGCGCTACTCCACGCATGCGCGTCATTTTGCATCGGATTACTTGTAGTGAGCATATAAACGAAGATTTTCCATCAGATTGTTGAGTAGAGTGTGCATATAAACACCTCAGTCTGAATCTGTAATCGGATTGTATTCAATCGGATTGGCAAGAATCTTTGCATGTAAACATAGCCAATGTCTTTCTCTCGCTCACTGTCACTCACTATCTCTTTTACTCACTCACTCACTCACCTCAGTCACTCACTCACCTCAGTCACTCACTCACTCACCTACCTCAGTCACTCACCTCACTCACCTACCTCAGTCACTCACTCACCCACCTCAGTCACTCACTCACCCACCTCAGTCAATCACTCACCCACCTCACTCACCTACCTCAGTCACTCACTCACTCACCTCAGTCACTCACTCACTCACCTCCGTCACTCACTCACCTACCTCAGTCACTCACTCACCTCACTCACCTACCTCAGTCACTCACTCACTCACCTCAGTCACTCACTCACCTCACTCACCTACCTCAGTCACTCACTCACCTCACCTCAGTCAGTCACTCACTCACTCACCTCAGTCAGTCACTCACTCACTCCAGTCACTCACTCACTCACCTCAGTCACTCACTCACCTACCTCAGTCACTCACCTCACTCACCTACCTCAGTCACTCACTCACCCACCTCAGTCACTCACTCACCCACCTCAGTCACTCACTCACTCACTCACCTCACTCACCTACCTCAGTCACTCACTCACCTACCTCAGTCACTCACTCACCTACCTCAGTCACTCACTCACCTCACCTCAGTCACTCACTCACTCACCTACCTCAGTCACTCACTCACCTCAGTCACTCACTCACTCACCTCAGTCACTCACTCACCTACCTCAGTCACTCACTCACCTCACTCACCTACCTCAGTCACTCACTCACCTCAGTCACTCACCTCACTCACCTCACTCAGTCACTCACTCACCTCAGTCAGTCACTCACCTCAGTCAGTCACTCACCTCAGTCATTCACTCACCTCACTCACTCACCTCAATCACTCACTCACTCAGTCACTCACTCACCCACCTCAGTCACTCACTCACTCACTCACCTCAGTCAGTCACTCACTCACCTCAGTCACTCACTCACTCACCTCAGTCACTCACTCACTCACTCACCTCAGTCACCTCAGTCACTCACTCACCTCACTCACTCACCTCAGTCACTCACTCACCTCAGTCACTCCAGTCACTCACCTCAGTCACTCACTTACTCAGTCACTCACTCACCTCAGTCACTCACCTCACTCACCTCAGTCACTCACTCACTCACCTCAGTCACTCAGTCACTCACTTACTCAGTCACTCACTCACTCACTCCAGTCACTCACTCACTCACCTCAGTCACTCACTCACTTACTCAGTCACTCAGTCACTCACCTCAGTCACTCACTCACTCACTTACCTCACTCACTCACTCACTTACTCAGTCACTCACTCACTCACTTACTCAGTCACTCACTCACTCACTTACTCAGTCACTCACTCACTCACTTACTCAGTCACTCACTCACCTCAGTCACTCACTCACTCACTTACTCAGTCACTCACTCACCTCAGTCACTCACTCACTCACCTGTCACTCACTCACTCACCTGTCACTCACTCAGTCACTCACTCACTCACTCACTCCAGTCACTCACTCACCTCAGTCACTCACTCACCCACCTCAGTCACTCACTCACCTCACTCACTCACCTGATTCACTCACTCACCTCAGTCACTCACTCACTCACCTCAGTCACTCACTCGCCTCAGTCACGCACTCACTCACCTCAGTCACTCACTCACCTCAGTCACTCATTCACTCACTTACTCAGTCACTCACTCACCTCAGTCACTCACTCACCTCACTCACCTCAGTCACTCACCTGTCACTCATTCACCTCAGTCACTCACTCACCTCAGTTACTCACTCACCTCAGTCACTCACTCACTCCAGTCACTCACTCACTCACCTCAGTCACTCACTCACTCACCTCAGTCACTCAGTCACTCACTCACTCAGTCACTCACTCACTCAGTCACTCACTCACTCACCTCAGTCACTCACTCAGTCACTCACTCACCTACCTCAGTCACTCACTCACTCACTCCAGTCACTCACTCACTCAGTCACTCACCTACCTCAGTCACTCACTCACTCACCTCAGTCACTCACTCACTCACCTCACTCACTCAGTCACTCACTCACTCACCTCAGTCACTCACTCACCTCAGTCACCTACCTCAGTCACTCACTCACCTACCTCAGTCACTCACTCACTCACCTCAGTCACTCACTCACTCACTCAGTCACTCACTCACTCACCCCAGTCACTCACTCACCTCAGTCACTCACTCACCTCACTCACTCAGTCACCTCACTCACTCAGTCACCTCACTCACTCAGTCACCTCACTCACTCAGTCACTCACTTACTCAGTCACTCACTCACTCACCTCAGTCACTCACTCACCTCACTCACCTCAGTCACTCACCTACCTCAGTCACTCACTCACTCACCTACCTCAGTCACTCACTCACCTCAGTCACTCACTCACTCACCTCAGTCACTCACTCACTCACTCACTCAGTCAGTCACTCACTCACTCACTTAGTCACTCCAGTCACTCACTCACCTCAGTCACTCACTCACTCAGTCACTCACTCACTCAGTCTCTCACTCACCTCAGTCACTCACTCACCTCACTCACTCACCTCAGTCACTCACCTCAGTCACTCACTCACCTCAGTCACTCACCTCAGTCACCTCAGTCACTCACTCACCTACCTCAGTCACTCACTCACTCACCTCAGTCACTCACTCACTCACCTCACTCACTCACCTCAGTCACTCACTCACCTCAGTCACTCACTCACCTCACTCACTCACTCACCTCAGTCACTCACTCACCTCAGTCACTCACTCACTCAGTCACTCACTCACTCAGTCACTCACTCACCTCACTCACCTACCTCAGTCACTCACTCACTCACCTCACTCACTCACTCACCTCAGTCACTCACCTCAGTCACCTACCTCAGTCACTCACTCACCTCACTCACCTACCTCAGTCACTCACTCACTCACCTACCTCAGTCACTCACTCACCTCAGTCACTCACTCACCTCACTCACCTACCTCAGTCACTCACTCACTCACCTCAGTCAGTCACTCACTCCAGTCACTCACTCACTCACCTCAGTCACTCACTTACTCAGTCACTCACTCACTCAGTCACTCACTCAATCACCTCAGTCACTCACTCACCTCAGTCACCCACTCACTCTCCTCACTCACCTACCTCAGTCACTCACTCACCTCAGTCACTCACTCACCTCAGTCACTCACTCACTCTCCTCACTCACCTACCTCAGTCACTCACTCACTCACTTACTTACTCAGTCGGTCACTCACTCACTCCAGTCACTCACTCACCTCAGTCACTCACTCACTCAGTCACTCACTCACCTCAGTCACTCACTCACCTCAGTCACTCACCTCACTCACCTACCTCAGTCACTCACTCACTCACCTCAGTCACTCACTCACTCACTTACTCAGTCACTCACTCACTTACTCAGTCACTCACTCACTCAGTCAGTCACTCAGTCACTTACTCAGTCAGTCACTCAGTCACTTACTCAGTCACTCACTCAATCACCTCAGTCACTCACTCACCTCAGTCACTCACTCACTCACCTCAGTCACTCACTCACTCACCTCAGTCACTCACTCACCTCAGTCACTCACTCACTCTCCTCACTCACCTACCTCAGTCACTCACTCACTCACCTCAGTCACTCACCTCAGTCACTCACTCACTCAGTCACTCACTCACTCAGTCACTCAGTCAGTCACTCACTCACTTACTCAGTCACTCACTTACTCACTCCAGTCACTCACTCAGTCACTCACTCACCTCAGTCACTCACTCACCTCAGTCACTCACTCACCTCAGTCACTCACCTCACTCACCTACCTCAGTCACTCACTCACTCACCTCAGTCACTCACCTCAGTCCCTCAGTCACTCACCTCAGTCACTCACTCACTCACCTCAGTCAGTCACTCACTCACCTCAGTCAGTCACTCACTCACCTCAGTCACTCACTCACCCACCTCAGTCACTCACTCACCTCAGTCACTCACTCACCTCAGTCACTCACTCACTTACTCAGTCACCTCAGTCACTCACTCACCTCACTCACTCACCTCAGTCACTCACTCACCTCAGTCACTCCAGTCACTCACTCACCTCAGTCACTCACTTACTCAGTCACTCACTCACCTCAGTCACTCACTCACTCACCTCAGTCACTCACTTACTCAGTCACTCACTCACTCACCTCAGTCACTCACTCACTTACTCAGTCACTCACTCACTCACCTCAGTCACTCACTCACTCACTTACCTCAGTCACTCACTCACCTCAGTCACTCACTCACCTCAGTCACTCACTCACTTACTCAGTCACTCAGTCACTCACCTCAGTCACTCACTCACTTACCTCAGTCACTCACTCACCTCAGTCACTCACTCACTCACTCCAGTCACTCACTCACTCACCTCAGTCACTCACTCACCTACCTCAGTCACTCACTCACCTACCTCAGTCACTCACTCACCTCACTCACCTACCTCAGTCACTCACTCACCTCAGTCACTCACTCAGTCACTCACCTCACTCACTCACTCACCTCACTCACTCACCTCAGTCAGTCACTCACTCACCTCACTCACCTACCTCAGTCACTCACTCACCTCAATCACTCACTCACCTCAATCACTCACCTCAGTCACTCACCCACTTCAGTCAGTCACTCACTCACCTCAGTCAGTCACTCACTCACCTCACTCACCTCAGTCACCTCAGTCACTCACTCACCTCACTCACTCACCTCAGTCACTCACTCACCTCAGTCACTCACTTACTCAGTCACTCACTCACCTCACTCACTCACCTCAGTCACTCACTCACTCACCTCAGTCACTCACTCACTCACTCAGTCACTCACTCACTCACTTACTCAGTCACTCACTCACTCACCTCAGTCACTCACTCACTCACTTACTCAGTCACTCACTCACCTCAGTCACTCACGCACTCACTTACTCAGTCACTGACTCACCTCAGTCACTCCCTCACTCAGTCACTAACTCACCTCAGTCACTCACTCACCTACCTGTCACTCACTCACTCACCTGTCACTCACTCAGTCACTCAGTCACTCCAGTCACTCACTCACCTCAGTCACTCACTCGAGTCACTCACTCACCTCAGTCACTCACTCACTCACCTCAGTCACGCACTCACTCACCTCAGTCACTCACTCACCTCAGTCACTCACTCACCTCACTCACCTCAGTCACTCACTTGTCACTCATTCACCTCAGTCACTCACTCACCTCAGTCACTCACTCACTCCAGTCACTCACTCACTCACCTCAGTCACTCACTCACTCACCTCAGTCACTCACTCACTCACCTCAGTCACTCACTCAGTCACTCACTCACCTACCTCAGTCACTCACTCACTCACCTACCTCAGTCACTCACTCACTCACCTACCTCAGTCACTCACTCACCTCAGTCACTCACTCACTCACCTCAGTCACTCACTCACTCACGTCACTCACTCACCTCAGTCACTCACTCACTCAGTCACTCACTCACCTCAGTCACTCACTCACCTCACTCACTCAGTCACTCACTCACTCACCTCAGTCACTCACTCACCTCACTCACCTCAGTCACTCACTCACTCCAGTCACTCACTCACTCCAGTCACTCACTCACTCCAGTCACTCACTCACCTCAGTCACTCACTCACTCCAGTCACTCACTCACCTCAGTCACTCACCTACCTCAGTCACTCACTCACTCACCTCAGTCACTCACCTACCTCAGTCACTCACCTACCTCAGTCACTCACTCACTCACCTCAGTCACTCACTCACTCACTCAGTCAGTCACTCACTCACTCAGTCAGTCACTCACTCAGTCACTCACTTAGTCACTCCAGTCACTCACTTAGTCACTCCAGTCACTCACTCACCTCAGTCACTCACTCACTCAGTCACTCACTCACTCAGTCTCTCACTCACCTCACTCACTCACCTCAGTCACTCACTCACTCACCTCAGTCACTCACTCACTCACCTCAGTCACTCACTCACCTCACTCACTCACCTCAGTCACTCACTCACTCAGTCACTCACTCACCTCAGTCACTCACTCACCTCACTCACCTACCTCAGTCACTCACTCACCTCACTCACTCACTCACCTCACTCACTCACCTCAGTCACTCACTCACTCACCTCAGTCACTCACTCACTCACCTCAGTCACTCACTCACTCCAGTCACTCACTCACTCCAGTCACTCACTCACCTCAGTCACTCACTCACTCCAGTCACTCACTCACCTCAGTCACTCACCTACCTCAGTCACTCACTCACTCACCTCAGTCACTCACCTACCTCAGTCACTCACCTACCTCAGTCACTCACTCACTCACCTCAGTCACTCACTCACTCACTCAGTCAGTCACTCACTCACTCAGTCAGTCACTCACTCAGTCACTCACTTAGTCACTCCAGTCACTCAGTCACTCCAGTCACTCACTCACCTCAGTCACTCACTCACTCAGTCACTCACTCACTCAGTCTCTCACTCACCTCACTCACTCACCTCAGTCACTCACTCACTCACCTCAGTCACTCACTCACCTCACTCACTCACCTCAGTCACTCACTCACTCAGTCACTCACCTCAGTCACTCACTCACTCAGTCACTCACTCACCTCAGTCACTCACTCACCTACCTCAGTCACTCACTCACCTCACTCACTCACTCACCTCACTCACTCACCTCAGTCACTCACTCACTCACCTCAGTCACTCACTCACTCCAGTGACTCACTCACTCACCTCAGTCACTCACTCACTCCAGTGACTCACTCACCTCAGTCACTCACTCACCTACCTCAGTCACTCACTCACTCACCTCAGTCACTCACTCACCTCAGTCACTCACTCACCTCAGTCACTCCAGTCACTCACCTCAGTCACTCAGTCACTCACTCACCCACTCACCTTGCTCACTCACTCACTCACCTCAGTCACTCACCTCAGTCACTCACTCACCTCAGTCAGTCACTCACTCACCTCAGTCAGTCACTCACTCACCTCAGTCACTCACTTACTCAGTCACTCACTCACCTCAGTCACTCACTCACTCACCTCAGTCACTCACTTACTCAGTCACTCACCTCAGTCACCTACCTCAGTCACTCACTCACTCACCTACCTCAGTCACTCACCTCACTCACCTACCTCAGTCACTCACCTCACTCACCTACCTCAGTCACTCACTCACTCACCTCAGTCACTCACTCACCTCAGTCACTCACTCACTCACCTCAGTCACTCACTCACTCTCCTCACTCACCTACCTCAGTCACTCACTCACCTCAGTCACTCACTCACTCACTCAGTCACTCACTCACTCACTTACTCAGTCAGTCACTCACTCACTTACTCAGTCACTCACTTACTCACTCCAGTCACTCACTCACCTCAGTCACTCACTCACTCAGTCACTCACTCACCTCAGTCACTCACCCACTCACCTCAGTCACCCACTCACTCACCTCAGTCACTCACTCACTCACCTCAGTCACTCACTCACTCACCTCAGTCACTCACTCACCTCAGTCAGTCACTCACTCACCTCAGTCAGTCACTCACTCACCTCAGTCACTCACTCACCTCAGTCACCTCAGTCACTCACTCACCTCACTCACCTCAGTCACCTCACTCACCTCAGTCACCTCAGTCACTCACCTCAGTCACTCACTCACTCACCTCAGTCACTCACTCACTCACCTCAGTCACTCCAGTCACTCACTCACCTCAGTCACTCACTTACTCAGTCACTCACTTACTCAGTCACTCAGTCACTCCAGTCACTCACTCACCTCAGTCACTCACTTACTCAGTCACTCACTTACTCAGTCACTCACTTACTCAGTCACTCAGTCACTCACTCACCTCAGTCACTCAGTCACTCACTCACTCACCTCAGTCACTCACTCACTCACTTACTCAGTCACTCACCTCAGTCACTCACTCACTCACTTACCTCAGTCACTCACTCACCTCAGTCACTCAGTCACTCACTCAGTCACTCACTCACTCACTTACTCAGTCACTCACTCACTCACTTACTCACTCACTTACTCAGTCACTCACTCACTCACCTCAGTCACTCACTCACTCACTTACTCAGTCAGTCACTCAGTCACTTACTCAGTCAGTCACTCAGTCACTTACTCAATCACCTCAGTCACTCACTCACCTCAGTCACTCACTCACCTCAGTCACTCACTCACCTACCTCAGTCACTCAGTCACTCACCTCAGTCACTCACTCACTCACTCAGTCACTCACTCACTCACTCAGTCACTCACTCACTCACTTACTCAGTCAGTCACTCACTCACTTACTCACTCACTCACTTACTCAGTCAGTCACTCACTCACTTACTCAGTCACTCACTCACTCACCTCAGTCACTCACCTCAGTCACTCACTCACCTACCTCAGTCACTCACTCACTCACTCACCTCAGTCACTCACTCACCTCAGTCACTCACTCACTCACCTCAGTCACTCACTCACTCACTCCAGTCACTCACTCACTCACTCACCTGTCACTCACTCACTCACCTGTCACTCACTCACTCACCTGTCACTCACTCACTCACCTGTCACTCACTCAGTCACTCACTCACTCACCTCAGTCACTCACTCACTCACCTCAGTCACTCACTCACTCACTCCAGTCACTCACTCACTCACTCACCTGTCACTCACTCACTCACTCACTCACCTCAGTCACTCACTCACTCGTCACTCACTCAGTCACTCACTCACTCACCTCAGTCACTCACTCACAGTCACTCACTCAGTCACTCACTCAGTCACTCACTCACTCACTCACCTGTCACTCACCTCAGTCACTCACTCACTCACTCACCTGTCACTCACCTCAGTCACTCACTCACTCACTCACCTCAGTCACTCACTCACTCACTCACCTCAGTCACTCACTCACTCACTCACTCACTCACCTCAGTCACTCACTCACTCAGTCACTCACTCACCTCAATCATTCACTCACTCACTCACTCACTCACTCACCTCAATCACTCACCTCAATCACTCACCTCAATCACTCACCTCAATCACTATCATACTCACTCCCGCATTATTTCTTTCACTCTCTTGTGCAGTTACTCACTGCCTACCGCAGCAATGCCATCAGCCTACAGCAGCAATGATTATAAAAGTCAGGCAGAAAATTCAGAACACACAGTTAAACTCTACAAACCTGCTGCCTTACAATGTGTAACGGCTGATGAATGTTCAGACGAGCGCAGAGCAGGCTATAGTAAAACGTTTTTTATGTAGGGAGAATCCTTAATCGAAGTACAAGCAGTCGAGGGTCGGTACACACGAAATCAAAACAGAGTCCAAAAGGGTAAGGCAAAAGTCGTAAACACAAAAACAGGCAGAAACACAAAAACAAGGCTCGGTAATGCACGGGGATGTACCAATACTTCGCAAAGACAAAACGTGGTAGACAAACAGTTATAGTCCTTGAAACAGGTGTAAACAATCAATACTCAGGTGAGCGTGAACGTTGGTAGGCGGATGGCTGAGAGTTCCTGATCATGTGACCTCCCAGTGAATTCTGGGAGTTGGAGTGCTGGACGGAGTGAGGGCTGTCGGTCTCCGCTACAGAAGGCATGACACAATGCCAATCCAGATCTTGAGAATATTGTAACTACTACAGAGAGGCTGGAATCGTTTACCTTACTTCAACAAACTGAGATAATTAATTTTTTTTCCTCCATAAAATCTTCTAATTACGTATTAGATGTCAATAATAAACTCCTCTCTTAGTTTTGGCTCTATTCCAAAAACTCTTAAATTAGAAGTTATTAAACTTCTGATTAAGAAAGCTAGTCTTGATCTCTGCAAACTATCACATTATAGACCTATCTCAAATCTTCCCTTTATATCAAAGATCTTGGAAAAAATTGTCGCAAAACAGTTAAGTTCCTATATGCACAGGACATATACATGAAAAATTTCAGTATGGTTTTAGGCCACATCATAGTACAGAGATAGCACTAGTAAAAAGTTGTAAATGATCTCTTATTATTCTCTGAACAAGGAAATGTATCTTTGCTAGTCCTCCTTGATCTTAGTGCGGCATTTGATACGATAGACCACTCTATCATACTAGATAGACTAGAAAATCATGTAGGGGTAACAGGGATAGCTCTTTCCTGGTTAAGATCTTACCTGACTGGTTGCTATCAGTTAGTAAATGTAAACGGCGAATCATCTGTTCTTGCAAAAGTATGGTGTTCCACAAGGCTCTGTTTTAAGACCTATACTATTCCCTTTATATATACTACCACTGGGGTGCCATTATCAGTAAACACAACATCAATTTCCACTGCCTCACTGATGACACACAGTTATATATATCAACCAAATCAGATGATAAACTTCAACTTAACAAGACTAAGGACTGTATAAAAGACATAAAAGACTGGATGTCAAGTAACTTTCTCCTACTCAACTCTATCTAATTCAATACTTAAACTTAATAGTTTCTCAGTTGCATCAGGTACATCTGTAAAAAAAAATCTTGGTGTCACGATAGATCTCGATCTGTACTTCAATTCACATATAACCAATATTATTAGAATAGCTTTCCTGCATCTCTGCAATATTACCAAATTAAGAAATGAACTGTCTCTACATGATGCAGAAAAGCTAGTTCATGCATTTATTACCTAGATTACTGTAATGTCCTGCTGTCTGGATGTTCCAGCAAAAGCCTTAACAAGCTTCAGTTAGTCCAGAACGCTGTAGCCAGAGTCCTCACAAGAACCAGAAAGTTTGACTATATCAGCCCAGATTTATCAAACCTACACTGATTTCCAGTTGAACTGCACATTGATTACAAAATTCTTTTACTGACATATAAAGCTCTAAATGGACTCACCCCTCAGTACTTGAGTGAACTTCTCTCTTATGAACCATCACGCCTACTTAGATCACAAGGTGCTACTTACTTACTATTAGTACTTAGAATTAATAAAGTTACATCAGGGGTAGAGCGTTCTCATACAAAGCCCCCCAGCTTTGGAATAATCTTCCAGTCAGTGTTCAGGACTCAGAAACAGCCTCAGTCTTTAAGTCTAGGCTAAAAATCTACTTGTTTAGTCAAGCTTTTGGTAATTAGTTTTTCCTGTTAGACAAAAGGGGCAGATCTGGGGGTTCATGGACACAGAGTTTTATAGTAAACTGGGAGTGTTGTTGGTGTCGCCGCTGCTCTCACGCGTTCAGTCAAGTTTGCTGACGGTGGAGTGGAGGGGTGCTCTCAGGGTGCCCTCATGTCTCTGTTACCTTTCTTGCTCTCCCTCTTAGTTAGGCTGTAATAGAAAAACCTGCCAGAGTCTCTGATGCACTCTGTTAGCACTGTAAATTGGGCTCAGTCACTCTTTACAGAACTAACTCTCTGTGTGTTTTCTTTTTCTTTGCAGAGTTGAACAGCTGCCCATCCTGCGCAGTCTGATGCTGTTGCTTCTTCTGCCTTAATCGGGTGCCCACTACTCGCTGGATCGTTTTGACCACCATGGAACTTCTTACTGTACAACACTGTGCAAACCTCACCTGCATTAACTGACCTTTCTGAGGATGCTGCTGCTTCTGCACAGGCTCAGACTATTTAATTATAATCATTGCTTCACCTTTTTTTCCCCCATTTCTGCATTTGAATTTTTTTTTTACAAATGTTGTTTGCTATCTGGTGTTGACCAGAGGAGGATGGGTTCCCCTTTTGAGTCTTGGTTCCTCTCAAGGTTTCTTCCTCTTGCTCTTAGGGAGTTTTTCCTTGCCATTGTCTCACTCCTCACTCTTTCACTTTTTCACTCACTCGTTGTCTCACCCTTTCTCTCACTCACATTTATTCACTGTCTGTTATTTACTCTCACTTTCACTCACTCACTCTCTCACTTACTATCCCTTTTACTCAGTCACTATCTATATCACTCACTGTCACTCACTCACTCACTCACTTACTCTCTCACTCACCCATTATCTCTTTCACCGACTGTCACTCATTTGTTTTACTCACTCTTACACATTTTTACTCACTCGTTATCTCACTCTTTCACTCACTCACTCACTCACTATCTCTTTCACTCACTATCTCACTCACTATCTCACTCGCTATCTATACCACTCACTCACATACTCACTCATTCACTCACTAACTATCTATTTCACTCACTAACTCACTCACTCACTATCTCTTTCACATACTGTCACTCAAAATCTTTCACGCACTCTCACTTTTTCACTTACTCTTTATCTCACTCTTTCACTCACTATTTTCCTCACTCACTATCCTTTATTTACTCTTTTACTCACTATATCTTTCACTCAGTCACTCACTATCATAATCACTCACTCACTCACTCACTCACTCGCTCACTATCATACTTACTCCCTCACTATCTCTTTTACACATTCTCACTCATTTACCCACTCTTTCACTCACTCACTATCTTTTACTCTCTCACTCACCATCATACTCACTCACTCCCTCATTCTTTCACTATCTTTCACTATCTTACTCACTCACTCACTCTCTCATTCTCTCACTCATTCACTCACTATCATATTCACTCACTATCATACTTACTCACTCACTATCATGCTAACTCACTCACTATCTCACTGACTCACTTTTACTATCTCACTCATTTACTCACTCACACTCATTCTCTCACTATCTCACTTTCATTGTCTATCTCTTTCACTCACTATCACACTCACTCTCTCACTATCTCACTCACTTACTTTCCCTGTCTATCTCTTTCACTCACTATCTCACTTACTTTCACTCACTATCTGACTCATACACTTGCAATCTCACTCACTCTCATCACTTTCACTATCTTTCACTATCTTACTCACTTACTCACTCTCTCATTCTCTCACTCATTCACTCACTATCATATTCACTCACTATCATACTTACTCACTCACTATCTCACTGACTCACTTTTACTATCTCACTCATTTACTCACTCACACTCATTCTCTCACTATCTCACTTTCACTGTCTATCTCTTTCACTCACTATCACACTCACTCTCTCACTATCTCACTTTCCCTGTCTATCTCTTTCACTCACTATCTCACTTACTTTCACTCACTATCTGACTCATACACTTGCAATCTCACTCACTCACTCTCATCACTTTCACTCACTCACTCACTAACTCCCTTGCTCTCTCACTATCTCTTTCACCCACAGATTAATTCAAAACATTACCAGTGGTGTAACTTGAGGGCAGGGTGGGCAGTCACACTGGGGCCAGCGGCAACCAAGCCCGTGCACAGACCCTTCTCCTGTTGGGGAAAAATCTCTCCCTCACCCCTCTGCCCCCTGATCTCTCACGCTATTGGTCTTCTTAACTGGCCTTCTCTAGGTGTAACCAGTTAATACTCAGGAGACTGAGAGCGGTGATTGGAGCAAGATGGAGGACTGAGAACCATGTGATCCCCCTGGGGATTCTGGGAATTGGAGTCCCTAGAGGCCTCTGAGGCTGAGGGACGTGTGACAACAGACAGTTTGTGTAAAATCAGTTGTAAGAAAAATATGCTAGGAAGCAGAAACTGGACTATTATTTTAAGCAAACGCTGAACATGCCATCATTAATTAATATTATTAGAGACTTCACAGAGTATTATGGGGAACACAGACATTACATCATGCATACAAAAATACTGTTACATTTGAATTTAAAATGTCGTATGGAATGGAGCATTATTTACACTGGACTGTTTAGGTGATTGAGTTGATTATGGTACTGTCATGGATGGGTATCATACTAAGTAGGCTATCTGGTATCACAAGATCTACATTTTAAGTCTGGAATCACTTCTTATCCTAAACAAATAATAACAGACACCTTAGGAAATAAAAGATAAAGAATGAATACAAATGAACAAATACAATATCCATTGTGATTTGATGTGTGTTAGCAAAACTATTATCTAAATCTTTCCTGGATGAAGCGTAATATTATTAGTCACCATCCAATACCTAGTATATCTTTCCTTCATTAAATCAAATCAGGTGCTGCTGATGGAATTGAACATATCCATGCGATGGCTGGAGTGCTGTGAGAAGTCAAGTATTAACCTGTGTTCTTTTAACAGTATTCCTCTAACTTACACAATAAAATAACTTCACTATCAAAAAACACATTATTTTTAATGCATTTACAAAATACTATTTTTAATTTTATTATCGAATAAATTAGATGTATTATTAAATACACAGACTTTCTAAACCGCTTTCCTTTTGGGTCGCGGGGGTGGTGGTGCTGGAGCCTATCCCAGCACCACCAAGGCAGGATACACCCTGGACAGGTTGCCAGCCCATTGCTGGGGAGGCAAACAAACAGACATATACATCCACACTCACACCTAGGGCAATTTAGCATGTCTAATTTGCCTGACTGCATGCCTTTGGACTGTGGGAGGAACCTAGAAGACCCGGAGGAAACCCACGCAGACCATGCAAACTCCACACAGAAAGGACCCTGGTCTCCCAGCCAGGGAACCAAACCCAGGCCCTTCCTGCTGTTAGGCGACAGTGCTACCCACTGTGCCACCCTTATAAATTATATTAAATGTATAATAGATAATTTATATCTATTGTTAAATACATTAGATGGAGTGGCATACCGTGAGACCATCAACTTGTTTGAGATATAACAATATCAAATAAACTAAATTACATTGTCATTTTTTTTATTCAAAGTTTTTTTTTTTATGGTGGGGGGCCATATGATCCTAGTTATGCCACTGGCTCTGGATGTAGGTGATTTGTTTTGCCACCATCTGGAGTGTTGTACAGCTTCAGCTGTTAGAAAACATGCAAAACTAGCTTTTCCTCTATGTTGGTAACTAGAGGGAAAAGTTAATTTCACTAATCCCTGGAGAGGAACTACAGTCTTTCTTTGGTATTCACATCTAAAGATCTAAAAAAATATTTCTGTTAACACTGAAAAAAAGATGAAAAAAGTTACGTTTTTTATCTTTATGATTTCCAAAAATTGAAACAGATATGCTACAGAACGAACTACATTAAATATCAACGTCTAATATTATAAACCTATTATTTTCTCACGTTACTCATCTTGTCCATCTCAGTGACAGCCTATAGAATTTTTTAACAAACAGCTTAATTATATTCAAGTGTCTATGCATGTTCATTTGTACTCTTCGTATACACAAGGATATAGTAAGTTTTGTGCTTGCGTTTATGAGAAATTCCTGGAGGGGATAGAGATACCTTCCCCTCGAGTGAGGCGCTGTGAAAACCTGAATGAAAGTTTTCAGATTTATTGTTAGATACCAGGTATGCAGTTCATACTTAAACAGGAAAGTTTAAAATGGGTCAGTAATTACAGCAGAATTCATGTTTTCTTTTTTAAGGCAGTCTTGAACGCATTTGGGAAAATGCCAGTTGACAAATGTTAAAATGTCATTTTGCATACAATCAAAAGTCTTAAAATATGATTTAGGAACAGGATCAACACAACATATAATAGATCTTACTTTGTCTGCACCAATTTTAAGTTACTGATAGATACTAACAGAAGTCATAGCCGAAATAGGCGACAAGAAGTTATAGCAGAAATAGGCGACTGGTTGTGGCAGTTGTGGGAAGTCATCGTAGCTGTCTGAGTTATGTCTAATCAAAGCTATTTTAACTTGGAAGTAGAAGCAAAACATTTCAAATTTATGACAGTGAGTTGAGTTTTACTTATTACTGAATTATATTGACATATATGAGGATTGTGTCCACTTGCTTAAAAATGCTAGAGTAAAATCACTTAGTAGTTATAAGTAAATAGCATGGTAGAGTCGGGTTAACACAAACATCAAACAGGCATTCAGGGCAGCTCCCCACCCCCACTTTGGAAACTCGGACCATCTCTCTGTCATGCTAATTCCAGCACACAGGTCACTGTTAACCAGAAGCAGGCCATTTGTGAAGCAGATGAGGACCTGGCAGAGGGAGCAATTTCAGCACTTCAATACTGTTTTTTGGACTGACTGAAATGTGTTCAGAGAGGCTGTCACTGTCAATCTGGGGGAGTATGCTGAGTCTGTGACGGGATTCATATCCAAGTGTGTGGAAGATGTGACTGTCATCAAGAATATCACCACATGTGCCAACCAGAAACCCTGGCTCACCAGAGAGGTACATGCGCTTTTGAAAGCACGTAATGCTGCCTTCAAGTCTGGGAACAAAGATGCTCTTAGATCTGCTAGAGCCAACTTGAACAGGAGCGTGAGAGCAGCAAGAAGTCAGAAAATCCAGAGTCACTTCACTGACTCAAAATACCCCAGGTGCTTGTGGCAAGATATCCAGTCCACGCTGCTGTGTGGAGCCCGCAGTGACGTAGTGACGTACAGACGACGCACAGATGCACAGACCGCTGACCCGCCGCTCCAGCGCTATCTTTCTGCTAAGTTCCTAAATCAACCAAAAACGGTAAGTTCCTGCAATACCATGGCTACTGCTGGTTTCTTTGCCTGCTCAGAGTGTGGCATGTTTAGTTTAATCCCCTTTTCCACCTCTAGCGATAATGATAGTGGCTATGTTTGTGCTAAGTGCCAGCTAGTTAGCTCCCTGGTGGAAAAGGTGGACCAGCTAGAGGTGCACATCCGGGATTTATTAAGGGACAGACAGCGAGATTCACCGCTAGCAGCCCTGGGTGCCTTAGGGAGAGTCAGCACCCCCTCGACTCCGGCGTTAGAGCCCTCACAGCGGGGTGAATGGGTGACGTCTCGGCGACATAGCCGGAAAGCTAAGGCTAATGCTAACGCTGAGGCCAAAGCTAGCCCACCAGAACACCACGTTCCTCTGATTCACGTGTCAAACAGGTTTGCCCCGCTCAGCGAAACACCCGCTGAGGAGCCTGTTAAAAGTGCTCTGGTTATAGGAGACTCGATCGTTCGACACGTGAAATTAGCTACTCCTTTAGGGGCGCCAGCAGTTAACAGTTAGCTGTTTACCGGGAGCCAGAGCGGCAACCTTAGACTGTTAGCTAATAAGAGATATTCGAGGATAGTCATCCATGTAGGGGCCAATGATATTTGTCTGCGGCAGTCTGAGGTAACTAAGGGTAACATTAGAGAGGTGATTAAACTGGCCCAGACGATGTCCGATGCCGTAATCTGCTCTGGTCCCATCCCAATGCGGCGCGGCGCTGAAGCCTACAGCAGACTCTCAGCGTTAAACTGCTGGATGTCCAAGTGGTGTTCGGAAAATGAAGTGGGCTTTATAGATAATTGGTTACATTTCGAGGGCAAGCCTGGTCTTATAGGTAGGGATGGTGTCCACCCCACGCGGGAGGGTGCTGCCTTACTTTCTTGCAGCATAGCACATAGTCTTTTAGTTAGTCGGCAGAGTAGTGTAAACAGCTGCTGACAATCCAGAGCCGGGACCAGGCCACAGACAGACAGGCTAAACCAACCGTCTGCGAACCACCTTGAGGCGTCACCTAGGATCCACTATATTGAGACTGTCTCTTTGCCCCGAATTAAATCAAAATCTAAACGTAGAAAAACTCAATCAGCCCACTTCAATAACCTAATCAATATTAAATCATATTTAGATGATAGCAGCAACACCTCAGTTCTAAAATTTTGGGTTATTCAATATAAGATCACTAAACTCAAAAGCAGTCATCATAAATGAAATAATAAGTGATCATAAATTTGACGTTTTCTGTCTCACTGGAACATGGGTTAGACAGGATGAATATTCAGCACTAAATGAAGCCACCTCTATAGGCTATAATTATGTACACAGCCCAAGATTATCAGGCAAAGGAGGTGGATTATGTGTAATCTACCAGAATACCCTAGATATCAGTCAGAAACAATGTGACACTTTCACTTCTTTTGAGGTTCTTTCCATTAACATTACAAATCCGGCCAAATAAAAGAACGCATTTTCATTATTTAACATTTACAGACCACCAGGGCCCTACACAGAATTTTTTAAAGAATTTAGTGATTTCGCTGCAAACCTAGCTGTGTGCAATGATAAAGTAATAATTGTAGGAGATTTTAATATCCATTTTGAGAAGGCAGATGACCCACTAAAAAAGGCATTTACTTCAATCCTAGACTCTGTTGGTATTACCCAAAATGTAACAGGGCCTACGCGCTACTGTAGTCACACTTTAGATCTAGTTCTGACACTTGGACTTGACATAGACAGGCTTAGTATCCTACCGCAAACCTCAGTAATCTCTGACCATTACTTAATTTCTTATGAGCTACGTCTTAGCCATAGCATATGTACGTCCCCTCGCTATTCTACAAAGCGCTCAATAAAACCATTTACCGCCCTGCAATTCATAGAAAACCTCCCAGAACTAACAACCCTAGTCTCCACTCCATCAGACCCAATGGAGCTAGATGTACTAACCAACTATTTAGAAAATACCTTTCGATCTACTTTAGAAAATGTGGCGCCACTTAAAATCAAAAGGATAAGACAGAAAAAGCTCGCCCCATGGTACGATGATAAAACCCGTACCTTAAAACAAACAGTACGGAAACTAGAGCGGAAATGGCGATCAACCAAGCTAGAAGTGTTCCACTTTGCCTGGAAGAAAAGCCTTATAGAGTATAGAAATGCTCTCAATAAGGCTCGCTCAGCATATCTGGCCTCGCTATGGCCGAGAATAATAAATATAATCCTAGAGTACTGTTTAGTGTGATTTCCAGAATTACAAAAAATCAGGCAGGCACTGAACCACAAATTCCGGCGACTCTCACCAGTGATGTTTTTATGGACTTTTTTAATAATAAAATTGAAAATATTAGACAACAAATTCAACCACAGTATTAAATCCAACTTGGCTGTCATCTGATGTGGCTGATATAAAACATAACATAGTTGCAGAGGAAAGGCTGGAAACTTTCTATCCACTACCACAGTTAGAACTAGAGAAGATTATCTCCTCTGCAAATTGTACAACCTGCACACTTGATGCAATCCCCTCAAAATTACTCAAAGAAGTACTACCAATTATCATTAATCCTCTTTTAACTATAGTAAACTCATCCCTTAGCCTGGGCCATGTACCCAGAGCTTTTAAACTAGCAGTTATTAAGCCTCTGATCAAGAAACCAAACCTTGACGCTAGCGTATTGTCTAATTACAGGCCTATTTCTAACCTACCATTTATATCTAAGATCTTAGAAAAAGCTGTAGCCCAACAACTTAGTTCATATCTACATAAGAACCACATATATGAAAAATTCCAATCTGGATTCAGGCCACATCACAGCACTGAGACAGCTCTAGTTAAGATAACAAATGATCTTCTTCTTGCCTCTGATCAAGGCTACGTATCCCTGTTGGTACTACTTGACCTCAGCGCAGCTTTCGATATGATAGACCATAATATTCTCCTAGAAAGGTTAGAAAACATGGTTGGAATCACAGGGACAGCCCTATCGTGGTTCAAATCTTACTTATTTTAGGACCATTATTATTTACATTATACATGTTACCGTTAGGCACAGTTATAAGTAGCCATGGCATTAACTTTCACTGTTACGCAGACGATACGCAATTGTACATATCAGCCAAGCCTGACAAATAAAGTGACAAATACAGGTTAAAGAAAATAGAGGACTGTGTAAAAGATGTGAAAGGCTGGATGTTACATAACTTCCTCCTTCTAAACAGTAACAAAACAGAGGTTCTCCTTCTGGGTCCAAAAGTGGCAAGAAATAAATTACCAGATTTAATTTTAAATCTTGCTGACTTTCCAGTTATACCTGGTTCAGCAGCAAAAAATCTTGGCATCATAATTGATCCAGATTTATCATTTGATCAACACATAGGCAGTATCACTAGGACAGCTTTTTTACATCTTCGCAACATCGCCAAAATAAGAAATGCCTTATCACTGCATGATGCAGAAACATTAGTACATGCCTTTATTACTTCAAGGCTAGACTATTGTAATGCACTACTATCAGGATGCACCAGCAGGACTTCAACTACTTCAACTAGTTCAAAATGCTGCAGCCAGGGTTCTCACTAAAACTAAAAAATTTGATCTTATCAGTCCAGTTCTATCATCACTCCATTGGCTGCCTGTTAAATTCCGTATCGATTACAAAATTCTTTTATTGACGTATAAAGCCCTACATGGGCTCGCTCCTGAGTACCCGCAAGACCTTATTTCCCATTATGAGCCACCACGATTACTCAGATCACAAAGTGCTGGCTTTTTAATAGTTCCCAAAATTCAGAAGGTTTCAGCTGGGGGAAGAGCCTTTTCTTATAAAGCCCCCAAATGCAATCTTCAAATCTAGGCTGAAAACTCACTTGTTTAGTTTAGCTTTTGGTAGTTAATGTTCCCCCTTAGATAAAGGCAGCAGAGCCAGGGGTCCATGGACACAAGGAATTATAGTAAACTGAGACGCTGGTGCTGTTGTCATGCCGCTCGCACGCGATCACTCAGGTTTATGGACGGTGGAGCGGAGGGATGCCAGATTGTTTCAGGGTCCTCCCGTGTCTGTGTGTCCTTTTGGTTCTCTCCTTTTAGTTAAGCTGTTATAGTCAGATTTACCAGAGTCATTAGCCACACTCTGGAAATGTTCACATTCTCTGTTTTACATACACTCAAACAGAACAAAACTAATTCCATCTCCCTACCTTTTTCCGAGTAAACGACTGCCCACCTGCTGGACGGACACTGATGGATGATTGTCTGCGGAGCTCTCCTGCTATCCGCTTCAGACCAGTTGCCCACGCCCTAGTCGCCACCACTTGCCCAGCTACCGCCACTTGACTTGGACTAGCTGCCCACTCCCACTCTACACTGAAGTTTTCATGGACTCCTAACTACTACTACTATTACTACTACTACTACTACTACTACCACTACTATTAATATTAGTAGTATAATAATTTTGTAGGTAGTTTGACCAGAGGAGGATGGGTCCCCCCATGTGAGCCTTGGTTCCTCCCAAGGTTTCTTCCTCAGCTCTGAGGGAGTTTTTCCTTGCCACTGTCGCCCCTGGCTTGCTCACTTGGAGGATTTACATTTCATGTTAAAACTTTGTCTTTAATGGATTTCTGTGAAGCTGCTTTGTGACAACATCAGTTGTAAAAAGCGCTATACAAATAAATTTGACTTGACTTGACATCACAGACTACAGGTACCCCTTCCACCACCCTGCGATGACAACTCACTCCCATCATGATGAAGTGCTTTGAAAAGCTGGTCAGAAATCATATAACATCCAGACTCCCGACAACACTCGACCCACTGCAGTTTGCACTGCCCTGACCGCTCCACTGATGATGCCATATCAGCAGCACTTCACCTAAGTCTGGCCCATAGGGAGAATAAGAACAGCCATGTGGGGATGCTCCTCACTGACTTCATCTCCGCCTTCAATATAGCCATCCCCATGCACTTGGTAAGGAAACTCAGCCCATTAGGCATCAACACCCCACTGTGCAACTGGTCACTGGACTTCCTCACAGACAGACCCCCAGACAGCATGAGTTGGAAGAAACACCTCTAAAACCATCATCATGAACACGAGTTCCGCAGGGCTGTGTGCTGAGCCCTTTGTTGTTCACTCTGATGACTCATGACTGTTGTGGAGAATACAATTTGAACCACATTATTAAGTTCACAGATGATACAACGGTGGTGGGCCTCATCAGCAATGACAATGACTCAGCCTACAGAGAGGAAGTGAACCAACTTGTCATCTGGTGTGACAAGAACAACCTGTCACTTAATGTCAACAAGAGGAGCTTCAGGAGGAAGCACATGGTACATACTCCACTTACAATCCATGGTAACGCTGTGGAGAAGCACCAAGGTTTTGGGATTGCACATCATGGACGACCTGGCATGGACTACAAACACCACCTCCATTGTCAAGAGGGCACAGCAGCGCCTTCACTTCCTGTGACGGATGAGAAAAGCAAATCTCCCCCCTTCTATCCTCACAACTTTCTACAGAGGCACTATAGAGAACATCTTGACCAGCAGCCTCCCAGTGTGGTATGGCAGCTGCACCGCTGCAGACCAGAAGTCCCTTCAGAGAGTGGTGAGGACGGCAGAGAGAATCATCAGAACCCCACTTCCATCCATATAAGATCTACCCGTCACGCTTCCTCAGCAGATACTCAGAGACCCCTCCCACCCTGCCCATGGACTGTTCAGCCTTCTGCCCTCTGGCAAACACTACTGCAGCATGTGGTGCAAGACTACCAGACACAGCAGGAGCTGCTTCCCACAGGCCATCAGACTACTCAACTCCCTCTTACACAACATGCTATCAGGACTGTTGAACTCCTGAATATACACAAAGACTGTCTAACACTTCTATTAGAACTCTGTCTTCTATATAAAAATGCAGCTATTTTTTCTGTGCAATATTTATGTTCTCATTACTTGAGCATTACTTTTATCCTTATTCACCAGTGTCAAGTTTACATTTCCTATTACACTGTGCAATAATACTATCATTGAGAAGAATGTGCATTTTTTTTTTCTATAGAACGTGCAATATTGCTTATATATATATATATATATATATATATATTTATATATATATATATATGTATATATTTATACAACAGTTAGATCCGGCCACGCAAGCCGTTTGGTTGAGAATCGTTCTAACTGTGCTGTTATTTCGCCATAAGACACGAAGCAACGACTTTGACAGCTGTAGGAGACGCTCAAGCCATTAGAGCGTTTTTACTTACTTTGCGCACAAATAGAAAATGGATTTTTTTACGATTACATTTGACCTACAGCCGATTTGGTCAGACTTTAAAGATGAGACTACACTAAATTCCTGTCATTACCACTGAGCAAGCTTTTAGTCGGCAGCTGTGACAGAAGAACATCTAAACAACCTGGATTTAGCCAGAAATGAACTGAATACCAAATCACAGCCGTGATGTTATTTCACGATAACACACTCCCTCTCATGTTCTGTTGCTCTCTCTCTCTCTCTCTCTCTCTCTCTCTCTATATATATATATATATATATATATATATATATATATATATATATATATATACATATGTATGTATATGTAGATAGATAGATTGATAGATTTATATATATATATATATATATAAATAAATATATATATATATATATATATGAAGTGATTTTACATGTATGGGTAATGGGCAGCAAAACTCTGCAATATTGTCAGTGTGTTTTAATAATAAGTAGACATAAACATATTATACAATGGTAATTCCTAATATATAGTCCATAAAATCAATAGATATCAGTTTAGAGTTGATACTGCTATGTACATATGATGTGATTTTACTATAAATATGGGTATTTTGACTACAAATTACTTGACGATTATACAGCAGAATCACTTCATAATTCATAGGTTCATAGTATGATAAACACTGCAATCATGTCTGTTGGCTTATGTTTAGTTTTATTTACTATGTTTAGTTTTATTTATTTAAAAAATACACTGACAATTGCTTTAAAATGCTATAGTAAAATCACTTCATAATTCGTGTGTACATAGTATTATGAAATCTAAACTGATATATGTTGGTTTTATAGAATACTTACTATAAATGACCATTCATAATCTGTTAAGTTTTATGTAGTATACACCAATGGGAGATTTTAGCTGTAAATTACACAAAGATGTTACAGTAGAATCACTTCATGACTGACATACGTAATATAATGAACTCTAAAATTATTATTTTTTTTATGGAATACACATTAGAAATGATCATCTTAACGTGTGTTAAGTTTTACCTATTATTAAAATATACAGACAAATATGGGGATTTTGGTTGTCAATTACTTGATTTTATAGTATAATTCATATGTACATAGTACAATAAACTTTATACAAATATCTCTTGGTTTTATGGACTACATGTTAGAATTGACCATTTTATAATATCTTGAGTTTTACTTAAACACACACTTGACAAA
Organism: Colossoma macropomum; assembly: GCF_904425465.1. Lineage (NCBI taxonomy): Eukaryota > Metazoa > Chordata > Actinopteri > Characiformes > Serrasalmidae > Colossoma > Colossoma macropomum. The sequence continues at coordinate 18,710,085 of NW_023494810.1, forward strand.
TGTGGGCTGCCAGTTACTTAAAAATGCTACAATAAAATAACTTCATAATTTGCATGTACATAGTATAATAAACTCTATATAAACTCAACTTATATCTCTGATAAAAAATAAAACCATTAGTAAACATTTCAAAGTTACTCTTATTTGTGTTGATTCGAAGTGTACGTTGACATTAATTAGTCATTCATTTATTAAATTAATAATATTTCAGATATTTTTACTACTCACCTTTTTAATATTCTGCCATCTTGGGTAAGGTAACAAAGACTAGGATAGCATGCAGACCAGCTGAGAGCACTTGAGCAGAGAAGCAAACTTTGTGCCAAAAAGATATGCTTGGGGTTGGTACCAAGCTGGCCAAAAAAGGAAAGAAGCAGAGAGTTAACTCAGAGAAACTTCCAAATAGCAGCGGCCCATGCAGCTTTTATTCTCTTTTTTTAGTTTTATAAAAGCAGATATTTACAATGAAACTAAATAATAAATGAGAAAAAAAACTGTACAGAACACAAAAGACAACGACTGCAGTCAGCCAGCAAGAAAACAGGCTATGCCACAAAGACTCTGACATTCAGGACATCTGACTTGCCTCTCCAGCTCCCAAACCCAGACTCTCCCTTTGGGCTCTATGTGCCCTTTTTAAAAGGCCAAAGCCCCGCCCCCTTAGAGCCCAACCAAATTATTGCTAATCAAAAGAAAGGCAAACACAAACCCAAAAGCCACTAAACCCACAACAAATAAAATCATTCAAATACTAACAAATGATTTCCAAAACTGTAGAGCATTGCAAACACCAGATGGAACCGTCATGCCCTTCTATGCCCTCAGAGAGGGCCTAAGATATTCTAAATATAATATTTTTAAAAGTCGTCAATTCTCTTCAATCTATTTATAATTTGACAATGAACATCTAAACAAATACAAGCAAATAAATACTTCAAACCTGCCTATTCAGTTTGTGTTGGAATGTGAAGGGTTAAATGAAAGAAGCACCTTTGTCTCACAATAGGAATTTCGCTGTCTCTGTAGTTGCTGGAAAGAATTTTGGTGATTGGTGGTCCAGCTGCAAATTTACAGAGGGCCCAGCAATAGTAAGTCAATAAGTGACTAATTTCAAATGACAGTAAAATTGACCAATTAAATATATTCCCTCTAAATTGGTGGGCTTTGTTATCTCTAACTTTATATCAAGCTCTGCCTGCTTTGGGGGACACTAATCACAAGCTAGCAAAGCCAAAAAGACCAAAATCTTTTTGGTTTATGATGGAAGCTGCAAGTAATGTTACCGCTAGCAGAAGACATGGTTGGAAGATTTTATTGGAAAATTCCAACCATATTGGAAGACATGGTTGCGATTTTAATATCCAAGCCGTTTCTAGATGAACTTTTAATGCAAAGTTGGACTTAATCATCAAAGACAACCTACACCAGAGTTTAATTTAGTGGAAAAACAAGGCCAATTTTCATTAAGAAGGAATTTCTAATGAATTTATAAGCAAAGAATCAGTTGCATGACCCCGCCCTCAACCACTTCCTCCAAAAGGACAGAAGGATTGACTTTTTATGTAATGTGATGATTAAACTGTAAGATATTCAAATTTATTTTAATAGGCCACCGTGCCAATTTTATTCTTGCTGCCGCAGTCACTGTTTTGTATATGTTAAGGATTATTTGGGGAAACGGCCATTATGCAGAATTACCAGTCAGTCTATAAATTTACCAATTCCGGGGTCATTATGCGTTACGGTAAATACGTTAACTGTGCATAGTCGCTGCATAGTTTTCCCAAATAAACGAAATTAGTATCTCTGCAGAATGGAGCCAGCTCCAAATGGGCGGTACATCTCCAAATGGGCAGAACAAATTCCACAGGGCTTGTCAGCATGTTTCATTAGCAGCTTATAACTGCCCTGCGAACATAGTTACGTTGTGAATTTTGCTGAGTTATCAACAGGTAGTCCTAACACCATACGGCAACATTACTGAATAATGAGGCTGTGACAACCTAGTTCAGACAACGTAAACAGCACCACCCTTTGACAATTTGGTGGCAACGTTGTAAGAAAGTATGCATGTTAATCATAGGCCAACAGCAATGTTCATCTGTAAACTATGTTGGATAATTTACCAGGCTAGGCAATAAATATAAAATAATGTTCTAACAAAAAATAATTGGCATGGGCACGTCACGGAAACCAGACCAGACCCCATTTAAGATGGATTTTAATGCCAGGCGTAAAAGACCATACCAATCATGAATACTGCATAACCACTAAATAAAAGCTTGCAATGTGTCAGGCCAGTGGCCACGTTAGTTAACATGTTGATGTACATTGCTGTCTTCACACCGGTGTCGTCTTTCAGGTTCATGCCTGAGATGGGGACTCCCTTTATATACGAAAAGGAACACGTCCCTTTCAAACGACGTAACCATCACTGCCCACTTACTTCCATGCGTCCTTTACATTTGCATGGATGTTAAGCAGTACATCCACTAGAGAGCAGTCCAGAGTAAAAAGTTTCTGACAACAACAAACATGGAAACTGTGGAGGAGGTCGTGATAATGTACCTGCTACAAAAGGGACGAAAGAGGCACCAATGTAGACTGTGGTGGTCTGTGAGTCCATTTAATACTTGTCACATGGATGTAGAAGTCTTTCTTACTTCAATTACCAATAAAAGAAACTGGCATGGTGTCTCTCACGTGAACCGTCGGCCCCACGGCTTCCGGCGGTACTGCTCCGTTTAGTCCTTATATGTAAGATTTTAGAAAATGTGCACAAACACGGACAAAATTAATGCAAAGTATGTATAGAAGGCTCCAGCCGTATCCATATTTAACATTGAGCATAACTGAGCCTTGATTCCTGAGAGGTGGACAGTCGGATGCAGTGCTCCTCACCCTAATTCCTGAGGAGTTGACAGTGGGATGCAGTGCACCTCACACTCATTCCTGAGGAGCATACAGTCGGATGCAGTGCTTCTCACCTTAATTCCTGATAAGTGGAAAGTGGGATGCAGTGCTCCTCATGCCAAATCCTGAGGAGCGGACAGTGAGATGCAGTGCTCCTCACTGTGATTCCTGAGATGTGGACCCTTTGCCACTCACATGGTTGTGTATAGTTTAGTCCACTGGTCAACAACCTTGCTCTTGGAGATCTCCCTTTCTGTAGACTTTAGCTTCAACCCTAATCCACCCACTTGACCTACCTAGTTAATAACCTAGTTATTGCCTTCAGAAATCCTTGATTAGCTGAATGAGGCATGTTGGTTTTCTGTTGGAGGTGAAATGTAGATCTCTAAAGAGGAGGGTTAGTGACCACTGGTTTAGTATATTTTTATTTTACATACTGTGGCTGTCTATGGTTTCCTTTGCAAATTTATGCAAAGTTATCAGGTGTAAATATTTACAGGATTTTGTACAGACCTACAAAGTACAAAGTAGTCATCCCTATTATTTGTTATCCCTTGCATTCTTCTTTTTCTATTTAATTTTTGCCTTCAATACATTTTGCACCACTTAACATACAAACTCTTTTCAAACTTTGTTTTGTAGATAATTTCAGCAAGAGGTACTGTGCACAGCTCTCCCTTTGTCCTTTTATGCTGCTAAACCTGTAAGGAAATAATATTAATCTGAAAGTTGAAAAATGTTTGCTTGCACATAGACATCTTTCTACCAAATAACATCATTGTAAAGTTAGTTGAGAAGAACCTATGGGACTACATTTTTTATAGTGAAAATTATAATGCATGTCCTTTGTCTCAATTAATCCACACTTCACTTGTGGAATGACTATACTACATGGGAAACTGAACTCAAGTTTGATAAGTGTTTAATATTGAATAATGATAGGATATTTCTATTAGTTGGGCAAAATGTTGACTTAATGTGAGCATTTAACACGGTGCAATTTTGATTATGAACAAAAATTGTATCATTTCGAGGTAAGCCATCCACAATTTGTGATGACATGCACAATGCAGATAAGAATGAGGGGAGCCTTTGTGACAGCCTAACCTGTGAACCTATCTGAGTCTGCCTGTATATTGGTATTTTTAGTTTTATAGTTTCTTTCTCAAAACACATTGCATCTGCGGATTTCAATCCTAGTGTTGGGGACCCACAAGGACAACTAAAAGAAACAATGTATTTGTATGTTGATTTTGTATGTTAATTCAAACATAATGGGATTTAATAAGGTCAAAATAGCATGTGACCGATAAATAATGGTAGTCAAATCAGGTGAAATGAAGTAGCTGGGAGTGGCAAGTAAGGAGTCAAGTGATGACTCCTCCTCGCCCCAGAACAGTATAAAAGAGGACTGAATTTTGTATGCTCTTCAGTTGATTTATGAGACAGTTTAGATTAATGCTTGTGTTCATGGAGCCTTAATCTTTAGTAAAACATTGTATTTTTCTGCCTCTCTTGGTGCTGTAATTACTTTTTGATTGGATGCAAGCAGTTTTCCATAACAAAAACATTGCGTTACACCTCTAATAGATTTATTAGATCCATCTACCTTATACCTACACCTGGCCATTTTATCAGGTAGACATACAATATCGGTATTATTTGCAGGTGTACATTCACAAACTGTAGCCAATCTGTCATCTTATGCTTAAAAAGTTCTTTGCATGGTGAAATGGTTCTTCATTTCTTCATCTTGAAATGGAGAATGTGTTGTATAGGTTCTGCATAAAACCTTTTTGACAATGGTTCTGTTTGGAACCAAAAATGGTTCTGCTATAATTAAATTGTCAAACTTGTAACAATAGAAGAACACTTTGGTGTTGTATAGAACCATTTAAAAAAAATGTTCCAAATAGAACTATATACAATACTGAAGAATCATTTCACCATGCAAAAAACCATTTAATCACAAAATGGTTCTGCATATAATTAATTGTTCTAAAGAGAACCATTGCCTTTACTAAAGAATCCTTAAAGAACCATATTTAAATGTGTATGGCTAAAACAGAATGCAAATGACAACAGCTATAATTGCTAACTGTAGCAACAAGATAGATGTATCTAATAAAGTGGCCAATGAGTGTACCTGATACTTTCGCACCAGCACAACACCAACTACCATGCCATTGCCATGACAGTGTCACTTCTGTGCTGAGAATGATCTGACACTCAAATAGTATCTGCACATTGGCCATCATGTGGTTGCCCCTTTTCATTAATCAACTGGGTCTGTGGGGGGCTGATAAATTGCAGCAACAGATGGAAAATAAACAAATCTATTAATTCATTATTAGATATATTCTGTGTTAAAGATGACCACCAGGAAGGACCTCAGTTTTGCTTTTTACCACAGTACAATAAAAGAGACAATGTAAAACTAAAATTTCTTAACAACTGTTCAGTAAAAAATATTGATGATGCTTGTTTTCACAAAAAAGAGAAACTCTTTGGTTTCTGCCATTTCCGTGTATGTATATATGTGTATATGTGAAGGCTTATTTAAAATTTTGTTGGTGTTGTGTGGTGGGACGGGGTGGCTGTCATGTGTTTTGCACCCTGGCTCGTTGTCTCCATATTCTGCTGAAGTGCACACACACCTAAAGAGGATTTGCATTTTGCTTAAGAAATTAGTTAATTTTTGTGTTGGTGATAACTCTCAGCTTCTTTGTGCTGTTTGCTCTGGCAAAGTCATCAGCAGTCTAAGAGTAAAACAAAACACTACCCTTGTATGGTTAGTGATTCACAACTCTGGGTTTCTCTAAGACTCCTCGACTTAAAACCAGCACAGCTCTAGAGCCTGTGATAAAGCCGGTGGTTAATCACAGCAGTGATAGGCTGAGATAAAATTTGTAGGCTGAGATAAAAATTGTTATAGAGTCCCCTTTTACCTTGTTAATCACAGCAGTGATTAAACCATCCTAAATGTAGTTTACCAACTTTAGAGTAGTAAGATTACAATGATATGATAATTTCAGTTTATTCCCCATATGAGAAGTGCACTGAAAAGATCATCAGTCAGAACTCTTTGAAAATGAACATCTTACAGGCAGCCCCACTGCTTTAACTCTCTCTCTGGCATCCCGGTAACATGCCCTTAAAGGAACAGCAACACCACATCTCCCCTTTCTAGAGACAAAGGGTGGACTACCTTTGTCTCAGCAGACCTTAGGGGATTATTCTGCCCCTGTCGCTGGAAGGTCTGTTCCTATCAAAACCTTAAAGAGAAACATAACTCCACAAACTCTATGTACTTAAACCTCTAAACATTTAGCTGTCTTACAGTAACTGATAAACATATTTGTCAACTGTTCTTAGCAAATACACTTAGCTATATACTGATGCATACAGAACAGCAACATACATACTGTTCCTTTTTTTTCATGACTTTTACAAGTCCAGTCTCGTAGGCTTCCGAATGACACTCTCGGACCTGGTTCTAGAAGTAGACGGCAATTTAGGGATATCATTCATTGGCATCTGTTGAGCCACAGGACTCTGCCCCTGAACAGGGATTGAAGACTGCACATGTGTAGGGCTATCACTGCCCTCCACTGCTATCTGCATGGGAATCAGATGGTAGAGGTTGCGACTCACAGTACCTTGAGGTGTATCCACGAGGTATGATCGTGGAGTGAAGTGACTGGCCACCACGGAGCCCAACGCTTTAGCGTCAGTCACCCACACTTCCTCTCCTGGTAACAGCTTGCTGAAGTCCCTTGCTCGATGGCGTATGTTGAAACGTTTCGCATCCAGGATCCTCCTCTCATTCTCCTTTCTAGCAATTGTCTTAGCAAGCAGAGCCAGATAAGGGTCTACAGCTTTCTTGAGAAGAGACTTCACAGTTTTGACAGTGCGCTCAACCTCACCATTACTTTGGGGAAACCTAGGGCTGCTGGTAACGTGGTGGAACCCATAGGACTCAGCGAAGGATGTAAAGGCTAGCCCAGAGAACTGAGGCCCATTGTCGGCCCAGGGTCTCTGGAACTCCAAATGCAACTGCAAATATAGATTTCAGATGCACAATCACGTTGTTGTACCTGAAAGGAGTTAAATGGGCAATCTCCACATATCTGGAGTAGTAGTCCACTACCAGCAGGCAGGTTTTGCTTCCCAGCATAGACATGTCTGTCCCTAACTTTTGCCACGGTCAGTCAGGTAACTGAGACAGCATGAGTGGCTCTTTCAGGTTCTGACGCTCCTTAAAGTATGTTCTGTAGTTGAGCAGCATTTCATTCAGCTGCTGGCTCAGGCCTGGCCACCATACTGATTGACGTGCCCACTCTGAATTTCACCAACCCTTGGTGACCTTCGTGCAGTTTGGCCAGGATCTCATTTCTCATTGAGGAAGGGATAACAGGCCTTGTTCCTTTCAGTAGAAAGCCATCTTGTACCATGAGAAATGCATGTTCTGGCCAGTATTGTTTCAAGGTCAGTAAGTGGTCCAGATAGGTAAAGCTTGCTGGAAGACGGTGCATGACAGAGTCTACATATATGTTAGTGTCTTCCAGGAACTCCTTTTCTTCTTGACTCGCACTTCCCCTCACTGGAGAACGTGACAGTGTATCAGCTGTCCACAGACTCTTCCCCGGCACATGTGTGAGTAAGAATATCACATCAGCCTCATTCTGAACCTCTGGATATGAGGAGGAAGGGCATCTAATGCTTGTACTCCCAGAAGGCTTAACAGAGGTTTATGGTCTGTTTCCAGTTGAAAGTGTTTGCCAATGAGATAATCCTGGAATCTTTCACATGCCCAGGTTAGACTCAAAGGCTCTTTTTCCACCTATGCATACCTTTGCTTTGTCTGGGTAAGCAATTGTGACACATAGGCCACTGGTTTCCACTCCTCTTTCCACCTCTGGAGAAGAACTGCTCCCAACCCATCCGCAGACACCTTGCAGTCCCTGTTGGGATCATACATGGCCAACACAGGCGGCGATGACAGAGCCTCTTTCAGGGTTTGGAAAGCTTTGGCCTGTTCAGTGCCCCAGACTCAGCTGTTCTTCCTGAATAGTAGATCACAAAGTGCCTTGTTTTTTTGGCCAACTGAGGAATGAATTTTCCCAAGAAGGCTCCTTAGTTCGCTAACACTGGAAGGTTCCTTCATCTTCCTAATGGCCTCTGTTTTCTTAGGGTCAGGACTGATACCACTGTCTGAAATTACATGGCCCAGAAAGCTCACCTCTTGTGTACACAGGCCACACTTATTGAGTGTGATCCCCACCTTCTGCATCCTCTGCAACACAACATGCAGATGGGTGTCATGCTCCTCCTGATTTCTGCCTCACACCAGAACATTGTCCATGTGACATACAACACCTTCAAGGCCATCTGTGACCTAAGTTGCCATCCTGTTCTGGAAGTGTTCTGGCGTGGAGGCAATACCAAAGGGCAACCTCCTGAAAAAGAAGCAGCCAAATGGAGTTATGAATGTTGTGTACTTTGCAGACTCTTCCGTCAGTGAAATTTGCCAGAATCCCATATTAGCATCCAATTTACTGAATAGTTATGCTCCTGCAAGCATTCCCAGTGTTTGTTCTACAGATGGGAGGATATACTTCTCATGACATACTGATTCATTAAGCTTGGTGAGATCCACGCATATCCTCACATCCTCTTTGACTTTGCCCATTGAAGGTAAAGGGATTCTTCTGGGAGTCTTAAGAGAAAAAGGAACTTGATAGCGTATGGCTGTCAAACCACACCAAGCTCACTGCACAGCTTTGGGTAGCATGTTTTTAATGTCTCTATGTCAATGCTGTCTAGACATGCAACCGACCCAAGCTTTGAGATAGCTGGTCTGCCTAGCAGTGTCTATGTCAACCGTCCATGGCTCACCATCGGCTGCAGTGCTCCCTAGGAACACGTCATTGCTCTCTTTGATTTCATGAACAATTTTGTTTGCATGGCATACACGCCTCAAGTGACCTTTTTCCCACGGGAATGACATTTTGCTGCATTAGCAGGACAATCATGCTTCGGGTGGGGTTGGGAGCTACCACATGTATGTCACTGGGCACTGTGCATTTTGCTGTGTTTGCCAGTTTGTGACTTAGCATTTTGGCTAATGTCTTTTTGGGGTTTAGCAACTCTCCGACTGCCCCTGCACACTCTATCTACAGAGCTGGCTTCAGCAGCCATGGCGCCTATGTCACAGCGCAAGAAAGGTCGTTGGCTTTTCACCTCCTCACTGTGCCTTGCCATTGTAATGGCTTTTTCCTAGTGTTAGATCTTGGTCTAACTGCATGCGTTCAGACAGTTGTGTGCCTGCTAGCCCCACGACAAGTCTATCGTGAATTAGCTCATCATGCAAAGCTCCATAAGTTCAATGTTCAGCCAAGGCATACGAAGCTGTGACAAAAGAATCAGCTGTTTCATTTTCCCCCTGTCTGCGCATGTTGAATCTCGCAGTTTCGTAAATCACATTTTTCTTGCAAATGGAATTAGCTTGGAAGCAATCGTGCACATCTCTGTGTGCTCCGTTGAGCTTCAGTTAGCGGCAAGGCACGCAGAATGTCATCAGCCTCATCACCCATACAGTAAATGAACGTATTCACCTGGTTTTCCTCAGAGCGTTTGTGCAGACAAATTGCTATCCTGAACTGCTCAAACCGTCTAATCCATTTCTCTCAATCCTGAGGCTTAGAAAAATCGAAGGAGTCGGGTGACTGGATGCTGAACGTAGCGTTGGGCCCCGCTATTCTCTGTACAACAACCGCATTTTGGCCGTCTGCGTTTTCGTTCCGCTCCACTGCCGCTCACCGTTGCTTTCTCTCCAGGGACAGTATTCAGTCTCCGCAACTAAGCTACAGAACTTCTGACACCATGTCGTGTTTCCTAATAATAAAACACTGTGAGTCCGAACTGTAGTTTCAACGTTTTACTGCAAGCTTCACTCAACATCTTACAGGCAGTCCCATTGCTTTAACTCTCTCTCTCTGGCATCCCCGTGACGTGCCCTTAAAGGTACAGCAACACCACACATTGAAAAAGGAAAAGTGTGATTTTATTATTCCTCTTTTTTTTTGACGTTGCCTTCGCATTCGACTTAATCCACCTTAAGTGATGCCGCAGTTACTTTAATGGAGTGCCGGTGCCAGAATGCAACTGCAGCATCATTTAAGGTGGAATGGAAATTTGAATAAGAAGCTGGCAAAAGAAGGAATAAATCTCAGCATCGTCCTCTTTTCCACAACAGTCTGTAAAAACGACGTGCCTCATTCACCAATATATTCCTAATTCCTATAAGTCCCAAGAAAAACTCTACATCCTTTATGACGTATTCTTAACCCTTGTGTGGTGTTCATGTTACTCACTGCATTATTATTATTATTATTTTAAATAAATACAGCCATAACAATTTATGTAAAAATACCAGATGTTTAAAATATCACAAGTGGCCAGTCAGCAGCCTGTCCATGTTGTCCACCCTCACACACACTAACAGCAGGCCATATAGGAGGAGAACAGAGTGAAGGGACACAGCACCTCCATACTTTTATTCCCCGCAGGGTCACCTCAACACAACACATGTAATATAGGGGTAGGGGGCGTACAGTATGAAGTCACTGAAAATGCATTATTTTATGAATTCTTCACAGAAAGAAAGCAAGGCCAAGGAATCTGAGGTTGAAATAATAATAAATCGCATCCTTTTTTTCTTTTGGCAAACACTGAAAATGGGTCCCACAAACCCGAACACCACACAAGGGTTAAACCGCAGAATTGTTCGCACCTTTGTGCTCTCGAGTGTGCGTAGATTCTGCACCTAAGAACAAATCCCAAATAAGAAAACATTGGTGAATGCCAGTGTCTTTGTGAACACTGCATAAGTGGGTTTTAAGAAGAAATGTCTTTTTGTTTGTGTCTGGTTTTCGTTATTGTTTTGTTTTGATCACCCTAATCAATCAAGAAAATACCCAGCTGTGGATCGAAACCAGTTCCGTGAGCAGAGTTTGTGCTCACAGCGGCTAGTGAGCAGTGATGACAATGTTTAAAGTTGCTAATTAAACAAACTCATACTTCTCAAACTCAGGCTCTTTACTATATTACAGAGAGCTCCGTCAAATTGTCCCCGAAGCCGATTACAATGAAAAAAGTCGACTCCAAGCATTTCAACTCTTAGAGTCATTGGCCAAGTGTCGACTCTGACTAACAGACGTGAGGGAGTCAAAGAGTCGATTCTCTTGGAATCGACTTCCCATCACTATGTACGGTGAAAACAGTAGCCTTTCTCTTCAGAGGTACTCACCAGTTGGCAGTTTCCTTTAGACGAGCGTTTTAGAGAAGCATGTGTTCTGGTGTTTATGTTGATGTTCTGACGCGATTCCGGGTCCACTATGCCTGCATCTGATCATCAATTTTAGTTCACTATGTTGGGTCGGAACTGTAGAAAGAGGGGACGCAAGTGCCACTGACAGCGACAGTTCTTCTGCATCATCTGTTAAATTTAGTTCAGCTGCAGCTGTTGGTGGTTTTTCAGGTGGCTCGCCCCTGTGTTCTTCTATTGATTCAGCAGCTGGACCTGGCTTTTAATGATCGCAAATAGCATATGCTATATTGCGTAAATTCAATATTTAATCCACCTGCAATTAACCATCTCAGTGCTTAGCCAATATATATTTAATATACCTTTCCAACACAAAGCTTGCAGGAGCAAAAGTGCCGCAGAACTCTTTCATGTCCATGCTTGTGGACAGTTAATGATAGTTCATTTTAAGGTATATGCCAAGTGCTATATGTGTTTTGGTATATCTGTTCAAACTTTCTAGTCAAAAAGGTCTAATCATACACACACACACACACACATTATCTATGCCGCTTATTTTCCGCGGGTCCCAGAGGGTGCTGGAGCCTATCACAGTGGTCATTGGGTGGAAGGTCTAATTAGGTAAAACCCTTCAGGGTTTTTTTTCTACCAAATCATTGCTCCTTTTTTACCCATCTATAACTGTTGTGCACCTTTTCCCTTCATTTGTTCCTTCCCCATTTCTCCATTCTTCAATAAACTGCTATTACTCTTCCAAAAACTGATTTGACTCCAGTTACCCTGTTTAAGTTTATTTAATTAATCATTGAAGTATTTATTTATACATTTATTTTCAGCTAAAAATGTGTGTCGAAACCTACACTAAATGAAGTGATAGTTTCAAACAGATTTTAGTTCATTTACCTCTGTTTCTCTCTGTCTCTCTGTTTCCCTCTCTCTCTCTCTCTCTCTCTCTCTCTCTCTCTCTCTCTCTATCTATCTATCTATCTTTGCTTGTTTCTTTGCATCTCTGTCCTCACTGATTACTGGAAAAGCACACATTAAACATGTTATAAAAGGCTGTCTGTACCAAACCCCAGCTGATGGAAAAGGCAGCTACTCATACAGTTAATGAGGCAAACTACAGCCTAATGAACCTGCTGATTTCTTAATAAAGTTGGCTACATGATACTATACCATCAATATGCTGGTCAACAGTGAACTTTCTCATGCTGGCTGTAGTATGTTATGAGTAAGTAACACAAAATAACCTTTAATTTCTCTAACTTCTAATCACCAATATAGCCAACAGTGGAGCCTGTAGCCTCAACTGAGCAGCTACTGGAGCTAGTCTAAAGCATGCCGATTTAGCCAGCAACTTTATGAGCAGTCCAAACAAATAATGAAACTTATGGTTTGCATTTTACAATCATAATGTGTTAATTGTGTTAACTCTTAGCTAGCTACATTTTAACCACAGAGATGTCATATGTTAGCGTATAGCAAGTCTGCTGCATATAACTGAACATCTCAAGAAGTCAAAGTTAATGTTACTCTGGTTCTCTGGGCAGCGTAACATTGTATACAGAGATAAACCGAGCCACAGCTGTTCTGAGGTCAGCTGAGAATCAGTCACAGCTCACTGGGTAGTTACGTCGCTTTTTTCCACACTTAATCTCATAAAACTCTTCAGAAACTTCTGAGGAGCTCGGAATCCCAACGCTAGTCACAAACATCATGGGCACTGATTACTGAAGCAACTGCGGACAGCAATGTTAAGCAGTTATTGGAGGATTGAAGAAAATAACACAGAGCTTGGCAGATAGAGTAAACAACTGTATTGTCATAACAGGGCTGTTTATACATTTAATCTCATGAATAGAGAAAAGTGAACAAAACATCCTTGAAACTACAGAGGTCTGGACTAGTGACAGCAGTGTTACTAGCTTTGTTTGTGAGAAGTGTAAGTTAGTTTTGTGCTTGACGGACAAGATTATGCAGTTAGAGGAGTGCATCCGGAAGTTAGAAAAGAGCAGGGCTAGTCAGCAGGGCTCAGATTTGCTGTTTGAAGCTCTGGGTGCCACAGGATGACTAGCATACCTTTGACTCAGGCAGCAGAGCCCTCATAGGGGGGCAAATGTGTGGTGTTTCGGTGGCATAGACGCAACACTAAAGCTAATGCTAAAGCTACCATACGCAAGCACCACTCATCTCCCATTCATGTGTCCAACAGGTTTGCCCCACTCAGTGAGATACCCTCTGAGACGCCTGTTGAAAGAGCTCTGGTTATAGGTGATTCTATTTTATGGCACATGAAAATGGCTTCTCCTTCAGGGCGCCAGTAGCAGTTAGATGTATACCGGGAGCCAGGGCACCGAATATTAGGGGGAAGCTGAAGCTGCTAGCTAGGCGTAGATATTCAAGAATAGTCATTCATGTAGGTACTAATGACATTTATCTGCTGCAGTCAGGTAACTAAACATAGCATTAAAGAGGCATGTAAATTAGCCCAAACTATGTCCAATGCTGTAATATGCTCTGGCACCATCCCAGTTTGACTTGGGGCCAAAATCTACAGCAGAGCACACAGTCTCAGATCATTACCTAATATCATATGAAATTCACTTTAGTTGTAGTGTACGTTCATCACCATGCTATCATGTTAAGCGGACTATAACTTCCACCACAGCTGGTAGCTTTATCAGAAACCTCCCACAATTATCAGCTTCTGTCAGCTGTCCATCTAAACCTACCGAATTAGATATTATGACCAAGTGCTTAGAGGATACATTTTGTTCTACTATAGATAACGTGGCTCTATTAAAAAGCAAAATAACCTATCTCTCCTCTCTCATTTAAAATAATAAGAATAACCCTGTTATTATTTAGCACAATTTCTAAATTGACTAAGAACAGTCACAGAACCCCAGATGCCATCAGCCTACAACTAAATTAATAAATGTCTCTCCAGGACGCAAAAAGCCAGTTCATGCATTTATTACCTCAAGGCTGGATTACTGCAATGCCCTGCTGTCTGGATGTTCCAGCAAAAGCCTTAACAAGCTTCAGTTAGTCCAGAACGCTGCAGCCAGAGTCCTCACAAGAACCAGAAAGTTTGACCATATCAGCCCAGTTCTATCAAACCTACACTGGTTGCCAGTTAAATTTTGCATTAATTACAAAAGTCTTTTACTGACATATAAAGCTCTAAATGGCCTCACCCCTCAGGTACTTGAGTGAACTTCTCTATTATTATGAACCATCATGCCTACTTAGATCACAAGATGCTGGCTTTCTATTAGTACCTAGAATTAATAAAGTTACATCAGGGTTAGAGCTTTCTGATACAAAGCCCCCCATCTTTGGAATAATCTTCCAGTCAGTGTTTGGGACTCAGACACAGCCTCAGTCTTTAAGTCCAGGCTAAAAACTTACTTGTTTAGTCAAGCCTTTGGGAATTAGTTTTTCCTGTTAGATAAAAGGTGCAGATCTGGGGGTTCATGGACATAGAGTATTATGGTAAACTGGGAATGTTGGTGCTGTAGTCCTCGTGCATGGCGTCAGGGAACCCTATTGTCTCTGTTACCTTTCTGGTTTCTCCCTTTTAATTAGGCTGTTATAGCTAGACCTGCTGGAGTCTGTGCTGCACTCTGTTAATACTGTAAGCTGTGATCAGTCACTCTTTACAGAACTAACTCTGTGTTTTCTTTTTCTTTGCTGAGTTGAACAACTCCCCATCCTGCGCGGTCTGATGCTGTTGCTTCTTCTGCCTTGGTTGGGTGCCCATTGCTTGCCAGCCTTCTGGACCGTTTCAGCCTTCTGGACTGTTCTGACCACCATAGAGCTTCATGCTGTACAAGCCTGCGCAAACCTCACCTGCATGAACTGACCCTCCTGTTGATGCTGCTGCTGCATGAACTCAAACTATTTAATTAACCATTGCTCCACCTCTTTTTCCCCGTTTTGTATTCTAATATTTTATACCAATGCTTTTTCCTATCCGGTGTCAACCAGAGGAGGATGGGCTCCCCTTTTGAGTCTTGGTTCCTCTCAAGGTTTCTTCCTCTTGCTCGTAGGGAGTTTTTCCCTGCCACTGTTGCCATTGGCTTGCTCATGGGGGCTTGGACCTGGATTTTTTCTATAAAGCTGCTTTGTGACAACACCTGTTGTAAAAAGCACTATATAAATAAACTTTGACTTGACTATTTATTTTTCTTTGTCATTACGTACAGCCATACTGATTTCTATAAACTGCACTGTAGCGATAACGTTTAACAGAGTTTGACACACAGTAAGTAACCTGTTGGCATTAAAAGTGGGTTTTGCTTCACCTAGAATAACACATTCTGTCCATCAGAATTCTCAGCAGGTGCTGCAACATGCTGTGATGTTTCCAGTATCCTGCTAGCAGCTTATGTCTTCTCTGACCTGAAACTGCAGTGTGTTGCAAGGAATTAATGATGCCCACTGCGATACATTTTGGATGGAGGTGTAAGTAGGTCACTTTGCCATCTGCAAGAGGAGCTAATTGAGTGCTGTGAAATGAAGAAATTACTGCTGTTAGAAATGTTTAGATATTAACCAAGTATACTAAAGATACAATATTGGAGCTGTAGTTGCAAGCTCACATTTTGTACATGAATGACGTTTTTTACACCTCACCTCCCATCCATGTCCATGTACACGAGCAGATAGTTTGTTAGCCAAACTCAGGGGATTTTGGTTGGAATGTGAAGAAAATTTAAGCTTCATTGTTAATCCATGCAGCTAATATTTGTACAGGATTAAATTCTCCCCATAACTGATCATTCATCAAAACACTGATATACATTTTATTTGAGGGGCCTTTTGCCACTTTTTTGTTTCTCTTGGGGTCATAAAGCAGTCATATTTTGGTAGATATTTTTCTTTTGATTTTCTATATGGTTATATGGTTTATTTTTTGCTAAACAAATAATGACACAGACATTTTGATTTATAAAAGAATGGAAAAAGTGCTTTCATGTGGTAGAATATAAAATCACTTCCAGATATGTTATTTCCATGACCACATACAAAACAAAGTACTGGTAGGGCACCTTACTGAGGCAGAATGCTGTTCACTTGCGCTGGGTATGGCAATAACAGGAAAGTCATGCTGATCTGACCATCTGTCTGTTTGCATTTGCCACATTCATGTATTCTGTCTGTTCTTTAAAGAAGATAAGCAAACATTGCAGGTATGCAGCAGTAATTCAGATAGTAATATCAGTACCTCTATGCCTCTTAAACCATAACTCATTGCAAGTATTTTGTTCTTGATATGAGTAAAAAATAATTAATATTGAATTGCACCATAATTATGTTGCCACCAGCAATAACTGTAAGTTCTATGGGCTAAAGTCAAAAGGCATAGCTCATTCATTTTCACACATAAAACTTTGATATCAGCGTAACATTACATTTGGTGAAGTAATGCATTTTGATTTGTTGAGGACTCAAAGTTTAGGACTTGGGACTTATCTGCTACTTGCAACACAGTAACATGTTACCACCTGGGATAGAAACAGTTTTCAGTGCATCCATTTAAATTCATTTTAATTTCTTTTTTTGCGTCAAAAAGTCTAAAAATGTGAGATGGTGCAATTGTTCAACCTTATATGTTGATTAGGTAAATTACCAGAAAAGGTAATTTAATTATATCAAATTCTAAATAGCTTGGCGTCATTTTAAGTTACTTTAAAAGTAATCAACTCACTGAAAAAAAAGAACCAAAGTTCTTACTTCATGTGTCAGGTGGCATAACCAAAAATAAAGGACTTTTATTTTGACATGCTTTTATAAAAGACGGGCCAGGGTACTGCATCACACAGAAGACTCCAAGTGACCTTCATGGTGCAAAGCCAATGTCAGTAGCCCTTTCACAAATCTTGGAAAAGAATTAATTGATCGAATGATGTGTCATGGATAGAATGATTTAATTTTACCGTGTCAGGTGATATGACCTCAGGAAAACCAAGGAAATGTGTAATTATTATTGTTTATTTATTTGAAAAAAAGGATAAACTCAAGTTCAAGGACAAAGGATTCTGCGAGTATCTAAGCAGATGCCTGTTTGAGATCAGTCTGAAATGTCAAATGGAGCAACCAGTACAATTTTAATGACTGCAAATTTAATAATTGCAAATATGTATGCAGATACATATACATGTACGTACGTAAAATGCCCTTTGTCCTTTTTCATAAGATTTTTAAAAACTGTCATTTTGAAAACCTTATTTGGTAATGACCCCAAAATCGATTACCATGCTACAATTTTCCAAGGGCATTGCCCTTTATTGACTGAAATGCATTTAATCAATAAAGGGCAATGCCAAAGTGACATTTGCAAATGTCAAAAAATGTCATTACATTTTACTTTTAAATTTGGCAGAAATAATAGGTTTGTTGACATTACATTTAATGCACATCAGGTTTACACTATGATTCTTCTTTTAATTCCAAAACAAATTCAGGTCTACATTTATAAAGGGGGATTTATCCCACTGACAAAAAATAACAGCACAAATTATGTCCATGAATGCAAATAATGTAACACATAAAACAGTTACAGTGCATTTGTTAAGTAGAACAATGTACATTTAATTTGTTCTTGTTTGAGTGTTCAACAACTTTCATGTTAACATTAATATTATTTACCTGTTTTAGGTTCAGATTTTAAGGTTATTTATAAGTGGCTTGAGTTTCTGCTGACTGAGTTTAAGAAACTTGCAATTATATCTACAACAGCTGACAGTCATAACAGGAACAGCACTGTTTAAGTAAAACTACTGAGAGCAGGCAGGAAGCATAAATGTGGATTGGATGACATTTTAAAAAGCATATGGGAGAGTTTCACTCTCTCATTACTAATCTGTCAGAAAATGGTTGAGCAAAAACACTTCAATGGATAACAAACTAATAGGCAAACAGACTGCTTTGGTTCAGGCATTTTATTATTGTGAAACAAGCAAGTTAAACTTGCAATACAAAAATGAGCTTAAGCAGTAATGCAAAAATAAGACAATTTCAGCAGTCACTGGAGATGTTCAAGATGCTAGTAAGGTTCTTTTAGCCATCTCAATAACTCCCTCCTTGGTTTTGTTTCCCCCAATAAAGCCACTGCTATGGACAAAAATACAGCCAGGGATTCCACTGAGTTGGGACAATGCATTGTCTCTGATACCACGCCATTCCTCCAACAGTGACAACCTATAAATTTGGAGATATACAGTAAGATGAAGAATTAGAAGAAGAGGAAGAAAAATAAATTTATTAAACAGAGCATTTTTCATACCGGTAGCAATTCAAAGGGCTTTAGAAACAGGTGTTAAGTTTTAACAGTAATAGAAAAAAGTAAGAGTTAAATTTGATTTCTTCTATTTTAGTTACTGTTCGGTAACAGCAAAAAAAAAAAGGAAAAAATAAATAAGGAGTATTAATTTAAAATCATGAATATATTTAGAGATAAAAAACATACAAATGCATTAGGGAGAAATAATAAAAATAGTGTTTGGATTGTTGAGTGATCACTGATCAATGCAAAAGATGGAAGAAACTTCAGTTGCTGAAAGTAGAGTGGCAAAGATTCTGAGCATGCACCAATTTTTATCCAAATCTGGAGAAGCTACTACTGCTTAAACTTATAAATATATTTAAAATATAAATATATAAAAATATATTTAAAAATATAGAAAATATAAAAGCTAGTTCATGCCTTCATTACCTCGAGGTTTGACTACTATAATGCCCTGCTTTATGGATGTTCCTGCAAAAGCCTTAACAAGCTTTAGCTAGTCTAGAATGCTGCAACCAGAGTCCTTAAGAACTAGAAAGTTTGATCATATCAGTTATTGGTACACTGGTTGCCTGTTAAATTCTGCATTTAGTACACAAGTTTTTTTTTACCGCCATATAAAGCTCTAAATGGCCTCACCCCTTACCGCCATATAAAGTTCTAAACGGCCACGTCTAAGTGAACTTCTCATATTATGAACCATCACGCCTACTTAGGATCATCAGGTGCTGGCCTACTATTAGTACCTAGAATTGATAAATTTATATCAGGGGTAGAGTCTTTTCATACAAAGCCCCCCAGCTTTGGAATAATCTTTCAGTCAGTGTTTGGGACTAAAAATCCACTTGTTTAGGCAAAGCTTTGGTAAGTTTTTCCCTTTAGATAAGAGGTGCAGACCTGGGGATTCATGGACAGAGTATTATGGTGAATTGGGAATGTTGGTGCTGTCATCCTGCTGCTCTCATGCGTTCACTGAAGTTTATTACCAGTGGAGCAGATGGGCACTAACATCTCAAGGTGCCCTCATGTCCCTGTTACCTTCTGGCTCTCCCTTTCAGTTATGGTGTAATAACTAGGACTGTCACTGAGTCATTGCTGCACTCTGTTAGCACTGTATACTGTTCTCAGTCACTCCAAACCGAACTAACTGAGAGTATGTTTCTTTGCCGAGCCATTGCTTTACCTGCTTTTTTCAAAAAAGAAATGTTACAAATTACAATGGAAACACATATAAATAATTATTTGGCAAATAAGCACAGAATGAAGTCATATTACTGATGATGTTTCAGCTTTCGTACAAAGTCACTCCGAAACATGACAAAAGGCGCCAAGCACCAACTACTTAGGCCAAAGTGATGCACGGATAGATAGGTGTTCATATCTTGATGATAAAGTTAATAACGTTCTTATTTCTTAAAACATTGCACAAAATATATATTTACACATTTTATAAACAACTATGTATAGGATTTTGTCAGAGGTGTGTAGAGCAACTTTAACCCATACTCAAACAAAAAGTATTACTATAACATAAAAAGTAACTTAATTTAAATAAAGACTCAACCAGAAGCCTAGCCTAGGCTACCAAAACATAATTTCAATAGAAGGAGTAAAAAGGTATCAGTATAATTAAAAACTTCCAAAAGGCTTACGAACTTAAAAGTATAATTTAATATTAAATGCAGAACTGCAATTTAGCATTTATCAGTGTGTTAGGTGCTATTTTTTAAGATCCTTTTGGATAAAAAGCTCCAATGTGAGAGGTGTTAGCTACAGCAAAGCAGCCCAGGAGCTACACCAACAGAATGAAAACCAGAATTAAGATTTTAATTTGAAGTGGAGCTGAGTAAAAAGTAGATTTTCTTCTTCACACATTTATGGGTACCTTTTTTAGCTACACGCTAGTGAGTCTTACTGTAACTAAAGCTAACCAGCTAAGTTTGAACACCTCACTCGATAGCAATGCTAGTAGCCTAGATAGAGAGGGAAGATCCAAATTCAAGTGACTGACATTGACATTATTCATAAAGAGTTTTTAGCATGAGCAAACCAGTATTGTTAACATTGTAAACCTTTATGCTCAGTTTAAGCAAGCCGAGTTTAAGGTCATGTTAGCTAGCTAACATATTTAGAGTTTTTACAACATGTATTAAGTATGTATGTAAGTACTACTAAGTACTCCTTAGTAAATACTTAGTAAAGTACATAATTTATTATGCACATGCACACGCGCACACAATCTAAGCCGCTTATCCTCCTGGGTCGTGTGTGGATGCTGGAGCCTATCTCAGCGCTCAGTGGGCGGAAGGCAAATTTAGTATATTAAACCAGTACTGCAAGAGCACAAGAAGGATTCAGCAAATATATCTGACTCTATTTGACAGTGGGTGTCATTTGTAAATATACCAATTATACACTAGGACTATATAACCTGATATAATTGTGATTATGTGATATAATTATGCCAATTGAGCATGTTGAATCAGCATCGGCAATCAGCCATGAGAGAGGACAAACAAGAACAGACACGAAAGCAACCACAAAAAACGGTACTCTCTAGAGGACAAAAAGAGAATAGCCTCATTTTTCAATGCCAGTGCTAGTAGCAATTAGATTGGGCAAGTCTATTAAAATGTCTAAATTTCAAAAATAAATTTAAAATGATTACTGTAATCCCAATAAGAAAAAAAATTATATGCACTTTGAATATTGCAAATTAAATATGGACGTTTAACCACAATTTCCAGCCTTATTTACTGAGGTCTAAGAGGTTACTTTAGCCACTGTTCCTATCCAACACCAGCCAGTCGAGCAGTCTTTGTGACTGAAGATCCTACCACATATACATCAACAATGAGTCACTGCTTCTTGTCATTATAATCCAAAATCAAGGTCAACGGGGCCTGCTCAGTATTTTTATATGTGCCACAGAGCATAGTAGGATGTCAGTTGCTCTTTGATTTTTTTGTACCTTGAAAATATGTGGCCTGCATGATGTCCAGTATCACCTCTCTTAGCCTCTCATGCCCAAACAAGGGTGATCTCCTCTCTTATCTAGGAGATATACAGGGCCAAAAAACATTTAACATTTTACATTCTCTGTGATTTTGCACACTGCAGCAATCTTTTCAACAGTCAACGCTTTCAGCATGATGCACATAGACTGCGATTTCAAATGCAAAACTGGTCTTTGTAATCTTTGAGAAATTAGTGTCCAACTCCATTTTCAGTGATGCACTCTGATGACCACTGAAAATAAGTGCCAGTGCTTCAGGACATATTACAGACTCCTCTCACCCACTACTTCCATTCACTTCTACCTGGTAGAAGACTCAGGGCCATCAAAGCCAGCAAAACTAGATATGCTAACAACTTTTCCACACAGAGCTGTGGTACTCGATAACCACAGTGGACACTGAGCACTATGAGGCCTATATCCTGACTAAATATTTGTGTATATGATTCTTATGCAAGCATGAACTACAAGTATGAAGATTTGAGACAGAACTTTAAATTGACAGCACACAGGGATTAAGATCAGTTTTCAGAAGCTTAATGGGCCCTTTTCACAAAAAGTCATGATTACTTCCGGTTTAAGCAGGGTAAAATTAACTTCTGCTCCATATAACTACTGCAGAAGCGATGACAAAATGTTATGGTAGTGTACCATAATGCTCGAACACTGGGCTACAACAGACATATGTTCATTTTCGTGCAGTGTCATGACAAATAGTAAGTATAGGAAGGGGATGAAAGCACGGATTTAACTGTGTGGTGTAGCCCTGTTTACTGCTGCTGCAGCTGCCTCAGCCATTTCTCTTTCTTTGTACAACATGCCAGCGATTTCTGTAATATTTCTGTTTTCAAAAGAAAGGAGAACTTTTATATGTAGTATGAATCTGGTAGACGTTGCTTAGATGTAGCTATCTATGCTAGAAGCCACTGCTACCTGTAGCTTTCATTAGCTGCTGGCACCAGCTGGCTAGGTTCTGTGAGACATTTACAGCATGCTGTACAGCAGACCTTGTTTAAACTCTCTTTTAGCTTATGGTAGGCTAGCAGGCAGGTGCTTATTAGCTAGCCTATCATTAACAGTTTAAGGAACACCAGCAAGTAGCAAACTTCAATGCTAGCTGGCTAGCTATGTTAGCAATCTGCCAAACAGCATCGCTCTTTTAGTTTCAACGCAATTTATGAAGCAGTACTTCGGACAACATCCACCTTTCCCTGCTCCATCAAAAACACGACTCCTAGCTAACTTGTATCTTAGCATCATGGCTATGCTGTGACATTCTGTTTTCCATTTTCTGACATGGCTTCCCAGTTGTTTGTGGTCTGGGAAGAGCCATGTAAGGTCTCTGACATAATGTGCCAGCTAACATTAGTTGTTTGTACCAAGCTCATCATGTAAGAATTATTTCGTTGATGGTTTATTGCCTGCAATAGCTTTTAAAAGATTTTAGCTCTGTTTAAAGTTAAATCAGTGCTTCCATCAACTTCTTATTCTCACTGTTTGTCACGACAGTGCAGGAAAACTAAAACATAGCTGTGGTAGCTCAGTGTATGAGCATTATGGTACACTACTATAACATTTTGACATCGCTTCGGCAGTAGTTATATGGAGCAGAAGTGAGTTTTACCCTGCTAATGATTAAATTGGAAGTAATCATGACTCTTTGTGAAAAGGGTCCATTACTGCTAGTTTAAGAATTTTGGGCATATGGTCAAGCCCGAGAGATTATTATTGTTAGAGGAGGCTTAATTATTTCTGATAGCAGTTCTTTGAGTAAACTCATAGGAACTGGGTCAGGTATGCAGGTGGAAGGTTTTCAGGAGGAAAAAAAATTAAACAGCTTCATTTGTTAAATTAGAGTAAATGACTCGAAACTCTCTGCTGCAGTTGCACTGTACTCCAGACCTGCTTTACTTGTGTAAGGTGGTGTGGTTTAAATTTTTTTGTCTACTTGCTGTAGAGGATGTTATGATAATCTTAACACAATAGCGTGGGAATGAACATATATTATTACTCAAATGGAATTCATAAGAAATAACGTAATGAGTGTAGATTACTGTGATCCAGGGGAGGATGGTTATATTGTCTATGCAGACCTTAACGGTCAACATTTAATCAAGGATGTTGCTGTAAGTGAGCCCCATTATATTTTGAGTGAAATCAACAGAGCCTAAAATAAACACAAATGCTCTTCTCAGTGGATCCTGTGCTTTATCAAAATGAATATTAAAATCTTCTACAATTACTACTTTATCAGTGGACACTATGAGGATTGACAGGAAGTGAACAAATTCATGTAAGAACAGTATACATACAATATACAGGAATACATAAAATATATGGATTGTAATTAGTGAAAATACTTTCTATTTTGTAGCTAGACTGGTTGCATTAAGGAAAAGAATTTCTTTTTCTACAGTTTCTCAGCAACTCACTGTTTCCTGAATAAAAATAAATCACTAAAATTTGTTTAAAAAATTTGCTGCAGGTAAAGAGAATCTGTAACATTTTTCTAGTTAATGCCTCAAGTATTTGTATAATTAGTTACCTCCTCCTCTGTCATTTAACTGTAGCCTGTGGAGGAGGCCTCATTTAAAGCAAATTATTATTCTGGTCTAATCCAAGTTTCTGTGGTGCACAGAGCATCAAAATTATAATCAATAATAAATTAATTTAAAATGTCTTAGATGTAAGGGATCTTACGTAACACAGCCCTAGTTTTAGGTCAAGGGTGCTGTCACTACAAATAAGTTGAATTAGTCTGATATTGATTATGTTGCTAAAACAGACTTTAAGGGAACAGACTGTCTTGATAGAGTGGAACCTAGGTGGCATCAAACCATGTATGACACCAACTGTCAATTTATCCTTTAGGTCTTTTTTCCGGTCATGTTCACACCAACAAGAAAATATAAATTTTTAACAATTGTGGAACTGTAATAATTTTTAAATTACTTGTATTTGCTCAGTTGTCAGACTGAGAGGAATGCATGACTTAAAATAAACTATTTTTTCACAAGATAAAATAAAACTTGTGACTGCTTTTATGTTTTGAAGTTTACCAGCTGCAATTACTGTTGAAGCGCCCTCTAAGTGTAAAATATTATAATATTACTTACCACTTTGTGATCATATTAAAATGCTCAAATTCCTGTGCAATTAAGGAAACATACATATAGTTGCAAAGTTTAAAGTCTTAATGAGATGTTGTTCGAAACATTTTTTTATTTTAGTCTTAGTGAGATTAAATCACAAGATTGAGCACTGCAGAGAACAAATGAGGCTGATTTAAGCCTCAAATGCTTTTTCAGCTGATGACTGTATGTACAAATGAAATTGTCACAATCAGAGCATCACTGATAGATGTATATTCCCTTGTGTCAGAATAAGCCAGTCCAGACTGACTGAGTCGTATCTTACAGCCATATTGTGACTAAAATAAAGATTTAAATATTTAAAGATTTAAAATTTTAAATAATAACTGACCTGAATAATTGGTCCCACTGTGGTAGACAGGAGCAACAGAAAGCACGTCATAGTGACACAAGCTAAGTTAGCACAGCTAGGTGTTTTTAGCCTAGCTTTTAGCCTAGCCATCTAGCTATTTTTATTTAACTTTTTATACATACATGTACATATTTTTTTTTCATTTTTATACTTTAACTTTTTATACTTTTACTTTAACATTTTTAATAATTTTCATTTTACTATTCTTTTTTGAACTATTTTAGTTAATATTTTTGTAAAATGCTAAGTGAGGAGGACTGGGAAATCAAGACACTCAGTAAAGAACTGGAATCATTGGAGGCTGAGATTAAGGCACTGCTGTAACGTCAGACTCAACTGCACGCTCTAAAAACTCGCCTCGAGGCAGCCCGTGAGGCCTCACCTGAACCAGGCCAGACCTCTGAAACTTGTGCCGGGGACTCTCATGGTAACCCTGCACCTGTGAAAAGTGAAGTCTGGGAATGCCAGCATCGCAGAAGATAGCATAGATCCCCACCACCATTTCAGCCTGAACTCGCCACCAGCAACAGATTTGAAGTGCTGGGCTCTCTCTCCTCCCCTGCTCCTCCCTCGACCAATGTTTTAGTAATTTACAACTCAGTCGTGCGGAACATGAACTTGGCTTCAGCTAAAGGTAAAGCATCTGTTTTATCCCTCTCTGGTGCTCAAGTCATGGATATCGCAAAAAGGATGGCTATCAAGATCAAAAGAGTGAAGTTTTCTGTTGTGTAGCATACAGGAACAAACAACAGCCAGAGTTGTAGTTTCTGACCCTCTGCTAACATTTAGAGTAGGAAAACAGATTTCTGGCAGAATGAGTGGCTACAAAGGTGGACTGAGGACAATAACTTGGATTTTATTGACAATTGGAACACTTTCTGTGAAAGACCCTCTCTTGATTACAGAGACGGATTCCACCTAAGTTGCGACAGATCTATGTTTTTATCTTCAAACTATGAGAAGACAAACAGTAAAATGTGATGCAAAAATAGAGAAGTAAATAAAACAAACAGCAACTCCTCTGGTACTAACAGTTACTTCTCTATTTAAACTTTAGTAAGCAATCACAATACTGCATGTACTACAGGAACTAAAAGGAATAAATAGAAGTTAGTTCAAGTTTGTAAGCCTACATATTGCACCGTAACAGAGACTGTCTATCTGTGTAACTAATCATGATAGGATTCTTCTGACTGGTGATTTTAATTTTCATGTTGATGAAGCCTTAGACCAAAAAGCAACTAAATTTATAAAACTTTTAAACACATTTTATTTTACTCAGCACATAACTATTCAGACACATACTCATGGTCACACTTTAGATTTAGTCAGGTCACAAGGTTTATTTATTAACATAAATGAAATCCTTGATATCACTATCTCTGATCTTCACTGTGTGTTTTTTAGTATGCCTGCTTCTCTTGACATGAAAGACAGAGTAACAAAAATGAAGAAAAAAAATGTATTTTAACACATCAACAGCGAATGCTTTTAGTAACACTCTATATTGCAAACCTCCTCTACCTAATAACTCAACTGACATGGTTGATTTCAACTGTAAGCTAAGACGTATTTTTAGATACTGTTGCACCAGAAAAACTAAAAAAAAAAAAGTCACTGACCGCAAAAATGTCCTGGAAAAATGAACAGATAAACCAAGTGACTGCCGCAAACTATTCACTATGAAATTCTTAAAAAAACTGTATTAATGTTTATAACAATTCAGTACGAACAGAGAGACAGAAATACTACTCAATACGTATTAAGGACAACAGACACAACGCAAGAGTTTTATTTTCAATAACTAACTGCCTCTCACTGAGGCTTCAACATCAAAATGTAATGATGTAAAATAGGAGACTATTTTCATTCAACAGCAAAACACTATGAATAGTTTTAAAAAGATTACTGAGACAGAACTTTAAAAAGTCATGCAGTTAAATTCCTCTGTCTGTGTTTTAGATCCTATTCAGCATTTTTTAGAGAAGTGTTTGACAATCTTTGTCCAAGTGTGTTGGACATTGTAAATCATTCTTTGGAAACCGGCACTTTTCCAGAAACACTTAAAACATCAGTTGTAAGACCACTACTGAAGAAACATAACTTTGAACTCTCAGTTCTTAGCAATTACAAACCAATCTCTAACCTTCCATTTTTAAGTAAAATAACAAAAACTTTTCACAGCTTAATGATTTCTTAAACGAACAGAATATTCATGAAAAATTCTAGTCTGGCCTCAGAGCACATCACAGCACTGAAACTGCTTTAGAAAAGGTATTGAAAGACACAAAAATAAATGCTGATGCGGGTCATGTTTTGGTACTTATGCTTCTGGATTCAACTGCTGCATTTGATACTACAGACCACAGAATACTACTAAATCAGCTTGAGATCTTGTTTGGTCCTAATGAAACCGTGTTAAACTGGTTCTCTATATATTTAACAGGGAGACAGTATTTTGTAAACATAGGTGAACATATCTCAGATAAGCATGATATTCTTTGTTGTTTTCTTTGTATATGCTGCCACTGGGTCAGATTATTAGGAAGCATGGCATCAATTTTCATAGCTAATGCAGATGACAGACAACTAAAGCTTAATGAAGTAAAGACATAAATAATTATAATTGGTAGTGAAGCAAAGAGGAATAGGTTGTATGAAAGACTTGGAAATCTGGTTCTACAAATAAAAACTGTTGTCAGGAATCTTGGTGTAACTCTAGGCTCCGATTTAACTTTAAAAGCACATATATTACCAAAACAGCTTTTTACCGTTTAAGGAATATAGCACGAGTTCAGTTTTATCTGCAAGATGCTTTTATTACGCTATTATTATTATTATTATTATGGAGACCTTACCAGTTGCTTTAAAACCAAGTTTGAGATGCAATCCATGAAGTAGTATGAAAAAATGACTTTTCAAACCTTAATGATTTGAATTTTTTTTTTTTTTTTAAATTAGGCTTAGTGGATTACAAAATATTAATCTTTTTGTGCCACAGGATTTGATCATTACTCTGTGCCTCATATTAAAGCTTACCACTATCTGCAATTTGCAGTTACTGCTGAAGCTTCCCCTAATGATTGGAGACAATACAGCCATTCCACTGTCAGATTTTCTGTTGAATTGTGAAACATACATATATTTACAAAGTTTTAGGTATTAATGAGTTTGAAATCATTTCTTTATTTTAATCTTTGTATTGCATCGTCGTCTTGCAGTCAGTCTGTGCTTTACAGTCTAGATTTTTTTTCAATTATTATTTATACAGACTCTACAGAATGTTTAAAGACCAAGTTTGAGACAATTTGATAAAACAAAATGCAGACTAGTTTGCACAGCACATTTATCAAACAAATTTGAAGTGATCTATTTTTATCCGGGATTAACATAATGAGTTGCTGAGAAACTGTCACACATTTCACATATTTTGCCAATTATCTCAACAATTTGTTTGGGGTCCAGTCTGTCTTTCGCTAGTAGGCCCAACATTGCAATTATGGCTTTGACCCCAAAGGTACATGCCAGCAAAGTTTCACACATGAATATTAAGTGTTGTGGAGACTGGCCAATTCTAAGACTGTCAAATGCTGAAATCTGATTAGCCATGTTTTTCCAGATATGATGTCAATCTCAGTGAACCTGAACCAGAAAAGGACACAGTAGCAGCATGCACAATTTCACAACAGTACTTAACATTGCATAGCATTGTCTTACATGTTATAGTGCCCCCAAGAAATGCGGTTGCACTAAAATTTGAAAAGACCTTCCTAAGGTACATGTCTGCAACGTTTTACAACAATCCAGAAAAGCCTTTCTGAGTCAGAGCAGAATATGCATGGTTTTTACAGAGGAAGCTCTGACTCTGTATTTGATTGGCTTCTGGCAATTATGTTGTGTTGAAATTCCTAAGTTTTTGGAAAGTTTCTTAAGTTCAGTGTTTTTTTAATTTTATGGTCTAATTACTGATAATAGTCATTTTAAAACATGTTGAATTTGATTAAAGAATCGATTAGACTGTTTTGGGAACACTGACTGTAATTAACTTAAAATGCTGCAGTAAATATTTGATTTCTAGTCTGACAGATTTTACACCAAAATTCATTGCTTTTTGGTCAAATTATTGGTAATGGACATATTATAACATGCTGAATATGACAAGACAGGCAAAAGGGGTCTGATCATTTTGGCTGCAAACTGAAGAGTCAATTATATGGGATGCAAATTACTTAATGAACAGATCAGGTAACTCTGGCTGCCAATTACTTTAAAATGCTGCTGTAAAATTACTTCATATTTGGTTTGGTCATTATATCTACTGCTGTTTTGGTTTACTTACTGGTAATGGTTATGTGTTGAATTTGACTCCTGAATCAATTTGATGGGGTGCAAATGGCTACCTTTTTTAATTATTTGGTAAATTTGCCTGCATTTACTTTACAATGCTGAGGTAAAATGATAATCTTTGGTTTCTGCATAGTATGACATACTGTTGACAACAAATATTCTAAATTTTATTATACAATCGGATTGTGAAAAAAAGACGTTCACTTGTGAATATTTGCAAAAAAAAAAACAAAAACAAACAAACAAAAAAAAAACTGGAGCACTACCGAAGCTCTCTGTCCTGTGAGTTCTTGTGTGGGCCTGGGCAGCTGCACTCAATGCACTGCATGACGGACACGAGTCACACAACGTCACATTCATTGATCGAAAATGGAATGTAGATCAAGTTGAAATGGGAATGGGAATAATTCAACAACAACCAATGTGGCAATAATGGCAGAGAGTTCACAACCCAACTCAACTGCAGAGAGAGAGTGATTTGCATTCCAAGCAATTTAAAAAGCCCAGTTTGGAAATACCTAGGACAGTAGACGGCAAAATTGTAAAATCTTGATATAAAGCTGTATGCAAGCTATATAAGCTACAGTTGGCCTACCATTTCAGCACTAGCAACCTGAGGGCACTTCTCGAAGATATACACCTAAACGACCACTGCCTAATGTCTGGAACTCCACCCAAAAAGCCACATCTTGACTCATATTTTACACTGCCCACCACAAGTTTGCTATATGCAGCACAACAAGAGTCCCAATGGGGACCTGCACTCTTGTTTCATGTCAAGGAAAAAATAATTGCTGTTCCATGTTTATCACAGCACGGCTCGCTTGTAGCACTGAATGTCTGTTCTATATACCATAACCTATTTTTTTTGTTTATTTTGTAATGTGTATGTAGGTAGACATTTAAAAAAAAGGTTTATGTTGAAATATATACCTATACAACAACAAATAGTTTCTCATTGTATTTGTTTGCCCTCTTATGGACCAAATGTGCCAAAATAGATAGTCAAACGGTTCAAACCAATGTGATTTTTAGGAAGGAATAATCGAACGTCGTTTTTTTGACCAGTTTTGACAGCGCTAGTATGACAGATGTTGAAGTGATACGTTATTTGGACTATGTTATGAAAATTATTATTTCATAGTGTGATGAATTTCATAATGTGATGTAAGTTGTCAGACTCACAAATGTGCATTATTTTAGCCCAATTGCATGTGAATAAGCTGAACAGGATAAGATATTTGCTTGTTTTGCTGTTTTGAAACATGAGTAGCGCCCCGTAGTGGTGTTATCTACCATACTTCAATGGGTAGAAGAGAGTCCATACCTGGAGATATGCTGCCTAATAAGAAATCAATGTGGGGAAAAAAAAGGCAGCAAGGCCTTCCCAAAAACACAACATGATCCCACCTTGATGATGTAGTTGTTGGAGGAAAATGTTTGAATATCCCTGGCAAAATATTTTCTTGTTGATTTCCTAAGTGAAAAAAGTTAATATACCCTTTACAGGGAACACAGAAATATACCATTTTATATGCAAATTTTAGTGCACAATTTATATTTATTTTAGTCTGAAAAAACAAATGTGCCATGACTTTTGCACAGTGCCATGACTTGTGCACAGGCCATTTTATGTTCAACCTGTTAAATTCAGCAAATAAACAGTAAATATGTATTAAAATGTGCAGAAGTGTGTTCTCTCTAGATGATATGTTAACTTATTTTCACTTAAAATAAAATCAACCAAAAATTTCATTTGTGCAAGCGCAACCAAACTTTGCAGTCGACTGTATATTTCTATCTGAATTCATCTATGACTTTTTTTTAATACAGACCTTTCATTTAATACAGAAATGCACAAATGGTATTACTTAATAGAACATTGTCTTTTGGGACAAATTAGTGATGATTTAGACATGCAGGTTGCGTGATATTATTTGGTTGGTTATAGAGTGGATATAAAAAGTCTACACACCCTTATTGAAATTGCAATTTTTTGTGATGGAAAGCCATAAATCATATCAGACATCTTTAATGTTATATTGCAACCAACAAATTTCAAGAGAAAAACAAACAGATCATTGCTAGGAAAGATAAAAAATTAAAAACATTTTATTTTTCTGTTTGACCAGACAGAATTTGCCTTAATTTCTGGCTTTACATTACAAAACCCTGTAATTCCATTAAAGGTGTATAGACTTTTTTATATAATGTAAGCTTCCAAAGGTAAAAAAAGCAAGCTCTGGATACCAAACATGTACTGGTTGATCGGCTACATTTGGGGTAAGCTGAAAATTGGTAACACTTTGGGTTACTTTAAAATATCTGACAGCAAATAACTAAATGTGCAAAGCCAAAATAAGAGTTGGACCATCAGTTGACAATGAAAAAAATGGAAACACATACTGAACAATAATATAAATGCAACACTTTTGGTTTGGCTCCCATTTTCCAACAGTTTGATAAAAAGTATTTTTTTCTTAGAAATGTTTCACGTTGCTACAGGCAAATGATGGTCACACCAGATATTCATGTAGAAATTCTGTTTTATGACCCACTGTGCTTTCTGGAGGGGATTTTTTTTTTCCCAGTGAAAAGTGTTTATATTTTTGTTCAGTATGTGTGTATTACTTGCAATACAGAACATTTATAGGTCTGAATATTTTTGCAAGGCACTGTGTGTAAACAATCTTTAGCACTTTTTGAAAGTGTGAATAATGAGAATAAACTAAAACCCTCTGCATCTGTGAGCCAAAGGAAATCAACACTTCTAATAAAGCTTCACAAATTCATTACTGTCAAGGTTCTGCTCTATAGTCATGATTAGCACAATGTTTAATGAATGTCATTCACTGTTTCTTTCTCTTCAAACCTTTCACATTCTTGATTTACACACTCTGGGCATTTTATATTTGGCTCAAATATGTGTGTTGTAACAAATCTGCTGAAGCCCTACACTGGCACTGCTGTCCTAGTAGGCAAAAAATCTCACTGATTTTCCTGGTCAGTCTGAAAGTAGTACTAAACATAAACCAACATTTTGGCCTAAACTGGTTTAACTTTCTGCACTAAAAAGATCAAGTAGATAAGGTAAAATCCTTGTTGAATCTTAAAGGCATGTAGAATATGTATATGTAAGCACGAAAGTAAGTACAAATGATGGGAAAGTTGAGGTTTGTCATAAACAAAAACTCCCTGCATTTATCACTGTGGATTCCAGAGGTTATGAAGGTCAGACAAGCTAAATTCAATTCTGACAGTTTCTAAAAAGAATAAGAAGTGTTTCAAAAAATAAAAAGTAAGAGGTCTGTGACTTAAACTCTACCTGTTTTGGAACGTGTTGAGCCCTGTCGGCACACACTGGACTCTCCACTGGCCATTCTGGTCTGGATAGAGCACAAATTTGATTGGTACCTCCACCTTTAGCTCTTTTTCCAAGGCAAAGAGATGCTCTTTCCAAGGACATCCACCTTGGGCCAGCATAATTATCTCCCCACTGGCATCCACCTATGCAAAAGCAATTCTTTGAATAACAAGCACTACCTCTACTCACAAACTCATTTACTCTTTTTCATGCTCAACTCACACATACCATGTGTTAATGATATGAATAGGGCTAAATGAAAAATTCTCTGTAGTACAGAATTCTTTGTGAATCTAAGCTACAGTGCTTACAGCAAGTGTCTTGGTTACCTGACGCCTTGTCTGAACAGCAGCCTCCACTACTGCTCGTGCAGGGAGCCATGCATTTTGATAGTAGTCCAATCGATCTAAGAACTCAGTTCCCACCAAGGCCATGGCTTTAAGAAAACCCTCCTATAAAAAAGAATTACAAAAGTAACATTTCACTTAAACCTTCAACCCACAGATGTCATCACTTGACATGATACTTGTCGCTGAGCTCATTTGTTTGATACTCAATGTTTACATTAGCTAACAAACTATTCCCCCAGTTAAAATATACCCATGGTGAATTATGAGGTTGTCTATCTTGCACATGCTTTCTGAAAGACATTAAAAGTTAAGGTTTTACTTGTTAAAACTCTCAATCTCACAATGTGTCTGGTTCTCTAATAATGCATGTTGTAATTCAAACAGTTTAAAATTAAAATATTTAAAAGAAAAATAAACTAAAGGCATGTTCTATAATACTTTTCTTATTAAAATCAAACAAATACTCATGTTCAGAAGTAATGGAAAACACAGGAAAATGCAGATATATTTTTAATCTTAAGATTGATTTTTCAATGAAGCGTCACAGTGCCATGAGCTTTAACATGGGTACCAGGTGAACAAATATTTTCATTTATTCCAGTTAAAAGTTGGATGTAGAAAACAATATTATAAAATTTTAACCAAAACACAGTATTGTGCAAAAGACTGACCTTTCATTTTTTTAATACACCGATCAGGCATAACATTATGACCACCTCCTTGTTTCTACGCTCATTGTCCATTTTATCAGCTCCACTTACTATATAGGCATACTTTGTAGTTCTACAATTACAGACCATCTGTTTCTCTGCATACTTTGTTAGCCCCCTTTTACCCTCTTCTTCAGTGGTCAGGACCCCCATGGACCCTCACAGAGTAGGTACTATTTGGGTGGTGGATCATTCTCAGCACAGCAGTAACACTGATGTGGTGGTGGTGTGTTAGTGTGTGTTGCGCTGGTCTGAGTGCATCAGACACAGCAGTGCTGCTGGAGTTTTGTCAACACTGTGTCCACTCACTGTCCACTCTATTAGACACTCCTTCCTTGTCAGTCCACCTTGTAGATGTAAAGTCAGAGATGATAGCTCACCTGCTGCTGCACAGTTTGTGTTGGTCCTCCTGTAGTCCTTCATCAGTGGTCACAGGACGCTGCCCACAGCACACTGTTGGCTGGATATTTTTGGTTGGTGGACTATTCTCAGCCCAGCAGTGACACTGATGTGTTTAAAAACTCCAAAATCCACTCAGACCAGTGCAACACATACTAACACACCACCACCACCACATCAGTGTTACTGCAGTGCTGAGAATGATACACTACCCAAATAGTACCTGCTCTGTGAGGGTCCATGGGGGTCCTGACCACTGAAGAGCAGAGTAAAAGGGGGCTAACAAAGTATGCAGAGAAACAGATGGACTACAGTCTGTAATTGTAGAACTACAAAGTGCACCTAAATAGTAAGTGGAGCTGATAAAATGGACAATGAGCGTAGAAACAAGGATGTGGTCATAATGTTATACCTGATCCATGTATATAAGAATTGGTGTTTTCAGGATCTGTAGCTCTGGTTTCCTGGCCAGCAACGCAATCCAGGGCTAATTGGAAAGGGCACATCACGCTCTTCTGTGCAGTTTCTCTTCGCTCATTTCTCATTTCGATCTACAGTGCTTCAAAGATCAGATATTAAACACTGCTAGCTGAATATTTGTAGTTGGTTGGTTTCAAACACTCTAGGAGCACTGCTGTGTGTGCTCGAGGTTGTAACTTGCTAGGTATACTAGTAGGTTACAGCCACCCGTTATGTGCTGTGGACACACAATATAGTTGCCTGGAAAGTAGATATGCTTCCTTGTCAAAACAGGTTGACAAGAAGTCTTGTAGGCCAGATGTGATCTTGTCACAACAAAATCTGGGAACAATCATGAGAAATTTTAGGTTAAATGGGGGTGGGATGGTACCTTTACTGTGGTGGGAACAAACAGAATCTAAACCTAACACCTCAAGAAGGCAGAGTTCTAATTAAGGGGCGGCAAATAACCTAACTCAAACTACCTCAAAAACAACTGTCGGCTAACAACAGTGTTTCGCTCCTTAGCTTGTTTTGCTTATGTTGGTGATTGCACTCGGGATATTAAAAGAGTACCGACTAGAGGAATTTGGGGGCAGTTTTAGAGAGACTCTTATCGGGTGGATTTCACTACAATTTACTACCAACAGATAAACTAGTTGTTCTCATTATGATATCATGTCTGTGAGACTAGACAATGAGCAGATATGCATTCCTGACTTTACTGGCTCATATGCAAGTGGATACACTTCTTGGTTGGCTGATGGGTGGTCCACAGTAATTGTTTTTTCTCCAATTTACAGGACCTAGGTCAGCCAAAGACACTGAAGTTTTTTCTTCTGAGCATGTACTGTATTGACACCTGCAAGAATGTGAGGAGAACTTAACAGGCTGACCAGATACTACAGGCATGACAAGCGTATATCATGGGCACCTAAATGTTACTGTTAATACCCATTTACTGTTTTTTATGTAACTCTGAACATAATTGTTTGATTACAATTTTTTTTAAACTTTCTCTTTTGGAAGTTCATTTTTAAACTACAGGACGAAAAATGTAACCAAATCATCATTAAGGTAAAATGCAAATCAAATTGAAATTTTTACCCCACTATCATATACCCTCTCTTGCAAATAACTAACTCAAGTTGGCTGTCATGGTTAATTTAGATGGTTGTTATAGTCAATTTAAATGTTTGTAGCAGCTTATAAAAGATTTCTTGAAAGAGGTTATTTAAAGATAACTTGACAATGAACATGAGAATTTTTTTTTAAAAAGAACTACCTTTTTCCACACTAACCTCTGTGTCCTGGCAATCACTATTCCACCGTGGGTTAAGATAGCCAACACGAGCACTGAGGGTGGTGCTGATAGTGTAATGTGCCTCACCATCACACTGAGAAATCCCGTTATCCACTGCATCCACTTCCTCAACAAAGTTCTCGTACAGCTGTACAAAAAAAAAGGTCAGTTGGTCAGCAAATCAGCAAGATAAATGGATGTCAGAAAAAAAATTAGATGCAGAGCAACTTTTATGAAGAAGCTTGCTCGGTCACTCATCTTCACCAGGCTGATGTTTTGCTTGCATGCACATGTTATTTTCACATACTTTTACAGTCACAAATTTCATACATATGAACTAAAATGTTGGGAACAGGTTAATTCCTCCAGATGTAGTCAATCAGCCAAGGTATGTCTGGTGTCAGTTACTTTATTTTCAATGAAGAAATCCATTCCTTTATCTACCCATACAATGCTTCCTATTCCACTGTGACTGGCAAAGATGCACCCTCACTCTCAACAGGTGGCATACTTTTCATCTAACAGTGCTTCTTTTTTTCCACCAAGCACACCTTTGGTGATTGTGGAGAAAAAGGCCTTACAGGGAGGCTCACAAACACACACACACACACAGACTGCAAACAAACTAGCTACCATAGGCGCTGCCCTGATACAGAAATCCTGAAGTATTATCCATAGTATTATGCATACAGAAGTACAACCAAACATGTTTGTGCCAAAAAACAGTGCTACAAATCTTCATGAAGACTGGGGATCAAGCTATTTCTATAGGGTTACAAACACACACACAAAAAAAACCCTGATATTTTAGCACAGTAGCCCAGCATAGCTAAACATTGTTTTCCACGAACACAATAAATGCACCTTCACATATTGGTTTGGAATTTCGGATAAATCTATACATCTGTCTGATGAAAATGTTTTTCTGTTGATACTACAAGATTCCAATCCTGCATCCCTGCATCACAATGTGATCCTTAGGTCAGAGCCTTTTTAAATGGCCACTCAAAAGTGTGACAGCATGATACCGTTCCTCAATCACAACTAATAATACTAGAAGTATCAAGTCTTGTTATTCTATTAAGTAGTCTTAGTATTCTATTAGGTCTACACATGTATTAAGTCAAGTACACACGTGGCTAAACCAGAATACAAAATCAATCTATAAAGCATACTGAGATTAATAGAACTGGATTCTTTAAAAAGGTTTTTGGGACATAAAACAGAGCTAAAAGTAACATTTAAAATTAAAACTTGGGTATTCACCTTGTTGAGTTTATCTGTGCTTGTACACTGTCAGAATACATGCCTCAATAGACAAAGTGGATTTGCTGCTCTGGAACCCCTAAAAAACTGTGTTCTATTAATCAGTCATGCATGCCACCAATGCAAGTATGTAATTGTATATTTATGATGTGAATGGAGCAATGGGATGGCGCAAGCAAACAACTTCTTCGCTTCTAGTGGTTCACACAAAGGACTGGCTTCACAGACCCAGATTAATCCTGAATGGGCAAAACCTAAATGCACAAATCTTTTGGACAAATCAAGAGCTGAAACCCCATTGACAGTGCAGTTTAGTCCAATCTAGACTTAATGTTTATCCATGAAATGAGCCCAAAATCAGTTTGAGGGCTAACAGCCCCCTTTTGTGTTGAATTTTCAGCCTGCTAAACGTGCGTCACCACAATCATGCTCTTGGTTTCAAACATTTAGTGGTTTTTGTAACTTTTTCTAAATGATACATGAGTTTATATAGAAAGCATTTATTAAACTTTCAACTATACCTTTGTTTACAAAATTGGTGTGTCAAAGAATCATAAGTGAGAATAATAATCAATTCTAAGCCAAAGAAAACTGTGATTTCAGTTTAATGAAAAATAATGCAAGCTTGGAACAGACATTCAAGTAACATTCTTGTAAATATTTGACAGTAAAATAGTAAATATGTTTATATGGTACTTAAAATACTGAAATGTAATGTAATAAATACCCAGAAAAGTTTGAAAGAAATAAGAATTATAATAAAACACAGCTTTAAAAAACTTTTCTAAAGTGTCTGGGTGTGGTCCAACAAGTCTGTGTGATTGACAGCCCTCAGTCCACGGCACCCAGGCTGCTACATCTCTGAAATAGAAAAACACAACATTGTGGGCAGGGACAAATTAGTAAAAAGGGCATTATAGAGCTGAACAGTGACCACCCACTTTTTCAGTGGCTCCGGTTCTGGGAAGTAAAAATCACATTTGTTTTTTTTTTTTTCATTGACTTTTCAAAAAAAATTTAATTATATGTAGACCATATAACTAAATCAGCTCAAACTGGAGTCCCACAGCAAAATAATAAAAAAAAAAAAACATTTATAGTTAGACATTTACAAGACTACGTTATGATCTATTTAAACTCAAGGCATTCATTGAGACAGTGATAAACTAAATATATACAAAATCATCTGGAACAGTCTTCCCTTTTTTATTTCATAGATTAAAACATTGGGTATTTTAATTCTTTGGCCACTCTTATTTAATTTATGCATGCTGCCTTTTGGCCAAATACTACAAGACTATGGGCTATCTTACCACAGCTATGCAGATGATACTCAGATCTACTTGGCGCTTTCCCCAGTCAACTATGGTTCCCTTGACTCACTTTGTAAGCGCCTTGAGCATATCATAACATAACTTGGATGGGACAAAGCTTTCTGCAGTTGAATAAAGATAAAAAAAAAAGTTTATTTTATTTGGGAATAGCAATAAGAGGTATAGACTAGTTGCCTATCTGGAGCCCTAAAATCTGAAGAACTTCTACGAAACCTTGGCATACCAATAAACTCTGATCTTAGTTTTAGCAATCATGTCAAAGCAGTTACTAAATGAGCTTAAAAACATCAACAAGATCAGGGATTTTCTAACAAAACCAGATCAGGAGAATCTCATCCTTTATTTCTAGCAGGATTGATGACTGTAATGGTTTCCTAACTGGACTCCCAAAAAAGACAAACAAACAGATGATTCAAAACGCAGCTGTCAGAGTTAAAGATGCAGTCTGTCAGGCCAAATTAGACAGGTGGACAACCAGAGGAACCATTTCTAATGATATGAAAATACAAATATTTTAAACAATTATGGCAGTCAATCAAAAGAGTAAAGACAAAAGACAAGAAATAACTTACATTTTTAAACCCCTCAGTCAGCAGAAACGACCACTCCATCCGCCATGCTTTTCATATTGAAGAGATGGAACTCTCAACCATCGTACAGCATTATGGGATTGCCTTTGCCGAGAAGGATACATGCAATGCTGCCTTCAAATCTGGTCAAAATAAGGCACCTTAAATGACAGCTGACATGCTGCTGTCAGAATGGGACTGCCTTTACCTTCGGACTGCGTAAATGCTACCTTAAAATGTTTCCTGATTTCATTTGATTCTTTTTTTTATCCAGAAATTAGAAAGGTTGTAATTATGCTTGGTAGATGTTTGACAGTATGCATAACACCACTACAGACCTGGGGCTATATTACATTAAGCTTCCTATTTTTTAGTCCTAAATTAAGATGTGAAAACATCAATAGGTTTCACATATTTGTACTACAGAAACAAATATATTGGAATTATATCTTATCTTACAGCATATTATCTCAAGTTAGGAAATCCTAAACTACTCGATCGAGGTTGATAATCAGTTATATCTGAAAAAGGTAAAAAGTTAAAAAAAGGTGTGTGTGTGTATATATATATATATATATATATATATATATATATAAATAAAAGGTAAAAACCAAGCTAAAAGGCAACAAACTGGAGAATGTTGAATATTGTGACAGCGTGCCCTGCTGTTTATCAGTAGCCACATTTACATGCAGCATAATAATCCATTAATAATCTGACTAATAGCTCAATCGGAATAGAATACATCCATGTATACACCTCAATCGGAACAGTCTATTCCGATTGAGGCCATTCGGAAATCAATTTCTATCCGATTGACGTGGGTAATTCTGTAAATAATCCGTTAAATAGAAGAATAATAGCCATGTAAATGCCTGTATCTGATTACATTTCCAATCGGACCATGTAAGTACGTTCTGCGCATGTGCGTTCGCGTCTTAGCAAAAGTTTATAACATTCAACATGGCGGGAGCAGAAACTGGTCTGCAGAGAAGATGAAGTTTATGTTTTAAACTTGGACCTCACGTCATGTTCGCTGTCATGGTAACGTTTACACTAAGTGGTACTCCACGCATGCGCATCATTTTGGATCGGATTACTTGTAGTGCGCAAGTAACCAAAGATTTTCCATCAGATTGCTGAGTACACTGAGCATGTAAACACTTCAGTCTTAATCTGTAATCAGAATGCATTCAGTCGGACTGGCAAAAATCTTTGCATATAAGCATAGCCATTGTCTCCAAGGGTTCAGTTTCCGTTTCCCAAAGCTTTA
Source organism: Colossoma macropomum (assembly GCF_904425465.1). Taxonomy (NCBI): domain Eukaryota; kingdom Metazoa; phylum Chordata; class Actinopteri; order Characiformes; family Serrasalmidae; genus Colossoma; species Colossoma macropomum. The sequence continues at coordinate 18,750,515 of NW_023494810.1, forward strand.
GCCGGCATCCAAGCCACACTACGTTATTCCTCCTAATAAACAGCCATACATTTAACTCATTGTCTCCTCATTATTCACCGCCATTGCTGCAATATCTTCTTTATTGGGTTTTGATCAATATTAACACACAAAGATGATAGACAGTGGAGACTGTATCTGCAGTGCCTTGGATGTTAAAAATGAATTAGAAAAAAATAACATTCAAAGGTTTAACCACTGTAACATAAATTAATGCAAAATTATTATTCAAGTTATAGTAAACTATGCTGCCTGTCACAACCGATGGATAAAACAGGAGGACACCACTAAAGTTGCCCTAAAGTTAGAACAGTATTTACTACATTTTGTCTACTCAGAATGCTTCTGTAATACTGTTTTCTTATCTGGAGTTAGAATAACATTAGCAACTTAGGAACTTTTATTCTGTAACAGCTACTGTCCTAAATGCAGTCATAACTGAAGTTGTCAAGGTAAACTAAACAAATAAGATTTCAGTTAGGAGGTTTCTGTAGAGCTTAATTTGACATAAAAATGTAACTTAAATTGAACTATTGATCAGAAAATCACAATATTTTCCCCAAATCACTAAGCCCTAGCAAAAGTCAACAAAATCAAAGTCAACAGCTTTAACCTTATAAACAATATACTTAGTTTTTCTTATATGCTGCAACACAAAGTCCAGCCAATATGTTATTTACTGTATATCTTTCTGTATTTTTTGATGTTTCAAAGGCTACAGAAACTAACCTTATCAAATAGGATCTCCAACTGTCTGCTGTCCTGTGTCAGCCCTGTAAGCTGGGAAAGAATTCGTCGACCAAAGTGAAAATAAACCAGACCAGCTGAGCTCAGTTTGGTTACCCATGGCTTCTCTGGGCACAAACTGTTGAAGCTCTCCACAAAGGATCTGTTTGGAGAGAAAAAAAAAGTGTTATAACCCTGTGTCAAAAGAAAACTGTCTTAACATAACTGAATTTATTTGGAAACACTTGGCATATTAGAGTACTTGTTTCAACTCAGTTTTAGCTAATCACAAGTAGAGATGAAACGGTTACCGGTTTCACGGTAAACCGCGGTAAAATTAATGACGGTTAGTAGTACCGTTTGAACTTTAAAGTATCGTTAAAACCGCGGTCGATTACCGCGGTGTGAAAACTCGGAGAGTCGGAGATATTTCAGCCTTCTAAGAAGACCAAATCTGACGTTTGGTCATATTTTGGGTTTTATAAGAATGCAGAAGGAAAGTTAATTGAAGATGACCACCCTGTCTGCAGAACATGCCGAAAGAAAATCGCGGCGAAAGGGGGCAACACATCAAACCTTACCGAGTCATTTCGCGACCACCACCCGCTACTTTTTGTGGTTTAACGGTTTGTGTGGTTTAACCTATGCTTATGGTTCGTTAATAATGTTAAATGAAGCTTTTCGCGTCAAAAAAAAGAAAAAAGAAAGACAATCGGTGAATCAACTGTGAATCGAAACTAAAGCGTTTAACATGTTTCTGTGGAGCAGAGTCTCCAAAATGAACTCTGAGTTAACAGTCACATGAGCTCTGGAACGAGACGCTGCAGAGGTTCAATCTGCACAGCTCCCCTTTTTCGTCTCGTTTGCAGTGTTTACTGTCTGAGAAGAGAATAACTGTCTCAAATCACTCAGTGTCCCCTACATAGTGCGCTACTGTTCAAACACGATCATCATCAACAAGCAGCTGAGTTTTAAATAGGGAATTTGTAACCTGTTGTTAATGTTGATTATAGATGACTTAGTCGAACGTTTCTTGCACTCTTTGGGTGAAGAATTTTCTATTTCATGATCCACGAAGTGCACTACATAGGGAAGATAGTGTGCTTTGAGACGGGACCTTGCGCGAGTAAACGCTGCGTGCTGCTTTTAGGAAAAGCAGAGTTTCAGAGATTAAATTTCAGGAGTGTTTCTGCCGCAGTTTAGATGCATGTTAATTTTAAATTATGTTTTAGTTTTAAAATGCTTTTAGAGAAGCAGCTCCACAGGTGAAGACACACTGTGTGAGTTCTACACTGTCTGCAGCTCACAGCGCGGTCACGCAATTCCTCTGTGATTTTGGGTACACTAATGCTGCAGTTGCAGTTCGGACAGAAATCCCCCGAGTGCAGCACTTCTTAGAAGTAGTAATTTTCCATTAAGACCCACCTCAGAGTTGGTCCAGATTTAATTCTCTATGCAGGGAAATCCACAGTTATTGTAATTAATAATAATAATAATAATAATAATAAAAATAAGAAGAAGAAGAAGAAGAAAAAGAATAATAACAGTAATAATAATAATAATAATAATAATAATAATAATAATAATACATTTGCTATTCTTTCGTTTACAGAGTATTACAAGTATTGTAAGTAATACAAAAGTAATACTAAAAATGTATTGACCTTATTTTTTAATGTTTATGCAAATAAAAAGTGCATATTGCTGCCAATTCTATTTGTGTTAATATAAAAGTTGGTGAAATGAGTTTCAGTTTGTGTATCAGTATTTATTTTTTTATTTATTTTACTTTTCAAAACATTTGAACTATATCGCGATAATACCGATAATCGTGATAATTTTGGTCATGATAATCGTGATATGAAATTTTAATATCGTTTCATCTCTAATCACAAGTCATAAACAAAATGTTTCTGTTCACAGCTTCTCCACAGAAATGTCCAACTCCAAATAACCAACAATAATCCTCTGTATCCAGGCTATGATCTCAACTAGACTTGAAAAGAAATGTGGGCAAGACCAGGCCCTTCAAGGAGATTAGCATTTTTTAAGAAACCAAGGAGAAGTCATGGCAGGACCTTGTCATTATCATAGGCCAGTAGCCAATTTCATCCAGTTGCAGGGCTTGCACATGGAAATGAATAATTAAGTACTTCGATTTTTTCCCCCAAATGGGTCAATTAAACTGGATCATAACCTACATTAAAAAAACTACAAACAATCCCATTTCAGTCTAGAATGTTACTTCATGCACATCTATGAATATACTTGCAAGTCCAAAAGTAACATTGAAACAAACTCTGCATTATTCCAAAGATTGTTTAATAGTTTTGATATCTTTACTATTATTTTAAAATGTGGAAAATAGTATGTGAAAATGTGAAAAACAAGAAAAACCTTTCTATTAGCATATCCAAACTTTTGACTGGTACTGTACAAAATAGCAAAGAATTGTGTGATCCTTATGGGGAGAACACTGACAGTCTGCACACTGTTTAACTGACTATATTAACTTCTGCATGGAGACCACCGTACCCACCAAGAGTGTTCTGTGTTTCTCCAACAACAAACCTTGAATCAACCCTGATATAAAGGCTCTCTTGAAGAAGTAAAAGAGGGCCTTTAGATCAGGAGACAAGGAGGGCATCTGGGAGGGAAAAGCCAGCTAACGGAAAAAGATGGAGGAACAGCTGCAGAAAAACAACATTGATGGGGCCTGGAAAAGTCTTAAAACAATCTCCCAACACAAGAAACAAGACTCTCAGGCTGTAGGGAACCAAAAGTGGGTGAACGCTTTCAATCTATTTTTCAATAGATTTGATCACTCACCTCCCCTACACAGTTATCCCTGTTGCAACCCCCATCTTCTGCGCTCCTAGTGTACTGCCCTCCTAGTGTACTGCCCTGCCCCCTCTCCCACATTCGCCCCCCTCTCCACAACTCTTACCTCACAGCCCCCCACCCCAACTGGTTCCCCTGCTGTCAGCCCAACCAGCCTACCCATCCACTCCAGCACCCAGCACCCCTGCTTCTGTCTGTCTTACAACAGTCCAGGTGGGAAAGGAGCTCAGGAACATCAAAGCAAGGAAAACTGCGGGTCTGAATGGCATCAGTGCCAGGCCCCTTTAGTCCTGCGCAAAACAGCTGTGTGGAATAGTTGGACACATTTTCAACATGAGCCTGAAGCTCGAGAGGGTATCACAACTGTGGAAACCATTGTGTGTGATACCAGTGCTGAAGACGCAGCACCCGCAGGACCTCAGCAGCTACAGGCCGGTGGCACTGATATCGCACCTGATGAAGACGCTAGAAAGGCTGGTCCTTACTCATCACTGCCCTCTGGTCAGCTCAGCTGTGTGACATGGTAGTCAGTAGCACAAGGGCCCCGCAGAGAACAGTCCTGGCACCGTTACTTTTCACCCTGAACACTGTGGACTTCATGTACACCGAACTGTCATCTACAGAGGTTTTTTGATGACTCAGCAATCATCTGACTCATTACAGATGAGGATGACAGAGAGTACAGAAAACTGACCCAGGGCTTTGTGGGCTGGTGTTGAAGGAACCACCTCCTAATCAATGCAGGAAAAACCAAAGAGATAGTGGTGGATTTCCGCAGGGGCAGAAACCTCCCTCCACCAGTGAACATCCAGGAAATGGACACAGAGAGTGGAGTCTTATAAGTACTTGGGTTTTCACCTCAACAATAGACTGGACTAGTCAGATAATATTAGTGCACGTTACGTTGGCGCAGTGGGTAGCACTGTCGCCTCACAGCAAAAAAGGCCTGTCCAGGGGGTGTCCTGCCTTCCACCCAATGACTGCTGGGATAGGCTCCAGCACCCCAGAAGGATAAGCGGTTTCAGAAAGTGTGCGTGTGTGAGATCGTGTATGTGGATGTATATACCAGTCTGTCTGCCCTGTTGAGAATGTGGTTTTGAGAGGAAACATAGAAGTGACCCTAGCGTAATAGTTTGTACTAAAAATATTTTATAGTATATGCTTTGGACACCTGGTTCTTAGCGCTATTGGTGAACAATTCTCTAGAAAGGTGTATTTCACACCAAACCACTCTGAATGATTTTGTTCACATCTAAACAATCATTGAATTGAATCATTAAGTAATATTGCAAAATCGGTGGAGTTCTGTTTTAAGTGCATATTTTCAGTCTGGGAGATAGGGTTTCACAGGTGTTTGTGATTACTCAAGTGTGTTTACTTGCTTCATTATTGCAGATAAAAGACAGCTTTCAGCATATAGTCTTGATTCTATACTTTTGGTCACCTTTGGAGTCTGCTTTTGCTGTTTGTCAACATGGACCAGAGTTATGCCAGAGAAAGTCAAGGAAACTATTATAAGACTGACAAACAAGAATAATAGTAAGAGACATTGACCAAACCTACACACTGTACACACTGGACCCTGCCTTAATATTTGTCAGCATCCCGGTGACTGATTAACTAATTTTATTCTGAAATAAGCCTATTTTTTCATTCACATAGTTTATTCTTCAAAATAAAAGGCTAAGACAAATAACATTATAAACAAATACGAGGACAGTAAAAAATAACTATAGCTTTAGTATATAACCCCATTTCCAGAAAAGTTGGGATGATGTACAAAATGTAAATAAAAATGGAATGCAATGATATGAAAATCATGTAAACTCTATATTTAATTTAACCTCTTCTTTAAACAAGACCCTGCGTTTGAGAACTGAGAAGACTAACTGTTGTAGTTTTGAAATTGAAATGTTTTCCTATTCTTGCTTGATATAGGGTTTCGCCTGCTCAACAGTTTGAGTATCCTTTGTCAGATTTTTCATTTGATAATGCTATAAATGTTTTACAGGTGACCGGTAGGTCTGGACTGCATGCAGGCTAGTTTAGCACCTGGACTCTTTTACTATGGAGCCATGCTGTTGTAATATGTGCAGAACTGTCTTGCTGAAATAAGCAAGGCCTTTCCTGAAAAAGAAGTTGTCTGGAAGGCAGCATATGCTGACAAAACCTATATATCGTTCAGCATTAATGGTACTTTTACAGATAAGCAAGTTACCCATGCCATGTGCATCAATACACCCCCATACAAATGCTGGCTTTTGAGCTGTGCACTGGTAAGTCGGACAGGCTTTAGCCTGAAACAAGCAGTGTCTATGATTTTCAAAAAGAAGCACAAATTTTGATTTGGCAGACCACAGGACTCTTTTCCACTTTGTCCATCTTAAATGACCCAGAGAAGGCGATGGCGTTATTTCTTTGCATGGTGGAGTAATTTGCATTTGTGGATGCAGTGATAAACTATGTTCACAGACAATGGTTTTCAGAAGTGTTCCTGGGCCCATACAGTGATTTCCACTACAGAATCATGTCGGTTTTTAATGCAGTGCCGCCTGAAGGCCTAAACATCATGGCCAGTCAATACTGGTTTTCGGCCTTGTCCCTTGCATGCAGAGATTTCTCTGGATTCTCTGAATCTTTTAATGATATTATGTACCGTAGATTATGAAATCCCCAAGGTCTTTGCTATTTCATGTTAAGAAACAATTTTTGAATTGTTGCACTATTTGCTTGTGTAGTCTTTCACAGAGTGGTGAACGCCTCCCTATCTTTACTTCTGAAAGACTCAGCCTCTCTGGGATGCTCTTTTTATACCCAATCATGTTACTGACCTGTTGGCAAATAACTGCCAGGTGTTTTTTTTTTTTCTTTTTTTTAAGCATCAAACAACTTTACCAGTCTTTTGTCACCCCGTCTCAACTTTTTTGAAATGTGCTGCTGGCATCAAATTCAAAATGGACATATATTTTTCAAAAACAAAATTTCTTTGTTTCAATATTTGATGTTGTCTTTGTACTATTTTAAATTAAATATACACTGCTCCAGATTTAATAAAGCTGTATAATCAATCAATGTCTCTTCTGAAGTAGCCCATGTCACTCTCTCATCACAGCGAGCGACAAAGCGAGCACACTAACCCAAACTGAGGGTACTAAGCTAAATTGTTTTGTTTTTATATTTATTTTTATACTTGTGGTTTTTCACCATGCCTACACTCACCTCGCCACATGGTTGTGAAAGCTGTACTGGTCTATCTCAGAAGACAGCAGAGTTGGAGGGCAGAATCACACTGCACCAAATCAAGGAGGATGAGAACCTACTACACTCAATGCTAGCAACAGCTCAGGCCCTAACTTCAGTAATCGGGGTGGACGCAGCCTCGTCACAGCTTGAAGATCCCTAGCCTCAACTGGGTGCGGGATCCAAGGGGGAGAAGCCTTACCAGATGGCGCCGTGGAGTGTGGCCTGTGGGAACCTCTGCTTCAAAATGTCCCCCTGAGCAACAGATTCTTCACCTTGGAGGAGCTTGAGGAAGCTGTGTAATGTCATTTACCTTGGTACCTGAGAAGGAGTAGGTGATTGCTGAGTCTCTGTTTACATGTCTGGTGATAGAGTCCCCAACAATCAATGTAGATCCTGGCATCCAGAGGAGGCTGCGCGACAGCGTTCAGCGTTGAGGTCCAACGAGGAGGCCTCGCACCGACATACAGGTTCCCTCTTGCCTCCTGTGCTTTTGTCACCCACATGCGGAGGGTCGGCGGGTTCCACCGGGTGGAGCTGAGGTGCCCTTCTCCAGCAGTTCTCGGGAGACACCCACGATCACCACCACCGCAGGCTTCCTTGACGTGTTCCTTGACGCTGTACGTTGTTTTTTTATCAACAATTTACATCTTTTCTGGAACCATCCATCCTTTTATTGGAACGATGGGATTCACCTCAGCAGGATTGGCTCGCAGATTTTAAGTCACAATGTGTTTTACTCTGTTCTTAACCTGAAATGACTACCAAAAATTAGAAATGTTTATTCAGCTATCTCTGTAGTCATTAGCGCCTGGCCTAGGATTAGCCATTCGGACAAGGGAATAAAGTGGAAAGGCAACAGTTTTATTACCCCGCTAATCTTATCACCATTAAGCCATCCCTGTCACCCCTCCATCCCCAAACCACCTCACACAAAATTATTAACAGATCCTATTAGTTTCAAACACAGAAAAGGCACAGGCATAATTCATTTAAACATTAGAAGCCTTCGTCAGCACATAAATTGGATAATCTGAAAATTTTGATTTCACAAGCCGATCTTGATACTGTAGCTTTGACAGAATTCTGGCTAAAACAATCTGTATCTAATTCAGAACTATCTCTACCCCATTATAATCTTCAACAGACCTGATAAAATTACTTCTATAGATGTCTTTGACCCTGGTTTTAGTGACCACTGCCCTATCGGGTGCATCAGAAGCATCAGTACAATGAAGTCAGGCTCGGATGGTGGTTAAAAGAAATTTTTAATATTTTAATGATCAAGCCTTTTTAAATGACCTGGCGCTCAGTGGCAACACTGAAATCCCTGATATTGATTTAGCGCTAGACCATTTTTGCAAAACTTTCCTGACAGTGGTAAAAACAAGCATGCCCTTTATAAAAACATGAGAATCAGAGATAGATCAAACCCCTGGTTCAATTCAGAAATATCTTCCTTGCTCAACGCAAGAAATGAAGCATGGCCACTCAAAGAAAATAGTGACAGAGACCATACCTTGAGGCAGCTAAGAAATAAATGCACTTCTTACATCAGAAAAGCTAAAGCAGAATTCTACCTCCAGATATTTACAAACTCAGCTACAAATTCCTCTAAATTCTGGAAGACAATTAATTTGCTGAATAACAAATCAACGCCCATTCCAAATCATACTGTTATTAACGATCAACAGTTTCTTGCTCAGAGAGAGATTTGCCAAGCATTTAATACTCACTTTGCAGCTGCTGGACATTTATTCGATAATACAAACATGGAAGCACCTCTCAATGAAATAGATACACCCTCTGCTGTATGACAGTCTCTTTACAATTCACCCTTTTCCTTTGTGGCCAAAGCACTTAACACCATCAATACTAAAAAAAAGTACAGGAGAGACAGTTTGGAACCCTTTTTTCTAAGGCTTATGACCCCGATTATTTTAGAACATTATATATATTTTTAATCTATCTATTTTATCAAGCAGAACTCCCTGTATCTGAAAAACAGCACATATTACCAGCACTTCACAAAGAATAACTACAGAATCATCTCAAAATTGCCATGCCTAGCCAAGTCCTAGAAAGTGAATGATCAACTCAAGGCATTTCTGCATAGACATTCAAATCTTATCAGACTACCAATCTGGTTTCAGAGAAAAGCACCGCACAATCTCTGTGGCTACTCTCATCTTAGACAATCTTTTCAGTGCCATTGATAAAAAGAAACATTGCGCAGCCATTTTTATTGATCTCTCTAAAGCCTCAGCAGATCAGTCTCTACTCTTAAAAAATTTTACAAAACATAGGTTTCGATCTCAGGGATACTAACGGGATTAGAAACTATCTCTCCGATAGACAGCAACATGTTGCCCTAGGACAAAGTAAATCAGAGCTACTTCAACAAAGAGAGTCCCTCAGGGTTCGATCCTCGGACCAGTATTATTTAATATTTATATTAATGACATTGACACCTCAATTGTTGACTGCAAAATACACTTATATGCTGATGACACTAGCTCGTACTGCTCTACTGACTATATTGGTACTGCAGCATTCTTTTAATGTCCTGCAGTCGGCTTTTTACAACCATGAACTAGTTTTAAATGTTGAGAAAACTAATTTCATGCTGTTTTCCAGAGCCTCTAACAACCTCTAATTTCAGCACTTTTAAAAATCACAACCCTAAAGGGATCTTACAATGAAACAGTTAATGAGTACAAATACCTTGGCATCTGGCTAGATGACAAATGCACTTTTAAACATGTTAACAAACTTACATGTAAACATAGACAATAACTTGGCTCCCTGTATCCTAAGAAAGTATGTTTCTCAATGCACACAAGGAAAAAGATCATTGAAGCAACATTATTGCCTGTTCTAGATTATGGTGACGTGTTATACAGAGATGCACCTGTAACTACTTTAAAATCTCTAGACTCTGTATACCACGCTGCCTTAAGATTCATTACTGGTGCCCCCTACAATAGCCTTCATTGTATACCATATGAAAAGACTGGCTGGTCGTCTCTGTGCGTCGGGAGACACACTGGCTTCTTTTTATCTATATAGCGCTTATTGGCCGTATGCAATCGTACATCACAGAAATGCTCAGTGTAAAAAAATGCAGGTTTTGCATTTTGCAAAAATGCAGACTCGTTCTAGTGATTGGATTAACCTACAGGTGCCGAGAGCTTTTACTGAGCTGGGAAAATCTGTTTTTAGCTACAGTGCACAAGTGAGCTGGAATTCATTAAAGGAATCTCTCTGGTGTCACATGAACATTTTAAACTTTTAGTCTCTAACCACCTCCACACAGCCTGCAACTGCTTTATTTGATTTTATTTAACTTTTAAAATGATTTTTGGTTTTAGCTATGTCTTATCTATTGTTTTACTTTTCACTTAGTCTTACTTTTTTACTTTTTACTATTCTTTTTATTCCTTTTATTAGTATTCTCTTTATTTTGCCAACTTATTGTCTTACATCTATTTTTTTATTTCATTAATTTATGTTTTTATTTTATCCTTATCTGATCTGTTACTTGTTAAGTTACTATACTGTAATTTTAATTGTAATTTTTTAATTGTGGTTTATTGATTTCACAGTTTATTGGTACCTTATTATTACATTTTACTATTATGACTTATTTTATTATACCATTTTATTTATTTTTACTACCCAACTTCTCAATCCCTGATTTCTGTATTGCTCGGCTACATTGTAAATGAGGGTCTCCCTCAAATGTATTCTAAGTTTAAATAAAGGTTGATTGATTGATTAAGCTGATGAACTGCTGTGAGAGGCTGCATGACGCTCCAAGGCAGTTTGTGTTGTGTACACAGAAAATTGTTTTGTTTTTTTTAGTATGAAAAAACTGTAAGGAAGAATACAAGGCACCTACAGAAAAGAATATTCTAAAGGACATTTCAATATTCTTGAAAGGAGAGAAACTGAAAAATAAATTTATCATTGGATTCGCACATATTTGTTTTAATGATTTATAGTGTAAAGTTTAAGGTTTTAAACTAATACTCAGTTCAAGTCAAGGGATTTTTATGTTCATTCGTCAATGTAACTTGTATACATAGGATCAAAATATCATTCCTCAGGCCACATGGTGCAACATACAACAGCAAAACATTACACAGGACTACACAACGTGCAGATACACAACAATGTGAAACGAGTGCAAAATATGCAATAAATACGCCAGACAATAAATATACAGAATAATAAACACATATACATAGATTGGCATCAAGCAGCATGTTAGTGATGACAGATGACAGTGCAAACATTGTCATTTTAAACTGTACAGAAAGATTTAAGGTTTCATAGCACATTCAAATAATTAAAGAATTTATAGTGCAGGCATGCAGTGATGGTAAAGGGGCATCTGATCAGTGTATGACAGATGTTGGGGAGCATCAGTGCACTCAGTGGCAGCAAGGTGAAAAGTCTATGATAGGGGTGGGAGGAGCTGTCCCACAGCGCTGCAGTCTTGTGGTCCTGCGGTCTGAGTGCAGTTCCCACACCAGACAGTGGGACAGCTTGTCGGGACACTCTCTACGGTCCCTGTTTAGAATGTAGTGAGAATGGAGGGGTTTGCTCTTTTCATTCTTAGCAGGAAGGGAAGTCACTGCTGGGCTTTCTTGGCTAGACAGGCGGTGCTGAGGAACCAGGTAAGGTCCATTATTTAAAGGTATTGTATATAGATTTATTTTAGCATTTTTTTCTGCTATTTTTACTACACTGACTTCAAGATTAACTCATTTTACGCATTAGACAGTATTCTTCACTTTATCATATTACTATTAAAATATTCTTGTAACCAATTCACAACAGAAAAAAATGAGGGAAAAATATGTTCAATCATGAGCGGAAAATGTAAATTACAAAAGGCGGCATTCTGTGTAAAACTCTAGAAAATCACAGAAAATGATGAGCGGGTCATCCTCTACCTGGAGCTGTAATACCTTCACACCCCACCATGGCTCAGCAGCACACTTTGGGAAATGCCAGTGTAGATTTTAGGTCTACAGCTTCAAACGGCATGGACACATAAAATTTGCATGTACTTGGTTAATCAGGTAATCGAGTCTCTTTGTCAGAAAATATGAATAAACATCATAAAGAAGATGAAGATAATTGAAATTTTTCATTTCATCAAGCATGTAGTTGGTTTCAGCATCGCTCCAAAAGGGCTTTGTTGCCATTTTGTGGGTGCTGTGTTAAACCCTGCTCACTATTTCTGGAACAGTGGTCCGTTTTCACACTAGTGTTGTCAGAACTATCCATATACATATCGATACTGAAATGGTACAATACTTGTGTCCCACAGTATCAATTTGATATTCATATCAAATATGTATTCCTGCTTGCCCACACAGGCTTCCGTAACGCACCTCACACTAGTGGTGCACTTTGTTAAGCTAAAATGGCAGCTGCAGCGAGTTTACAGCCTCCGCAAACAGTTTACAGCTATGAGTTCACAGCCTTTGCTGTGTAAACGTATTTTGGCTCTAAAGCAAATAAGAATGGGAAGGCAATGGGCATAAGCAAGCCAGTATGCACATGATTAAATTTCTGCACAGGTGTCACCTGCACAGGTGTCACAAATTTTAATGTGCAGACATAAATGTTTGGCCATCTACATGCAAATACTTTGCGCATGTATGTTATTTGCGCATGTACAAGTATTTTACATCTGTACAGTGATAAGACTGCCATCTGTAGGAAAAGGTTTTTTAGATGTTTTGCCACTCATGAGCTGTGTTCGAAATGGTTCACTCCACAGCATTTGCCACAAAGTGAATGAGCATGGGGTCTTTTAAGAAGACCTTATGTTCGGAAACATTGCTTCATAAAGCAATGGACGTTTGTGTGATGCATCTGTTGCACAAACAAATCAAACACGTGCCCTAACTGTTACAGATTTTACAAAAGACTAGCTGTAATTAAGATATTTACACACCAAGCTGTACTTCCTTTTGATTTCTCTCAATGATGTCAATACATGAATCACAATATTTATCTTAGTTACTAAGATTATTCCATCACAGATGTTTGCAGTAGTAGAAAATGAGAGCAGTGAAAACGAAGGCGTTCTTGGCAAGCAGTTAAAATTAACGAGGGTGAATCACCACAGACAGAGATGTAGCAATTTTGACTATCAGAGGACGGACAGCTAGAAAAACCTAACATCAGCAAATTGAGGTAAAATTTTAGGGTGACATGAGGGTTAAACATTTAGCCACACTGTGCCACCAAAATTTTAAATCTGTCTGTGAAGCTACTTAATGTGAAATATGCTTTGCCCATTCACTAATGTAAGTATTGTTACTTTTGTAAATAACTTTTGTAAAATTATATCAACTTTCATTTTTATATAAAACTGGCTAGTTGTGCCCTTTGCTGTCTGTGGGTATGTTCCTGCTATAAGCAGACATGTCTCACTCCAGACTTTAGCAGCATCTTTCTCTTCTACTTCAGTGAGAGACCGCTGCATTATGGTATACACTGGAATTTGTAGCGTACGTCGTCTGTAAACTAAAATTTGTGATGCATTCTGGTCATTCAATAGCGTACTATATAGAGAGTGAAATTTAGCGCTGAGATACAAACAACACTACAAAATGACGGGCACACTATAGTGCACTACTGCTGAAATAGACAGCAATTCCAAACATAGCATTGTCCTTCAATATCCACCTTATTTTTCATGTGACCACTGTGTTCCGAGATGGCTGAATTATCTGGTTATGAACGATGTTCTGCTCCCTTTGTGTTTTTTGCGAGGTCAAAGAAAGTGTGCTTAAGTTGTTTTGTCCAGTTAAATATACCTGAGGTGCTCTGGGAGAAAGTGCAGTTTGTAGATAAAATGACCACAAGAACAGATATGTTACAGGGATAAATAGCACAGAGCTTCAGCAGACATGCAAATGTGACTACATTAGACCTCCCTGAAAATGCCCAGTTGCTGAAGGCTTGAAATCCGAGCCCATACAATGCAACAAGATGCCGAAATGCCTGATGAACATCACTGTTTGTTCCTAACAGGCTCCTAACTAGTTTACACATTATATTCTCTTTTTTACCGGATTCTGTCCTCACTGGCTCAGCAAAGTAGCAGAATGCTAACCAGCTATCAGGCTAACACTACAATACTAAAAGACAGACTCCAAGTTAAAGCCTTTAAATAAGGCACATACTTATTGTTATGAGTGTAGGTAAAAAATGTCTCATGAAAATACAAGGAGCAGTATCAAAGCACTGATTTAAAAAACTGATTTCTACATTAGACATCGCTGTGTAATTTTTGGTTCTTTGACTGTGCCTGACTCTCAGTGTAAACACAAAAAGTTTAAATGAAATGCCTTTATTAGCATGAATAATTTGTGCAGGCTATAAATAGGATCCTCCAACTAAAGTGTGGCGTGGACAAAGGGGGAAAAGTTCTTGTCTTCTAAAGTGAAGCTGCCTGAACAAACCTGAAGAAGAAAATAATCTTAAAAAAAAAACAAACAAACAAAAAAGAAACATGTGTTCAGGCTCAAAATAGTCCAAAAGACCTAATGCCTGCAAAAAAGAATCAGACAGAAATGTGCAGAACTTAAAAATATTCAGATGTTTTTGTACTGTCCAGAAACTGACTTTGATAGCACCCGCACTTATTACAACTCCCATAATGCTTCTGTCTTTGTGCACACACATCACGGCTCATATGAGTAAACTAGCTATAATGTCAAAGAGACCAGCTTCGGGTATGTCAATAACATCAAAAAACAACAAAATCGTCAGACGCAAGGGGTACGTTTTTGGAGGATTTTATTGCTATGTATGCAGAATCAGACATACCACTTGAAAATGAAGATGCGTCCTTTTATGGTTTAACAAGAACGTTCACTGCCAGAAAATGAGAATCTTCGTTTTGTTGTTTTTCCACTTGCCTTGGGTCTCTGAACAACACATGAATGCAGTTCTTCAAAAGATCCGTGGGAAGAAAATCTCCACTGTAGTTGATACAACTACTGATAGAGACCACATCGTTCTCAACATTGTGACAAGTGTGATAAAGTTTGGTTATCCAATACTTATGTTCACATCACATACATGCTGCTTAAAATTTCAGCACCCCAACTTAATACACCTTCTCTTGTTCCTGCATATAATTGCTTTTTCTTGTTGAAATGGGCAGACTTTTCTGTGTGAAAAGGGCTCGAGATGAGACATCATAAATGAGCAGACTTGTCATTGGTTGAAATATGAATGGGAAAACTTGTTAGCCTCAACATGGTGTCTGTTTACGGAGAATGTCTCACCCTTCAATAAAAAGAGCAATTCAGCTTGATGTTTAAGGCACAAGAGGGAAAACCCCCCCTTGATGCGGAGATCTGTGCAAGCACAATAGCCAGAACAAGAAAAAAGACATCATTTGCTATCGCAGCCCGTGTATGTCGACTTCAATCGGTTTAACTGAAAATAATTACAAGATACAAGCATTAGTACAGTGATTTTTTGTAAAACAGGCCGTATGGAGACCATATTGTCCCGTTGTCCGCCTGGTTTAGCTTCAATGCAGTGTTAGCAGCACTGTTCAGCTTCTCTTTGCTCAGAACTTGGTGTGCATGGTGTAATTTTGAATGAACCAGCTTTATTTTAAATTGTTTACATACAGAGCTGTTGTATAGGCTGCGTGGCACATAATATGAAGTGAGCACTTCTGTACAGTGTGAGCATTTAAATCACAGGCTTTGTCCGTGCATGATGGTCTGTATAAACATACAGACTCACCAAAGAAGAAGATTCCTAAAGTCACAGTGTATGTCTGGGTTTAGAGGACGTTCAGCTACAGCCCAACCAGCCAAGACTCCAAGAAGACACATGAGCTCCTTGGATGTGATTCCTGCAGTCACTGATCTACAGAGACTGCTGTTAAAAGATACAAATGAGAAGCAGAACTACAGCTGTGCTTTTCTGACGTGGAACAAAATCAGCCATTCTTCACTGCAACGTTACTCATTTCAAGGCAGCTTTAAATAACATAGCATAGCTAGCTAATGTTCTTCATTTAAAATGAGCTCAATTTAATGATTTTTTATGAACAATTTAATGAACAATTACTTAATCCTAAGTAGTTTACTCAGTATGGTATCAAACTCTGTAAATATGTTTTTGAAACTGTAAATGAGGTAGGAGCCTGGTCGTGTATGAGTGGAAATAAGTGCCCAGCAGTGTTGCCAAGATGGCTGTTGAGAGAACAGACCATCATATAAGGACTTTGGTTCGAGTCTCTATTGTCTGCTTAAAGGAGTAATGAGCCCTCCCTCCCTCTCAACAAAATCACATTACCATGTTCCTGGAAATATTTTGTGATGGCAGTTCACACGTTTTACCACAGTACAGGTTCATTCAGGCTCACTGAAGCTTTATTAACACAAATGTGAGTAGATAAACCTTCTTTTTGGTGGTGAAGCTGTTAAAGGTAGCTTTATCCGACATCAATTGTCAGTTAACCTGACACAATTATACTTTTTATTCCTTCTGAAAATCAAGACTGTTGACAGGCTGTGGCATGCGCCCGCCCCCCGGGCCCCGACGATGACGGCCGCGAGAGTCGGCAGGAAGGCGGGGCCCGAACACCCAGCGGCGACGAACCTCGGCCAGGGCGGCAGGAAGGGAGCCGCGTGTGTGGAGGGGGCGGAGCGAAAAGCCCGGGCTCTTCAGAGTGGCGCGAGTGACGGCGGGAGGAGGAAGACGACGACGGTGCCGGTAACGAGAGGCACCAGGGGAAGGAGCGAGTCCCGAGCTCCGCCGCCTGGGCCCCGCCCCCTGTTACGCAGCGAGGCCGCGCCACTACACCTCACCTTCGACCCGGGCGGCTGAGCCGCCAGCTGGGGGCGGTGACGAGGAGGCGGAGCAGCGAGCTCTCGTTCCCTCTCGGCTCAGGTGCTTAATGAGAGCCAGCTGATGCTGATCTGGCGGCTTTTAAAAGAGCTGAGAGGGAACAGAGAGAGAGAGAGAGAGGGACACGCAGCAGCAACAAGAGACTGAGGAGCTGGAAAGCTCCTTATTGAGGATAAAGGGACTGAAGCCACTGAAGAGTGGCCAGCTTAGGTTCTTGGTATTGTTTGGTTTTGTCTGTTTGGTTGTTTTGGATTAAAGAGATGGCTGCTGCAACCCTAAACCCTGCCTCCAGCGTCCTCCTTGAGCCCGGGGTAGCACATGCCGTGCTACACAGGCTTATCAGTTGTGTGCCATTTCTTGGTGGCTGTTACAATTTTTTTACAACTAAAAGAAAAACTGGAAATACTGATCCTTGAGAAATATTGTTAAATTTCTGCGTTTTCTATCTCAGAGTGATGAAGAGAACGTTGTTCATGCCTTTGTTACAAGCACACTTGAGTTACTTTAGTGCTTCATTTACTGGCCTTCCTAAGCAAAAAATACATCTACAACTCGTACAAACAAAATATAAACATACATCAAGAAATTACTACATACTACATGTACATATTTCTATTTTTGGTCACAAATCTGAGTTCCTATAATGTGGTACAGAGTGCCAAACAAAACTGTAATTACAACTGTGTTAAAAAAAAAAAAAAGCATATTTTATTTTTTTCCAATCATTGTTTGAATTGCACACTTTTTAAACTAGTTTCTGGGTTTTGATCCCAACTTTTCAAAATTGGTCTAGAAATACTCTGTGGCCTCTCTAGGTAAATAATTATTGAGAAATGTTGACATTTTTACTCATCATGGTCTCATTCTATCAATTAATTACTGTGGCCATGGCATTACTAGCTTAAATTGCTATAACTCTGTCATTGATTAATCATCGCAAAATTATAAGCATTTGTATATATTGAGACCCTGACTAAAATCATTAAAAATGCTAGTACAGTGTTATTACAAAGTCTACAAATAACCACTTGCTGCCATTTGATTCAGTTCACTGACCTAATTAACTCCTTGTCTGGTATTTTCACTTTCAATTAATTCAAAGATTACAGCTTATTATACAAAGTTCAAAAGGTCACTCTGAACAAAACTCAGTGACCATCTTTGTTAAAGGTCCCTGATCAATATTCATAACTTTTGGACACCTTTTGACAAACTGTGACCCACTTTCACTTAGCTCCTCTATGCCAAAAAGGCCCCTTCTGGGTGCATTCGGCCTCATTATGGCATGCATTTCAAACCACTTTGCAAATACAACTAGGACATAAATTTTACCATTAGTCATACATTTTCAACATCTATGTTGACAATCTTCTGCATGTTCAACACACCTCAATAGCTCTTTACATAGTAAATGACACATGTATCATGTTTCAACATGTATCAACAATTTGAGTTTTGATAAACTCTGACTTCCTTTCAATTTTTTCTCTCTGCCTATAAACAAGGCCTAAAATTATTTAGCCTAGGTGGCTAAAACTGCATAACAGCTTATCTAAAAAGACATTAAACTCTAGCTCATTTCAACATGTGTTTAACTCTATATAAATATAAAAACACTAGAAAGTGGCAGACCAAGCAAACTCAAAGAGCAAATCACTTTCCTCTGTTGCACCACTCACTATAGAGTTAAAAACTGTCTCTGGAAGCAACATCAACACAAAAACTGTGCCTCAGGAGCTTAATGAAATGGGTTTCCATGGCCAAGCAGTTGCACACAAGCCAGAGTTCACTATACGCAATGCCAAGCATCAGCTGCAGTGGTGTAAAGCTCGCCATCACTAAACTCTGAAGCAGTGCAAATATGTTCTCTGGAGTGATGAATCACTTCACTATCTGGGAGTCTGATAAATGAATCTGGTTTTGGCAGATGCCCAAAGAACGCTACCTACCAGAATGCCAGAACCAGAGCCCTACAGAAACAAATGATGAAAATCCACTTATGTGGATATAAACACTAACACTTTTTTCCAGACTTTTTCCCCCACGGCAACATTCTTGCACTTTAGCCTCAAGCTGTGTCAGTATCTGCAATCCAAGATGCAGATGTTGTTGTTAGAACCAGCCACGAAAATCTCATTATTAAAACATACAAGTTACTTGTATGAAAAAGAGCTAAAGACATAGCTTAATGATGCTTAATAAAAACAAACTGTTTTGCCACATATGCCAGCTTTGTCCAAAGTGTTGGAACTAGACATTGATGGCATCTGAAAAGTTTATATTAAATGATTTCAGCTAATGCTTCCACAGTTGGAACGGTGATGAAAAATTCAAACCCAATTGGAACCATCTGGAACACACATTCTGAAACTGAGGCCTGCAACACATTCCAAAATTTATAACAGGGAGCAGTTTAAGACTAGAAACATTGTGAAATGTTCTAAAAACATCTTAAACAGGTGATCTGCTTGTGTATGAAAGGAGCCTTCAGGAATGGCTAAGTCCTTAATGAGAAAGGATGGGTAGCTGCTTGCCAATAAACGTTTGAAAAGTTTAACAATAACGTTCTTCACTGAACATTTGCAAAGACTGGTATTTCACCCTCTACAGTGCAGAATATCAAACATTTCAGAGAGTCCAGAGAAATTTCTATGCATAAACAGCAAGGCTGAAAACCATTACTGAATGCCCATGACCTTTGACCCCTCAGACAGCACTGCATTAAAAACCATGGTTCTTTAACAAATATAACCATATGGGTTCTGGGATACTTAGGAAAACTCAGTAAACAAAGTTCTTTGCTGCATCCACAAATCCAAGTTAAGACAGCAAAGCAGAAGCCAAATATCTACAACATCCAGAAATGCTGCCAACTAAAGCTCATTTGAGATGGACTGACACAAAGTGAAAACATGTGGTCTGATAAGTCCACCTTTCAAACTGTTTTTTGAAATAACAGACAGTGTGTTCTCCGGGAAAAGAGGAAAAGGACTACCCCAATCTATACCAAAGCAAAGTTAAAAAAACCAGCATCTGTCATGCTTAGTCAATAGCATGGGAAACTTGCTCTGTAAAGGCACTATATATGCTGAGAAGTATAAATGCATTTTGAGCATCATATCGGTGCTGTCCACTTGTATCTATTTTTCAGTTTTTGACATAATTTGAAAATGCATGTTGGCCTTTTTACTTGGCTCCAAGTTGTCATCCTCTGGCTCACAGTCATAGTCAAAAAACAGTGTTGGCTAAAACAGGGCCGGTGTTGATTTTTTGAACATTGTGTTCAGTACTGTGCAATGACTGTGATATTAAAGTCGCTGCGCTGGCTCTCAGTTGGCAAATGACTTTGTTACCAAGGCACAGAAAAAGTCTTTAAAAGTGTTTCACTCATTGTGAATAATAATAACAGGGCAGACTGGATTGTAATATGAAGAAAGTTAAAAAGTTTATCTATTTTGCAAGCTGTACAGTGAAATTAGCTCTGCATGGACTCCTATTTAATTGTGACGTTCCATCTCTGAAGTCTGTTTTGCAGGTTCAGTTTTCACTTTTATACTGCTTTCAGTTTTGATAAATCCTTGCAAATAACATACGTGAGTCAGTGTGAAATTAACAGTATTATTTTATTCCTGTTTTTGATCATTCCTCAGTCAAAGTTCAGTGCGAAAGGCCTGAGTAAATGTGAACGACAAGATGATTTGGGTTGAAGTGGGCTGCTGCTGCACAAATACAGCTCAAGCAACAAAGAAAACAAATGGATCATAAACTTTTATCCTTGGTTTATTATCTAGGGAAAATTCATATCTACAAATGTAAATCAATAAACATCAGCCAAATATACATTTCAAAATAGAAATAAGGTGCGATGTACATATGCTCACAGGACTAAAATATGCTAAAGCAAAAAAATTACTAAAACAATTCTCTTTATGGGTCATTTTCTTCATGTACTTTGGTTTTCTTTGTAAACAATTTTACATTTTACATTAAAAGGAAAAAAACGGTCCATAATTCCTGTCCAAGAAACTAGTGTTACATGCAGGCTTTGATTAACTGATTATTGCTGCAATAAAGCTAATTTCCACTTGCATCTCTATAGAACTGTGAAGCCGTATATAATGATACGTAATAATTAACTTTTACATACAAAGTTTAATATTACTTGGGACAGGTCTAGTTTAAAAACTAACACAAAGCATGTAAGATATGCACATAATACACTTTATTTTTTGCAGTTTTTCACTGAATACTTTGATAAAGATTTAAACTTAAAGCTGTCTCTTAATATTACTGTAGAAACCCGTTAGCTATCTGGCAAGCTGGTTGTTAAACACAGTTGTCTCTTCATACACTGTAATAAATAATAATTCCACTGTTATAGGGTTATAGTGTAAACAAAGTTATTCAGAGCGGTTTGGTGTGAAATGCTGCATTTCAGAGAAACTTACCTACTTAGAACTGTTAAATGTAATTTTAGTGGTGGAGGTGAATGGTGCAGAGTGCTGTAAAGCAAAATATTCCCCAAAGAAAACTCATTTTGTTCAGATTTTCCACTTTACCATCATCAACATTACATATAATAACTCAGAAAATATGTGTAGTTTCACTGGTGGATTTGGATAGTAAAATGGTTATATTTGGGTTGTGGACATGCAGACCCCTGGTTCCCATCGTCATGACTGTAAAGAAATCCAAATCTCTACAATTAACCATTTCACATCAAACCAATCTGAATGACTGTTTACATCTCAACAAATTATGCAAAAGTTAGGCAAAAAGTATGCAAAAATTACTAAGGTGAGTTTGGATATCTGTATGTTTGGATATCTGCTTGAGGTGTTGCTCTTATCAATAATAAATATGCAGTACTGCTAGAGTATTAAAAACCAGTAGTACAGTATGTGATATTAATACTGCCTTAATAGTGCTTTTTCAGTACAACTTCAGTATAATGGGCACAGTGCAGCTACAGTACTGTAGGTTGTAATGCTGCAGGACAAATTCAGTAAAAAATAAATAAATAAACCTTTAAAATCCTATAGTTGACACCAGATGTTTTTTTTCTACTTGTGTTTATCTTGTCAGCAGGAAAACCAACAGAACAGTTCCACATGCGGACGCCTACTTACTACCACAGTAAGTTTTTCCAACAACCTCTGGAGCAATTAACAAATGGTTCATACGCCATTGTGTTTGAACAGTGGTTGAACACCAAACACAGAAACAGACATCTTTCTCTCATTCTTTGTTTACTTTTAGTGAGTTGCCAGTTTATTAGGAACACCTAACATATTGGTGCACTTTGCAGATTTATAATTAGAGACTATAATGTTAATGCACAATTTGCTGTTCTCCACCCTTTAGCGGTAAGAAACCATCATGGCATAGTTACAGTGTGACCAGCATTGCAAACAGATACACCACATAGCTAAAAGTATGTGGACACCTGAACATCACACGTAAATGTCATTCCATGTTGATAATGGTAATATTGTGATAAAGAAATTTTGAATCACTGTTTAATATAAATTGGTATATGATTTATATTCAAAATTGACTGATACGTAAAATCAATTATGTTGCAGATAGATATATGACATGATTCTATGATACATTTAGTTTATTAGTTTATTATTTAATAATTATTATATATTTTTGCCATGGCATAATTTCTTGTTGTTTCTAAAGTACTTTCAGTTCTGAGCAAACCTTTGGTTTAGGTTTCGGTGTCTAGTTTATAATATTTCACTCTACACTGTGTTATTACATGACAAGTGATTCCAAAGTTTTAACCGGTAGTTAGGTAGCATGTTTATAACCACTTCATGTAATACCTTACTGTAAAAGAGCTTTTAGAGGCATTATACCCTTCAAATGTCTGGTTCCTGTCACCACCACCATGAACAATTTGGACTCATTAAGTTTCTGTAGAACCACTCCAAATGACTTTGTTTACAATCTTAAGCATTTAATTCTGAAAAATTTGAAAAGAATAATGAATCCCCCTTAAAGACCTAAATACTATTCTGAGGCCTTCAAAGCCAACTCTTTCATGTTACAATCACACATCGTGGAATTGTAAAAAATACTGAAACTCTTTTCTGTAGATGTGCCTACTAGGCTTTCCTGCCTACACAACATATCTGTAGCACATTTACTAAGCCTCTCTTTATCTTATTTATATAAAAGGCCTTCTCCTGAAGTAAAAAAATGACAAAATTAGATGAGTTTTTAAGCATACATGCATAGACTGTTTTATTGTTTGCAGGTGCTCAAGTCTGGACACTGCGAGAGACAGAGAGCAGCATAGCTTGGAGCTTTAGATCTAGCAGTGTCCAGCATTCACTTAAAGAATTAGTAGTTAGCAGGCCGCTAACCCCCTCACGTCTCACGCCTTTCACTCTTATTTTGTTTTCTCCCTCTCTCTTTCTCTATCTCTCTCACAGATATCCAGCCCATCCACCATGGCGTCTGCCCAAGAACGAGCTCTCCAGACCCTGACCCTCTCCAGGTCCTGAAGGAGCACTACCAGACGCTACTGAACACCGCCAGGAAGAAGACGGTCAGAAGTCATCTCCGGACCACTTCCCACATACAGGAGGGGATCCGAGCGCTTCAGCAGGCTCTTCGCGCTGCAGTCCTGGTTCTGCGGCTGGTGCGCCCTCAACGGCTTGGGCTACGTGGACAACTGGGCCTCTACCGGAGGGATGGCCACCACCCTAGTCGTCTGAGATCTGTTGTTCTCTCAAGGAACATCGAGAGGGCCATCCGCTGACTTCAGAGTGAAGGCCACGTAAGTAGCACCAAAAATAGAAACGCTACAGCTAATAATGCTAGTGTTACTGCTGAATAAGGCGATTGCTAGCATTTATACTGTAAATAGGGCAAGTGCTAATACAAATACTTATTCTATAAATACAAATGCTTATACCGCAAACTGCCTTGAGATGCCACATTGGTTCCTCCCGATAGAGACTGTGTCTGTTCCCCGAATAAAACAAAGCGTCAAAGAGCCTCAAAATGTTTTCTATAGTAACTTGATTTATATCAGACCAGTTATACCAATTTGTGACAGCACCTTTGGTCTAAAACTAGGACTGCTTAACATAAGATCCCTTACTCCTAAAGCCGTCGTTGTAAATGAAATTATTAGCGATCACGCTTTTGATGCTCTGTGCCTCACAGAAATGTGGATTAGACCCGATGAATACTTCAGTCTAAACAAAGCCACACCCCCAGGCTACAATTATGCACATAGCCCTCGTTTAAGCGGCAGAGGTGGAGGTATAGCAACCATCCATACTAAAGCCTTAGGCGTGAGCCAGAAAGTAGGCTATAAAATCTCTTCTTTTGAAGTTCTCTTACTAAATATACATGATCAAGGAACAAATCAAAATTCCTTTTCACTAATTACAATTTACAGGCCGCCAGGACCGTATTCTCAGTTCTTACAGGAATTCTCCAGTTTCTATCAAGTCTAATAATGCTTTCAAATAAAATAATAGTTGTCGGAAATTTTAATATCCACATAGGTTTCACCCAAATAATAAAGGGGCCCACACACTACCACAACCACACTCTAGACTTAATACTGACCTTTGGTGTAGACATAGATAACTTAGCCATTCTCCCCCAGAGCACAGCAGTCTCAGATCATTACTTAATCTCATACGAAATTCACTTTAGTGGTAATATGCATTCATCACCATGTTATCATGTTAAGCGGACAATAACTTCCTCCACAGCTGGTAGCTTTATTAGAAACCTTCCACAATTATCAGCTTCTGTCAGCTGTCCATCTGATCCTACCGAGTTAGATATTATGACCAAGCTCTTAGAGGATAATTTTCGATCTACACTAGATAGTGTGGCCCCATTAAAAAGTAAAATAGTAAGGCAGAAAAAACTCGCCCCCTGGCATAATGATCATACTCGGGCTTTAAAACAGACTGCCAGACAACTAGAGCGAAAATGGAGCCTGACTAAGCTAGAGGTGTTCCAGTCTGCCTGGAAGGAGACCCTTATAGACTATAGAAGAGCACATACTACAGCACGCTCAGCCTACCTCTCCTCTCTCATAGAAAACAATAAAAATAATCCTAGATTACTTTTCAGCACAATCTCTAAAATAACAGGGAACAAAACAGTTATTGAACCCCAGATACCATTAGCCTATAGCTAATAGCTTTAGTGATAAAATTGAAAACATTAGGCAGAAAATTCAAAATGCACAGTTAAAATCTACAAACCTGCTTCCCCATAATGCCAGCCTCAATCTTGAGAATATTATGATCCCTGCAGAGAGGCTGGAATCATCTACCTTACTTCAAGAAAATGATATAGTTAAAATCGTTTCTTCCGCAAAATCATCTACTTGTATGTTAGATCCGATTCCTACAGGTTTACTCAAGGAAATTTTGCCAGAAATAACCAAGCCTATTCTCTCAATAATAAACTCCTCTCTTAGCCTTGGATACATCCCAAAATCTCTTAAACTAGCAGTAATTAGACCACTAATTAAGAAAGCTCACCTCGATCCCTGCGAACTATCAGATTATAGACCCATCTTGAAACTCCCCTTTATATCTAAGATCTTGGAAAAAGTTGTAGCAAAACAATTAAGCTCCTGTTTGCATAGGAATCAAATACACAAAAAAATTCAACCTGGTTTTAGGCCACATCATAGCACAGAGACAGCACTAGTAAAAATTGTAAATGATCTATTATTATTCTCTGACCAAGATAAAGTGTCTCTGTTAGTCCTCCTCGATCTTAGTGCGGCATTTGACACAACAGACCACGCTATCTTATGAGATAGACTAGAAAACCTTGTAGGGGCTCGGATAAAACAGAGGTTCTACTTCTTGGTCCAAAAGCAGCTAGAAACAAACTGTCTAATTTTACACTTAAACTTGCATCAAGCTCACCTGTAAAAAATCTTGGTGTCATGATAGACCTAGATCTGTCCTTCGACACACATATAACTAATATTACTAGAACAGCCTTCCTGCATCTCCGCAATATTGCTAAATTGAGAAATGCATTATCTCCACAGGATGCAGAAAAGCTAGTTCATGCATTTATTACTTCAAGGCTAGATTACTGTAATGCCCTGCTGGCTGGATGTCCGAGCAAAAGCCTTAACAAGCTTCAGCTAGTCCAGAATGCTGCAGCCAGAGTTCTTACTAGAACCAGAAAATTTGACCATATCAGCCCAGTTCTATCAAACCTACACTGGTTGCCAGTTAAATTTCACATTGATAAAATTCTCTTACTGACTTATAAAGCTGTAAACGGACTCGCCCCTCAGTACCTGAGTGAACTTCTCTCCCTTTATGAACCATCACGCCTACTTAGATCACAAGGTGCTGGCTTACTATTAGTACCTAGAATTAATAAAGTTACGTCAGGGGGCAGAGCCTTCTCATACAAAGCCCCCCAGCTTTGGAATAGTGTTCCTGTTAATGTTCGGGACTCAGACACAGCCTCAGTCTTTAAGTCTAGCTAAAAACTTACTTGTATAGTCAAGCCTTTGGGAATTAGTTTTCCCTGTTGGTTCTATACCTGCCAGAGTCTCTGCTGCTCTGCTAACACTTAAATCTGTGATCAGTCACCCATTACAGAACTGACTCTCTGTGTGTTTTTCCTTTCTTTCTTTTCTTCGCTGAGTTGAACAGCTGCCCAACCTGTGCATCTGATGCTGCTGCCTCTTCTGCCTTGATTGGGTGCCACTGCTGCCAGCCCTCTGGACCAGCTTGACCACCACTGAGCTTCATGCTGTACAACGCCGTGCAACCTCACCTTCACATCCTGACCCCACTGATGCTGCTGCTGCATAAACTAAACTAATCAAATGAATCATTTGCTCCACCTGTTTTCCCCGTTTTTGTACTAACAATGTTTACTATCTGGTGTCGACCAGAGGAGGATGGGTTCCCCTTCTGAGTCTTGGTTCCTCTCAAGGTTTCTTCCTGTCTCTTAGGGAGTTTTTCCTTGCCACTGTCGCCACTGGCTTGCTCATGGGGGTTTGGACCCGGATTTCTTTTTGTAAAGCTGCTTTGTGACAACACCTGTTGTAAAAAGCACTATATAAATAAACTTTGCTTTGCTGGTCCTCACTTGAACATGTGTTTTCACCACCAATTATTATCATCTTTTTTTTTTTTTGGAAAAACTAAAAGAGCAGAAAAACTGCCTTCTGGATACTGAGGTTAAGATTAGGTTTAGGTGTAGAATTGGATACAGTAATACAAAAATCAATAGAAACCTATGGACATCCTCACAAGTACAGCAAGACAAACGTGTGTATGTGTAATTTATATAGTTTAAGGTTTGTATGCGTGGTTTAGACAATAATACCATAGTCATTTTCGTGTACTTATAACAATTTATTCAAACCATAACATTTGAATATCTAAAGTTCTGTTAATTAACCAATAAAACCAACCAATAGTAAAAGGTAGAAACACAGTCGGTTACAAGTTATTTGTCAAGTCCAGACCAAGTTTGCTGGTCCAGATTTTGGCCGATGTTCAAAAAAATGACACTGACCCAAGTCTGGCTGCCAGTTGTAGCCCGACTTAAGTAAGAGGCAAAGAACGAATTATCCCTAGCTCCACGCCAGCACGGGATTTTTTTTCGTCCTAAATATTTTTGGAATTGGGTTTGTAAACACAGCTTATTCTGTACTGTTACTCCATTTCTTTGCATATCTAAACAGACAACGCTTAACATTTATAGATGATATGAAAACAGGCCCACCTCTGATGATGGTCATAACGCTGCCGATTTGGGTCATACACTCCGCCAACGTCAACCACAACTTCACACTGGGCCAGCTCTGCAGGCTCACGTGTCCGCATTATTTTAGCATCCTAATGAATCAACATTAAATATTAATAGAGAATTTCCCAACTTTTTCAAGGGTTCTGCAACAAAGCTCTCTGAAAGATGGGTACTGTTACATCTTAACGAGTAATTATGAAGAAGTTCCCATATTTTAATGTGTCGTTAACCGGCTAGCTTAGCAACACCGACATAACAGCTATTGTCTTAATTATCTTAATAGTTCATTAAAAATAGTTCACTTGTAACCTTGTACTCCGGGAGCTGCCGTAGAAAGTAACACGCCAAAACTTCATCACAGTGAAAAGTCCCGTTGTGTGTGCCAATTTTAACAGAAGACATTTCCTGCAAACAAGGTCTCTTGGCTGAGTGCATGTATTGTCTGCGTGTTATGAAGAGGTGCGATCCCTCTGAAGCTATCGGATAATAGGGCGTTCCACGTGCAATCTGATAAAAATACGGCTCAACAAATCGACAGGACTTAAACGACTGTATGCGTCTCATCAGGCACACAACACACCATGCACAGTACAAACGGGCAGACTTCTTCTAGTACTACAGATGAGTTGAGAGCGTCGCTTAAATACTGCCACCTACAGTTAAGTTTTTCTATTAGTTTTTTGTAACTTTTAACAGGACAATAACACCATTCAATGAAAGATGGGAAGTATGAAGAAAAGGAGTATAAAAGGAGGATACATAGAAAAGGAAAAATTTACAAATAAAAAAAAAAATCCGAATTTAATTTATTGATTTGGGATGTTTCATGGCCTTTTTTTGTTGAAGATGTATTTGTAAATCTACTTGAAAAGATTTGCGATTGGGTTTGGATTTGAAACATCTTGCCTTGTGAATTGAAATATAGCCAGCTTACAAATGTATCATATCTGACTCCTTATTGCCACTATTTCAATTATTGGCAATATGTAACTTTTGGATTAATCAAAAAGCCAATTATAAACAAAAATAAGCAAAAAAGTTTAAAATCTGTTAAAAATCTAAAATGTGTGTTTTTGTGTATGTAGAAAAAAAACTTTGAAATTCTCCATTCTAATTTATCTTACCTTAATTGTCTGTACGGTATATTTCCTATTTATCAGCTTATAACTTAACTGAATTGAATCTGTTCTCATAGTAGACCATTTTATCATTTAAAAATGTGAACTATGTAGATAGATATGTTAATAAAAGACATAAACTGAGAAATAAAACTACAGATATGTGGTTCCAAAAACCTTTAGAAATGGACAGAAACAAAACAGAACATCTTTACCTTAACAAAAAGGGCATGGGGACATTTCTTGTAAATCTACTTATATAGCTGTAACATAATTAATAATGATTAATAATAAAAACAACAGTAATACACTTCACAGAGCATCACAGAAATAAAACATGAAATTACAAGCAGAGGGTGCAAAAAATAATAAAATCAGATCAAAGATAAAAGAAGGAAGACATAAACGTATGTTAAAAAATGATAGATAAAGTAGAGCTAAGATGAAAAATTGTCTGCGTGTTATGAAGAGGTGCGATCCCTCTGAAGCTATCGGATAATAGGGCGTTCCACGTGCAATCTGATAAAAATACGGCTCAACAAATCGACAGGACTTAAACGACTGTATGCGTCTCATCAGGCACACAACACACCATGCACAGTACAAACGGGCAGACTTCTTCTAGTACTACAGATGAGTTGAGAGCGTCGCTTAAATACTGCCACCTACAGTTAAGTTTTTCTATTAGTTTTTTGTAACTTTTAACAGGACAATAACACCATTCAATGAAAGATGGGAAGTATGAAGAAAAGGAGTATAAAAGGAGGATACATAGAAAAGGAAAAATTTACAAATAAAAAAAAAAATCCGAATTTAATTTATTGATTTGGGATGTTTCATGGCCTTTTTTTGTTGAAGATGTATTTGTAAATCTACTTGAAAAGATTTGCGATTGGGTTTGGATTTGAAACATCTTGCCTTGTGAATTGAAATATAGCCAGCTTACAAATGTATCATATCTGACTCCTTATTGCCACTATTTCAATTATTGGCAATATGTAACTTTTGGATTAATCAAAAAGCCAATTATAAACAAAAATAAGCAAAAAAGTTTAAAATCTGTTAAAAATCTAAAATGTGTGTTTTTGTGTATGTAGAAAAAAAACTTTGAAATTCTCCATTCTAATTTATCTTACCTTAATTGTCTGTACGGTATATTTCCTATTTATCAGCTTATAACTTAACTGAATTGAATCTGTTCTCATAGTAGACCATTTTATCATTTAAAAATGTGAACTATGTAGATAGATATGTTAATAAAAGACATAAACTGAGAAATAAAACTACAGATATGTGGTTCCAAAAACCTTTAGAAATGGACAGAAACAAAACAGAACATCTTTACCTTAACAAAAAGGGCATGGGGACATTTCTTGTAAATCTACTTATATAGCTGTAACATAATTAATAATGATTAATAATAAAAACAACAGTAATACACTTCACAGAGCATCACAGAAATAAAACATGAAATTACAAGCAGAGGGTGCAAAAAATAATAAAATCAGATCAAAGATAAAAGAAGGAAGACATAAACGTATGTTAAAAAATGATAGATAAAGTAGAGCTAAGATGAAAAATAAATAGGAATTATTAAAAGTAAATTAAAAACTAACTCAAATAAACATTCAAAAACAACAACTAATAAAACACAATAAAATAAGTGTTTCATTAGCTAACTATAAGCCAGAATAAAAATGAATGTCTTATGTTTGTGTTTAAAAAAAAATGTATAGCAGTGGCAGATTACAGGTCATCAGGCAATGTATTCCACAAAGCAGGATCATAATGGTTAAAAGCACATTCACCTATTCTGGATCTGTTTCTGGTCTGAGAGATCAGTGCCTGATGACCTGAGAGCTCTCATAATGGTCATAAATTATAATAAATGACATAATTTAATGCACTTAAATGAATGGTAATAACAAATAACAATGCAGTTTATTTTATGAATCAAAAATTTGCTGTCATGTGAAGAGGTAAGTATACCCCATGAAAATTTTAGACTTTTTCAACACATTTGGAGATACAGATATCACACCTTCATTTAAACAGTGTTAATAAAGTTTTTCTGTAAAGCTGCTTTGTGACAACACCTGTTGTAAAAAGTGCTGTATAAATAAACTTTGACTTGACTTGACTTAATATAATGTAAAAAGTGATGCTTATTAACATTTTTGTCATCCTTCATATAACTGAAGTGAAAAGTAATTAGAAATTTTCTTATGTGGAAAAAGTAAGTGCACCCATACATATATCACTACTTCAAACATGTCAAATTGAAATCAGGTGCACCTGATCAAGTGCTAATAATTCGAACACCATTAGAGAATATCTTGTGGGAATAAAAAACCTCAGATATCTGGTCTGGTTTGCTTTTTGTTATTGGGGTATGTGGTATCATCATGCCTAGATCAAAAGAGCTCTCTGAGGCCTTCATAGTCTGGAAAGGGGTCTAAGAAAATATCCAAAATATTGGAATTAATTTATTCCACTGATCGGACAATCATCTACAAGTGGAGAGATTTAAAACCACTGCCAACTTGTCCAGGCCAAGGGTGCCCCAGCAAATTTAACACAAAAGCAGACTGTAAGATACTAAAAGAAGCCTTTAAGAACCCCAAAGTTTCATTACAAGAACTGCAAGTAGCTCCTGACACTGCTGAGGTAAAAGTGCATGCATCATTAGAAAAAGACTGCACAAATTTTCCCTAAATGGGAAGTGTGCCAGAAGGAAACCTTAGCTGTCAAAAAAAAAACTTTGAGACAAGACTAAAGTTTGCTAATTAATATATAGGCAAGAACCAAGACTTCTGCTATGGACAGACAATCAATGACAGATATTTGGCCATAGTACCAGAAGCCATGTTTGGTGAAAACCAAAGACAGAATTTGATCAGAAGAACCCAATACCAACTGTAAAGTATGGTGGTGGATTGTTTTGGTTTGGGGCTGCCTAGCTGCCTCAGAGCCTGGACAACTTGCAATCATAGATTTGACTATGAATTCTCTTTCATATCAGACACTGCTTGAGGAGAATGTGAGACCATCTGGAAAGAAAAGTTGGAACTGAGGAAGTGGACCTTCCAGCAGGATAATGATCCCACACATACAAGTAAAGGAAGAAATAGAGAGTTATGTAATGGCCTTGGCTAACATTGCACAGTGGAAAGGATTCTGAATGGAGGAATGGACAGAAATGTCTCCCAGTAAGTGTCAGAAACTAGTGGACAGCTATTGCAAAGTCAAATTTACATAGTTTTTTGTTCTATTACATGTTTATCTATTTATACATATTGTTTAACTGAAGATCAAATACTCCACATATGTCAAAAAACAGAAACATTTTGGGGTGTGCTTACTTCTTCACATGACTGTATGCGGTAATAATTACATCTCTTATGGTTCAAAAGAGGGCCATATAGACCATGTAGGCCTTAAAGCTTACAGCAAATGTATGCAAAAGTTTGGGCCTTGTTTAAATGACATTGTTGCTTTTGTAAGTGAAAATAAATGAATTAATTTTACATGTTCTACAGGGAACACACTTTACTTTTTAACACAAGTATTACATATCAATGGTGGAGTAAAGTTGTGGAGCTTTGAAGCCTGAGCCCCTGGTGTTTCAGATCTACTGTGCAGAAATTACAATAAAAACCTGCTCAATATGCAATAAATGTAGCTAGCAAAATGTGACATTCCCTGAGGTAAGAAATAATTAACTTTAGGACTGTTACTAACAGAGCTCGCCTAATTTCCATTATATATCCATTATTTTTTATCAATTCAATGTCAAAAAATCTTTTTTGTAAGAACATCTGTGCAAATCTGTGTATTACTATACTAAATAAGCGTTAAGTTAGTTCTATATTTTATTTTATTCTTGTGCAGAATATGGTCATATTGTTTAGCCATTGCAGTTGTATGAAAAGTTTCATTCCTGGCCAAATTACATATTATGTAGATTTATGAAGTGAAAATAAGTAAACACAACCATGCAGCAAAGTATTTTTACAAATATATTAAAAAAAATCAAAAATGGTAGTTACTTTGTATGTGTAACGTAAGAAGTAGAAATGCAAAAGTTGTAGCATGTGCAAAGGTTTGGACACCCTACTAAGTAAGTATTTAGTAAAGGCGGATTTAGTGATTCTGGGGCTCTAGGCAAAAGGCAGGAATAGGGCCCTCTGAATGTATATTTTTAAATTGAGTTCTGTGCTCGTGAGTGGACAACTGGCTACCTGGCAAAAAATGGTATCTCAGCAAGAGAAATCATCTTAAATGTAGTCAATGTACCTAATATTTCTCATTTTTAGAATACTGTAAGAATATTATAAGATTAATTTACTTTTTTCTAGACATTTTTTACTTAAGTAATTTTGCTTGTTTTAAGAAATAATGCAAACAAGCAAAACAAGCAAAATTATCTGCCAATATAGTGATGATTTGGTACAGAGTAATGTAGAATGAATAACGAGTAATGGAATTCATTGTCCAGGAAATGATAAATAACGTCATCACTACTACAACGTCACATTCGAGATTACATTTTTTTTTTTATAACTACCACAACGCTGACGCTATCTTTACTAACATTAATGCTAGCATTGTGTGCCGTCTGCTCAGCCTGTGCAGCACTCTTTTCTGACTACATAAAGTTAGCTTTGGGAGTGTACCGACAAACTTTTGCTTTCCTTACTCTTTTTGTGTTTCTCTGTTGCACTTGGATCACTTTATTTGATTTTCCCTCACAGCCCCTAGGAAATTACACCAAAGAATGTCTTTTCTATAATGTAGATTACCTCACATTTACCTTGTAAATACTATTACATCTTTACATAGTTGTGTCATCTAGTGACAAAATAGAATTGTACAGTATACATAACCCTAGTATAGTACATTATAATACATAAACTTAACCAGGCCTTGGGGTTGCATTGAAATACGAAGGTAACTGGTACTACTAAAATAACAGTTATTTATTTAGGTATTAGTAACACTCACTTTGGCTAATATCACAGTTTCCAAATGTTTTTTGCCGTCAGCTAGAAATTCTATTGTTGTTGTAAGAATTTTCACCCACAATTCCTTGCAGAACACTTCTAGTTCTACCCACATATTTTCAATGATGTTAAGTCAGGGGATGGTGAGGGACAGTTCAAAGAATTCAGCCAGCCTGCCCAAACTGATCACAGGTCTACTCAATCAAATAGGGAAAGAATATTTATTAAGCTGCATTTTTTAAGATGGTGAAATTTGATTTGTTTTTGTGAGTGCTGTCATTGTATTATGGCCAATCAAAATCATTACACTCTTCGCATCATTCATGAATAGTCCAATCAACCAATCTCAGTTTACATCTTATTTTCTCAGCCCTCTAAACACTGCTTAGCAACCATTGCTAGCCTCTGTTGCTTCAAGCCTTCAGTTATTTTATCAGCATGCCAGTGTTTGAATTTGAAGCTCCAGTTCTGGTCAAAAGATGTACCTGGTGCACCTGTAAAAACAAGATCCCATCCCCATTAGAGTACAGCATGTTGTTTTCTGCCCATTTATTAAGCCAAAAACAAATTTAAACATGTTGTTGTTGTCAGTGGTTTGCAAATTAGATGCTTACAATTCTCTTATGACAAAAGCTAAAATGGGCTGTCAAAATGTCCAAGTGAATGCCTACTTTAATGCAAGACATAAATGGTCCGTAAACATTTTTCTTGCCTGCTGTGGCATGATTCTTTAGGCTCAGATGATTAGGTCAAGGTTTGCTGTGCTGTTTTTCCTTGACATCTCTGCTGGCTGATTTTATCTCTGTCGTCTTCATTGGGCAAAAGTTGTGCCTGTGGTGAGCGGACACATGCTTTATAGTGAAGTATACTGCAGTGTTGCTTTTGAATCCAGTACTCTGGTTGATGTGTAAACAGTCTAATTATTGTTTTGTATCATACAGCGGAGGCATTGGATTAGGCATGGTGATGACTGCACTGCTGTCTGCAATAGGCTATGTCCTGATGTTATGACATAGTGGGACATAAAGGCACAACTGTCATTAGCTTAGCTGTGGTTTATAGCCTAGTTTAAACTTTAATGTCAAATGAGTTTTCAAAATCAATTGCCATGTCCCCAGACTTCGCTGTTAAAACTACACCCATGCTAAATGCTAAAGCTGCTAAAGACATTGTTTTGCTGAGGTTTAATGCAATTTCTTTTGTAATCATCAGCTCAGATTTTAATATTCCATACCTAGGCCTAAATACCTTATGGTTTGTGGACTTGTTTTAATGTTTTAATGCTATTTTGTTTAAATAAACACTTTGAGGTACCATACTCAACTAGAGGAAGCGCTAATTGCTGCAGTCCTATTTTTTTAAGCTAAAGATGACCTGTGTTTAGGCTATCCCTATTATTGACTGTAAACTGTAGCAGGACACACATCCAATGTCAGCACTTTATTCTTCATTCCCCCAACATACACACACCAAATTAAAAGAAAGGAAGAAAGAAACAATGCTCTAGCCAAGCTAAACAATTAAAAATGATTTGCTGTGACTGCTATAGAATGGAATACTTTGCACACAATATCTTCAGTATGGTGTCTGTATGCATTATTCAAGTCTGCCAGCTGTGCAGCTTCTTGTAAGTGTGGGACATGGAGCTCATCCCAGTCAATTGCCAAACTGTGGAGTACTTTTCAGTAGTAAGTTTCATGTCGGCTAATCATTTAAAGGTGTCATAGAATGCATTTATTAAGTATTTTAAATTGTTCTGGTGTTTACATAAAAGGTTTGTGACTTTGGTCGGGTCAAAAAAAAAATGCCCAGATGTGGTTTTACACACCCATTTCCAACCCTATGATCTGGCCCTAGAATCAAACAAGCTGTTTTTCCTTTCTTGGGAAACTCATGAATAATTTGATGAGCTCTGCTCTGATTTGCAGGTTTACAGCAAGGCACCGTGATGGCTCACAAACAGGCAACATGTCAAAATAGACACAGGAAAGACAGGAAAATAAAATAAACCTATGTAAAAAAGCTTGATCTTCATAGTATGTAGTTAGCTATGCTAGTTACTTGGAGCTTGTTAGTAGCTAACTCTACCTATACTAGCTGCTCGCGTTCGATATCCACAACACAAAGTAAATAAAAATTGTTTGCTCACTATGAAATTTTCAATTAAGATGATCTGCCTTCAATTGACGTAAAGTGGATAAAATCACACAGCAAGGCTAGCTGCTTACAGGTTGCTGTTGGGGTTGTGATGCTAATAAAGTTAGAACTGCCCCTCTCTTCAGTGTCAAATGCTGAGCGGAGCATGCTTGACATTATCCAAGGTTTGAGAAACTGTCCATAGTGAAATGCGCGGGCAAACCAAAAACTTTCATTCAAATTTGTCTGGGATCCTGTTTAACATGTGGGAGCTGAAGTTGACTTCCTATTTGACAGCTTGTTTAGAAAATTTTCCGTTCCATCTTAAATGGTACCGCAGATACATTCTAGGGCCTGTACAAGCTGTAACCTTTAAAGGCAGGACGTAACATTTAAATAAGAAGCTGGCGAATAGGGAGCCAACTTCAGCCTCGCTTAAAATGAACATCAATCATGCCCGTTGACAGTTCGGTTCCCTGAGAAGGGTGTGAAAAGTGCTGACAATCCTTCACAGCCTAAATTGGTATGTTGGTAATGTTTCCTGCTGGGCTGGAACATGGGCTGGTGTATGCAAATTTTGGGGACAAAACTATTAACTAGTCAAGACTATTACATAACAGTTAAGGATTTTGGAATTAGCCCATTTAAGGTATGAACTCTCCTTATTCAACTGTGCAAATACAGTTTTCCATTCTATGGCACCTTAAAAAAAACACCACGGATAAACCTTTGGCTACTTTAGCTTTTAGTGGATGTGTTTTAAATCAAGAGTAATGGAAATAAACCCCACAGTATTATACATGTGAATAGCTTTCTCCCTTCTGTCCTAGGCTTTTTACATTTTACATGGATTTCATGGGCATAAAGGCAATTTTGATCTTTAATCATAATGTAAGAGAGCTTTGCTGTGAAATTTGAATATTGGGATATCCAGCCTTGTTACCAATAAGCACCTTAGTAACTCTGCTTGATATATCTGGAATATCACTTGAGCTTGCCGATTAGCCTCCCTTTTCACAATATGATACACTGACTGACAAATTTGAAAGCTTTTATATGTCAAAATATGTCCTTCTTATGCAGTGTTTGTTTTGGACATTCAACTACAGCCCAACCAGCCAAACAAAACAGTCTGAGAAGACCAAAAACTCCAAATGTGAACTCCTCGGATTAGCCTACTTGCTGTCACTGGGCTATAGAGACTGATGTTGAAATAGACAGGCAAGAAACAAAACTTTACTTACATCTGTACGGAAGCACTTTTCTGACAAAGCCCACTGTTCTCCACTGCAACACTACCTGATTCAAGGTAACTAATGTAGCATAGCTAGCTAATACACTTATTTGAACATCAGCTAGATTTTAACGATTTAAATGTTAGGATACATTGCACTACATAGTGTTGGACTCTGTATTGGTGAGTACTAAAAAATATGTACTCTAATGTCTGAAAAAATGTTATTGATGCATCCCTGCTGTTAACAGTCTCAATAGCATGGACTGACCAGCTTGACAGATAGATGACAAGCTAATAGGCTCCTGCAGTAATATTTAGAGACAGGCTTTATGGTAAGGCCATTACTGACACACTATAGAACTACAATATACAAATTAAAGAATGTTACTTGTATGCCTGTTACAAGTTTCAAAGGTCCATGTTTGACCATAAAATACATAACCCCATTTCCAAAAAAGTTAGGACGCTGGGCGAAATGTAAATAAAAACAAAATTCAATGATGTGCAAATCATTTAAACCCTATATTTAATTGAAAATAGTGCAAAGACAGCAAATCAAATTTTGTTTTTTAAAAAATATATGCCCATTTTGAATTTGATGCCAACAACGTTCCAAAAAAGTTGGGGTCAGGGTCAGGGTCATTGTTTACCAGTGTTTCATCACCTCTTCTTTCAACAACATTCTGTAAGCATTTGGGAACTGAGAAGACAACTGCTGTAGTTCTGAAAGTGAAATGTTTTCCCATTTTTGCTTAACATAGGATTTCAGCTGCTCAAGAGTTTGGGGTTTCCTTTGTCATATTTTTCATTTTAAAATGTGCCAAATGTTTTTAGTGGTGACAAGTCTGGACTGCAGGCAGGCTAGTTTAGCCCCCAGACTCTTTTAATACAGAGCAATGCTGTTGTAATACGTGCAGAATGTGGTTTGACACTTTCTTGCTGAAATAAGCAAGGCCTTCCCTGAAAAAGATGTCATCTGGATGGCAGCACATGTTGCCAAAACATGTATATATTGTTCTGCATTAATGGTGCCTTCACAGATGTGCCAGTCACCCATGCACCCCTGTATCATCATGAATACTGGCTTTTGAACTGTGCACTGATAACAAGCTGAGTGGTCTTTATCCCAGAGGACACAGTGTCCATGATTTCCAAAAAGAATTTCAAACGTTGATTCGTCAGACCACAGGACACTCTTCCACTTCACTTCAGTCCATTTTAAATGACCTCGGGCCCAGAGAAGGTGGCAGCATTCCTAGATCTTGTTTATATATGGTTTATTCTTTGTGTTTTAGAGTTTTACTTTGCATTGTGGATGCAGCGCCGAACTGTTTGTGTTTTTCAGATGCTTTTCTAAGCCCATGCAGTGATTTCCACTACAGAATCATGTCTGTTCTTAATACTGTGCCACCTCAGGTCCAAAGATCATGGCCAGCAAATACTGGTTTTTGGCCTCATCCCTTGCATAAAGAGATTTTTCTAGATTCTCTGCATCTTTTAATGATATTATGTACCGTAGATGATGGAAAGCAAAAGTTATTTGCTATTTTATGTTCAGAAATGTTATTCTTGAATTGTTGCACTATTGCAATATTTTTCTAAAAAACAATACAATTTCTCAGTTTCAACATTTGATATGTTGTCTTTGAAGCATTTTCAATGAAACATGGGTTTAAATGATTTGCAGATCATTGCATTTTGTTTTTAATTCACATTTTTCATAGCATCCCAACCTTTTTGGAAATGGGTTGTATTACCTGCTATACTTGGTTCTAGTAGAACATTAAAAGACCCATTGGGGCACTAGCAAGTAACAATATCTTCACAGTGGTAATGTTTCAACAAAAATTACTTTTAAAGTGAATTAGAGGATTTTTTTTAAACTACACATGTAATGTCATTTCCTATGTTCTGATCTTAATGAATGCCTTACAGCCTATAGTTGCCCCTATGGATGAAAACCTGTTCTCAGACACTTTAATTACCAATTCAAAATTAAGGAAATTAAATCTCACCAAAAGTTCAATTTTATTCAATTTATCTGCTTAGTAAACTGTTAGCTTACATTATTAAGAGCCTTTAAAAAATTAAACCATATTTCAATGGAATAAAAAAAGCAGTCATTAAACAGTTTGTGTCTTTTAATATTTTCCCCAGTTGTATGAACACAATACAAAAATAAAGTTTAAATTTAGCACAAAGCATAGAGTAAGAGAGCAGCATTAACTCAATACTCTTAGTTCATCTAGTATACGGGTGTCCAATCTTATCCACAAAGGGCCGGTGTGGCTGCAGGTGCATCTTGTGCATTCCAACAAAACACAAGATCACCTGATCAGCAGTTTGAAGATTGAAACCAACTGATTAAACAAGGGGAATCAGGAGAGCTCCAGCTTGTTTTGAGGGAGAACCTGCAGCCCTTTATGGATAAGATTGGACACCCCTGATTTAGTACAAGTTCGTAATTTGGTGTTGTCATTATATATCTGTATATATAGATAAGTATGTGTGTGTGTATATATATATATATATATATATATATATATATATATATATATATACACACACACACACACACACACACACTAGGGGTGGGGGAAAAATGATTCTTAGATGCATCGTGATGCGAACGTGAACGATTCACAAATGTCAAAAATCGATTTTCTAAATATTTAATTTATAACGTAATGTTGACGGAACGCAAAGGGCGGAACTTGGAAGTGCGGAAGCGCAGCGCCCGGACAGTCTGTGACGGCACATAACAAAAAAGTGGATGAGTGAGAAGTCCGACCGGCTCCCTCTGCATTAAAAGCCAGGTTAGGTCAGGAGTCACAACCCAAATGATGTTGTCCTTTCAACAAAAATCAAACCACCTTGGCAGCCACAACATTTAATGTCCAGTATGTGCTGATGTCCTAATACATGCTAAAAATATGAACGAGAGCGCACTTACTTCGCTCTGCTTTAAGATTTAGCTATAGCTGCTTTCCTCCCATCTCCTCCAGAAAACTTTTCCTCAGAAGTAGATCAGTTTCTTGTAAAATGTCTCTCAACATTCGACTGATTTATGAGGCTGAAGTCGCTTCTTATTCTCCAGCTTCTTGTTTGAATTTACTCGTTCCACCTTAAATTCTAACTGAGGCGCCGAATGTAAACGCGGCACCATTTAAGGTGGAACGGGAGAATTCGAAAGAGAAGCTGACTTCAGCTTCGCCACTTTTTAGTGTGTGACAGTCTCTCGTTGCAGATTTAACGTACCAGGAAACCAACTGCGGTGCTTATAAATGCGAATAACGCATCGCTGCTATGTGACCTGCAGTCTGCACGGCAGTTCTCAGTCGTTGCGAAACAGGGCTTTCGCGCTGTTTCACACGTCCCGTCTCAAAGATATTTTACTGACACAGCGATCCCCCCGTCTCTACGAGACCAAAACCGAAGTCATAAAATGACTAAAGAAAACGGGTATAATAGCTGTAACTTGTGCTGCGTGGACATCCATTACCACTGGATCTTATTTCACCGTAACTGCGCATTTTATCGCAGATGAGTAGCAGCAGCTTCTCGTGCTCCAAACAAGAGCACTGAATGAGAGCCTTCTAGTTCACTTGCCACATCAATTCCATTTGTTTTATTAAAAAAGATATTGGAAGTAAATTCATTATGGATCATTACAAATACTTTGCTTTAAAAGTACAAAATCACTTTAAATAACAATAACACAGAGTCACAGTCACTTTAAAATAGAATATTGTCTATATTCTGTGTATATTTTGTGTATATTTAATATATTTCAGTTGGTTTTTCTTGTATTGTTATTTTTACTTACTTACTTTCTGTAGAGTGATTACCTGTGCCTCACCACAAGCATTTCAATGCATAAATGTCCTGGCATGTTGTGCAAATGACAAATAAACTTGAAACTTGAACTCGAAACTTGAGCTCACACAGTGAGAAAATATAAATGCTATATAGAAAAAAAAGATGCATCGAAATGCATCGATAGTCATTTTATAATCGCATCGCAGCCCCCGGAATTGTAATCGAATCGAATCGTGAGGTGCCTAGAGATTCCCACCCCTAATATACACAGATATACATATACATATATACATGTTTACAAAAACATAAATTAATACACAGCTCATTTTCTTCAAAGTTTCTTTGACAGTTTGATAGTTACGAAGAGTGAACATTATATTGATGATCAAACAATCAGCTTCTATTAGTTTTAACTGATCAAAAGATGTGATCATATATACACATGATGGTTGTTGATTGCAAAAGTAGTGCTTTCATAGCAGGCTCATTTAATGAGCCTATTTCAAGCCACCTTTGTAACACAAGTTTTTAGAGCCAGTTATTAATTTTACCACTGAACTAAACAAATTATAATAAAAACAAACATTCATTACTGATCTCCCCAGATGTCCTTGGAATGAAACAGAAGCAGCCTACATGCACTAATCAATCTTCACTATACACCAGTGTGCATTTTCTTCTTTGCAAATTTTATTTACAAATTTCAATCCTCTGTTGTCAGTAGGAAGAAGGGAGTTCAGTGATTGGATGTATTTTAAAATATCTGTTTATTTATTTTATTTGTTTTTCACTTGATCTTAGTAAGGAAAAAAGTCACATCAAATTACAAAACTATATCTATACCTACTCAGATGTTCCATCCTAGCTCTTTTGTCACAGATAAGGAGAATGAAATTTCCAAACAAAAAAGTTCACTAACAGTTGCAACTCAAATATACTTTCAACAATAATTCATACAGGAAATAGAAATAAAGAATAAAAAGGGCAAGGATTATGGCTAGCGTTAAAGGAAACACTGACAGCTCTTGTTTTCTGTGTTCAGAGTAGGGCAGATGCATTCATGTATCAGTTGGTCGCCAATCCTGTAGCCTCAGATGAAAGCCTGGAGCAACATATTGGAGAAACAGAGAGGAGGAAGAACATAAGCTTTCATTTGGGAAATTCAAAACCAAATTCTGTAATTACTGTGGGTTCCATATTACATTAGAAGTCAGAGGGAATCAGAGAAACAAATTCCTAGTGGAAAAATAAACTGAGAAACCTCAGTTTTCAACATTATGATCTAACTTCTTATAAATGTAAAATCATTCACTAATATATGAATGCAGTATCTCAATAAGCTCACACACCTTGCCCATACAGCATCTAGTGAAAGTGCTACCTTTAAGACATAATTTACAACCAAGTTCAGACGCACATAAAATCTTGTGTAATGAGTACAGAATTGTTAATTTTTTTTCAGCATATTTTTTTTTAGACTGACTGTGTAAACAATCACATGAATTATGGTAAAAACAGGGATTGCAGGGTACAACCTAACCAGCAGTAAAATGTAGCGCACTTAAACAAATTCAAAATGAATGTGTTTTTGGTAATTTTCTATTGCTATAGCTTTGACACCTGTGAATTTTCATAGCATTTGGAAAGATGTTTCTACAGATTCTTCATGAAGACTGTTTTAGTACCATTAAAATAACATTTCAATTACTGAGTGTGTGTATAACTCACTGAACTAATACATATATTATTTTAATAAACCTCATGGTTGCTGTAATATAGCACCGTTTTAAGGACATATAAACAACTCTGAGTGAGCTAGGCTAAAGCCCTGTAAGGTAAGGATTACACCAGTCTCAAGATGTCCATTTTAGCCTACTCTTCCAAAACCTTCATGTCCAAACAAAACACAACACTGACATTCCTACAATTTAGGACATCTGTATGTGACTGATTTAACAAACATGATGGAACACTGAGATAGTTTGACCAACCAGCAATACCACCAGACTTCAATCCCAATTCTCAGTTTGTAACAGCTGATGAAATGCTGAAACAGTCTGAAATGTACGGTCAGTTACTAAAAGAGTAAGCTAGAATGGACACGAACTCAAGAGACTGGTGTATTTTTTACCTTGACGGGACTGATGCTGTTATTATGGCAAAGGGATGCATAACCAAGTTTTAGAAAAGAAAATTATTCAAGTGACTGATTTTTTTTTTTTGCCCAGTGAGCTTATTTACCAGCATTTGACTCAGTCTCTAATCACTAGTCTATTTATTTTTATGTATGCATCTTAATGTATTTAGGTTGAAAAGCTGGTCTAGTAGCTTGTCTAACAACATATAACTATATAAAATTAACTGTGCTTGTTTCCGTTTACCAGATCTTTCCAGTGAATGTTACAATTAACTTCTCAGTGTATTAAAACTAACCACCTACGGGGTAAGATTTAACATTTGCACAGGTGCTACTTTCAGCTGAAACAATGATTACTTTTTCATTTGCAACAGAGATGTGTAGGTTCCCTATATAAATACATAAACATTTTTAAAATGATTTTGCCGAAAACAAACTTTGTTAGGTTGTGTTCCACTCTCCCTTATTGAGTACAACAGAGCAAAATATTGAACCATTTAAAGGTGTGTACTTCCAATAAGCACTGTAAAATATGGTTCAGAAAAAAGTCTTAATAAATATGCACTATGTACTCATAAGAATTACAAAAACAAAACATCTCAAATACATAATGGTTAGGCCTATCCTTTATGATAAGGGTTACATTATACATGTCATTATGTTCTGTAGAGCTTAATTGTGAATGCATATTGAGCAGCTAATGATGCACTCATGGCTATCAATATGAAACAAGTACACAATGCACTGCATGACAGTCCAAAATAATCCATTTACACCTGATGTGTAATCTGATGTGGATCTTCATCACAACTTTAGCTCTAACATAAGTGATCTATTGTTTAAATCCTTTCAAGTACCATTTAGAATTATATGTACCCTTGGAAAAAATAGAAAAAAAAAACTGCAGAAAAAGTTCATGGTGTTTACCTGCTTGATTTTACATGGAAAATATAAGATATATATTAAAATCCATAGAAATATAAAAATCCACAGGAAAAAAATTAATATCTGTCTCAAAAACACATATATGACAACTGGGTTTTGTGATCCCAGGAGAAAGACAAACACCAAAGGAAATTCATGCAGAAAAGCACTGTGAAGTATGGAGGAATGATCTAAGTTCACTTTATGTATGGCAAGCTGTTTTAGCTTTTAATCCTTTTTTTCTTGATATCAGGAATTCAATATACACATGTAAACAATGCATTTTACTAAATTTAATTTAGTAAAAACTATGGCAAGCCATTTTAGCTTTTAATACTTTTTTTCTTGACATCAGGAATTCAATTTAAACGTGAAAATGGAATTCTTACTAGTAAAAATTGAATTCTCACA
Organism: Colossoma macropomum; assembly: GCF_904425465.1. Classification (NCBI taxonomy): domain Eukaryota; kingdom Metazoa; phylum Chordata; class Actinopteri; order Characiformes; family Serrasalmidae; genus Colossoma; species Colossoma macropomum. Next base: position 18,794,816 of record NW_023494810.1, read on the forward strand.
TGTAGAAATTAGATTTTTGATATCTATAATTCAATTTACACGTAAAAATTTAATGCTTACTAGTAAAAATTGAAAATTTACAAGTCAAAATGTAATTTTTGATATCAGGAATTCTTACTAGTAAAAAAAAATCGATTTCTGATATCAAGAATTACATTTTTACTAGTAAAAACTGAATTCTTGATATGAAGAACTGAATTTTTACTGGTAACAATTGAATTTTCACTAGTAAAAATTATATTTCTTGATATCAAAAATAATTTTTTTACTAGTTAAATTAAATTTTCACTTGTAAAAAATGTATTTTAACTAGTAAGAATTGCATTTTTACTAGTACAAATTGAATTATTACATGTTCTAATGTTAATTAGCTTGATTTGCATGTGGATGTGAAGGCGGGGATGATTTGCACTGTGCTTTTCTTAAAGAGACAACGGCAAGTACTATAAATATATATTATGTTTAAGTCATCAGGAAAAATAAAACTTGCACTACATTCAAACATTTATATTTACAAACATTTAAAATGTTATTGTCTTGCAAACTTTCAAAGAATCTGCTCCACTGTGACATGCACACAACACTTAATGGGAGCATGGTTGCCAGAAAGCTTTGTAAGTAATGTTACAGATGGCAAAATCAAAAGCTCTTCATAAATGAAGACTCAAAAATATAAGCTACCGTAAATGTATAGGAATATATAAACATTTAAAAGCACACATCAAAGTAAATAATTCTGTGTACTCTCATCCATTGTCATTTTACGTTGAAAACCTTAAATTTCTAAGCAGGCTGCAGACTTGGCAACCATGGGGCTGTGGAAACACTCCCACTAGCAGTGACAATGGGCCACTATTGGATAGATTTACACAGACACCTTACTGGCTCATTTGAATAAATTTGAACTAGTAAAATTGAATTCTTGATATCAAAAATGGATTTTTACTAGTTAGAATTAAATTCTAGATATCAAAAATTACATTTTTACTAGTAAGAATTAAATTTTCACATGTGTAAATTTATTCCCTGATATCAAGAAAAAAAGGATTAAAAGCTAAAATGGCTTGCCATATTTATGTGTGTACTCATATTTCAACCAGTGTTACAATAGAAAGGGTGCACAAAGTAATGCAGGGGAGCCAGTATTGATAATCTGAATTTGGGAAAAATGTTTATTTTTAAAACTGTATCTCTCAGAAAGATTCTTGTTTACCTTCAATGATAACCAAGAAATTTTGTCATGGCCTTTTTGCTCATTTTTATCCAAGCTACGCATAATTTTCTGGAATTTGGTAAAGACAATGTGTAAATACAAAACACTGCTAGTGATTATGGATATGTAAGTCACTACATGTTTTTGGGAGAACCTACTGAAGAATTACATGGTCTGCTGTAAGATGTGATCCTAGGGACATTCCAAAATAATATGAGATTATGCTGTGCTTTGATAAAAGTTCTAAATCACAATGGGTTTATTACAGTAACTAAAATGAATTGTTTTGTGACTCACAAGGAAGCATCATGACTACCTAATGAATACAGCAGCAATATACGTTGTTTTTCATGGTTTATTCTTTTACACCCTTTGAGCAAATAATGTAGTACAATGCAAATTATGTGACAACTCTGTCTTTGTAAAATACAAAGAAAAAGGCTGAAACGTGAAACATATAAGCAATGGAAACATCTTTTTAACTGTCTTTTTAAAAAGAAGAAACAATGTGTTTGGTCTGCTCTTTCAGTGAGCGGGAAGTGATGTTATATTGTAGCAGCTGGGATGGCTTTTTGAGCCCATAGTGCTGTTCTACAGTTAATGCTTACTAATCTGAATATACCCCAGGAGACTCTAGGTTGCAATGTTTATGGGATAAGTGTTTATGAAGTAAGTGTTTTAAGAGACCTAGGACTGTATTACATGTTGGTATTGTCTTCGGGTATATCTCCTACTGCTCCAAGCAACTAGTGCACTCTCATTTGGTCTCAGAAATAAATTTACAATTAGCTATTAGCAGCCAGAAACTTACTTAGACTTTGCCTGCTTTAAGACAGAGACTATTACATCAGATTTGAACTCTAAAACTCCAACACTGTTATTCAAATCTTCAATTATCAAATGTTTGCTGCAGTCCTAGTATTTTATCACATCATCTACAACATAGCCAGACATGAAACTCAAACACAGAGCTAAATCAGTACATTTTAAATTAAGTTTCTTAATATGGTGAGAGTCTGCGCTTCTTGGGCTTGGAGGCCAGCTCAGGACTAAGTTTAGGCTCAGGAGACAGGCCATTAACAACATGAAGTGACAAGAGGGGCAGGGGCTTGATGCTGAGCACACTAGAGACACAGGCTGAGGAGGAAGAGAGAGACGCAGAGGAAGAGGAGGTGGAGGAAGGACCAGGGCTTGATACCAAAAGGGAGGACAGGGAAATGGAGACGGAAGGCATCACCACACAGGAGGAAGAGGGGAATACAGAGGAGGAAGAGGAAGTAGCAGTAGTAGTAGTAGCAGCAGCAGCAGCAGCAGGTAAGGTGCAAGTAGAGAGGGGAGGGTACAAGTTGGAGCTGAGGGCCTGTTCAGGGTTCAGGTAGAAGGAGGTAGGTTTAGAAGACGGTATGCTGCAGAAAGAGAAAGAAGAGGGGATAAAAAGGGATACAATTGGGATGGGTTACAGGGTAGGTTGTGAGTACGGAGGAGGCTGAGGCATTCAGGATGACAGGACAGCAGCACACACTGACGTAAAGACATATACTGAAATAAAAGTACAAGGCAAACGTCTACTGCCAAGTTAGACACCATGACCATGAACCAATAGTGATGCAGACAACCTAAAGTAAGGTCTTAACAAAATATGAAAATTGTGCATGTGTGTATGTAAATGTGACTGCAAAACAGAGTAAGAAACCTGGCATTGATGAGGTACTCTGCTAGACTGATGCTGGCTGCTGAGCCGGTGATGGTGACTTGGCGGTCAGAAGATCCCTCCACAGGATTAGTGATCTTAATCTGAGCTCCCGACATCTGCCTGATCTCATTTATCTTCGTTCCTTGCCGGCCAATGATACATCCAATTAACTGTGGTAGGGGGAAAAAAAAAGAAAGAAAGAAATGTAAACATCAGATATCCTGATGTATTTGGTGTTGCTTTCTAATCTGTTGTGCTGTGAGAATAAATGCAAAAATTGAAGCTTTTCCCCAGCCAAAACATGTATGAACAACCTAATAATTAAAAAATTAGATGTTCTGATTCTTGGAACTTGCATGTATAAAAACTTCTGCCTTATGACAAGAGTTAAGAAAAAGACATGAGGAATTTCACTGTCATCTATTTGACGTGACCTTTTTTTCTTTGTGAACTTGAATGCATACAGACACGAAGTGACACACAACTGAGATATACAAATGAAAAGAAATTAATAAATAGTGAGTGTAGTGATTTTTCACCAAATGTCATTCAAATCCAGTACACTTCCTATTTTTGTTTATTTATCTAATAGTTATTTTGGTGGAGAAAAGCATTTTTACAGTAGGGACCTGTAAAATATAAGTATTACAAACAATAAAAAAAAAAGAAACAATTATTAAAAAACCTGTACACCACCACATAAGATGCAATAATTCTCTAAATATCTAACCATATTATTGTGACAGTGTTCTTATACATCCTACTTCAAAATGTAATACCACAAACACAATGGTCATGTCGCTGTACAATCCACAGCTGCCATAACAATGAGTGCTATCTGGCATTTGATGAAGCACTTTTCAAAGTACTGAGGTGAGAAAACATAAATTTTCCAACTATATAAGGACTGAAATCAATTTTCCTCACTTACTGTGAGATTTAGGGACATACATATATTTAAATCTTATTGCCATTAGCGTTTCTTTAATCTTAAAAAGAAATAACCATACTTCAGATTGTTGGTAGTTCATTGAAACTTGTAAGAGCCAACTGAGGCTGATTCAAGTCAAATTTTAAATACTTCCTCAGCTGGTTTTTGTGTACCTAACATATTTGGTCACAATCAGAGAGCATCACTGATGGATTTATAGCCCCTTGTGTCAGGCAAGTCAAAATGATATCATGAAATCATACCCTGCTTAAAAGGCAATATTTTTTTAATAATGATTGACATTGAGACAGCACCGGATGTTTCAATACAAAGTTTGAGAGGATGCAATAAAAATCCAGGGAGCAGCATGAAAAAACTTGATAGGTTATTAGTGAGTCCCTCTGTGGACAAATCGTTCCATTTTGACTGGCCAAAGCTAAGCCCTCCAAATGCCTGTTGAAAACCTAATGACCAATGGTGGCCAAATCTGTCCAACTATTGAGTTGTTCTTAAAACCTAACTTACAAAGTATCCCAAAAATGCAGCATGCAACGTTTCAGCTCACTATAGGGTTACACACATCTATGAAGCTTGGACCCCTAAAAAATCCTAGCAAATACAGTAAGGTTCTACACACTGTGTTCCTGAGCCCTAATAAGAAAAAAATCCTAGCAAAAGCAATAGGGTTCCACAGACCTATAGTGCTTGGACCCTTAATAATAATCAGAATAATAATAAGAAAAACTCACAAATTATTAGTTTTTTGCAAAAGTGTCCTACGCCTTGTGTGCTTGGACCCTAATAAGAAGAAACACAATAAACATATAATTGCAAAGTTGTTTGGAACACTGTACTGCATTATCTGAAATGAGTTATCTGACCATAAGCAAAAATATGTAATATATAAAAGGATATTCTTGATTTTTATGAATAGCACCCCCTAGTGACCAATCTTTTGAAACTGTTGGTAATTACAAAGTGCCTACATAGACATACTATTCAGGTTTCATGATGACTTGTCAATGTTAAGCCTTGCAAATGCTTGCTGAAAACTGATTAGCTGTTGGTGGCCATACAGTTAGATTTATCAAGTCATCATTTGGAACTCACCTGAAACCCATCACAAAGATGCAGCATGCAAAATCAACATGATCAAATGTACAGATCATGAGAAACAGTTATTTAACAGTTACAGCACCCCTAATGATATACATCTGTCAAAATTGATGGGCTACTTGAGAATCATGCTTTTTTAACCAGTCAGTCAGTTTGGTCACTTTAAACTTGTTCTTTAATAGTTGCATACAATGGGAAAAAAATACATTTAAATTGTTAATCATTGTATTTATATAGCAAATTTTACAGTCCACCCCCTTCGAGGACAACTTTATTTAATTATATAATCAGAACACTAGCAATAGCTTTTCCAAGGAGAGCAACTGTAACAATAATCATAACAATGATAAATAATGATAATACATATTGAATGGGGTTTGGTAGCCAGTACAAGAGTGTGTGCGTGTGTTTGTGTGTGTGTGTGTGTGTGTGTGTGTGTGTGGAAAAAGCATATAATTGTGTATATGCATGGTGTATGTGTGTGTGTGTGTCAGCATATATCATCACAGGAGATCAGGACAAAATATTATTACAGAGTGAAGCCTTTGGATTTGTGAACTTTTATCTCCAATGGCAAAAAAGATTATCTTTGATTAATGTATTATATTTTGAAATGATTTCTGATGTTTTTGATGTATCTGATTTTTGTTTTTGCAACTGAGTATACTGTCTTCCTGGTATACTGTCACTTTAAGAAGGCTCTTGCAGAACCTACACAGGTTGAGAGCGTTGCTTCACGACCACTGATGATAGCAAGAAGCTGAAATATTTGCTCGGCTTATGTCTATTTTTTTGCACTCTATTTAATAGAACAAATATGTCCTTGTAAGACCTGGTAATTAATTTCTGTCCTTTGTGAGGGACAGGAGCTACAATGCTGACACCTGGTGCACCATGTAGAGGACATCCTGGCTTTTCCAATGATATATCATTTGTTGGGGTGTGTCATTTGCAACAGGAGTTCTGCCTTTTCAAAATAGCTGCCATCTCTCACATTTTATAGGTGCAAGAGAAGTAGTTGGAAAATATGCATTTTTGATCTTTCTAAGATTATTTGTAATTTTTATTTCAGACTTCAGTACAGATTTAAGTTGAAGGTACTGTAAAAACTGATCTCTCCCAATACTGAAATTCCAAATCAAATCATCAAAAGAAATAAAAGGTACTGTCCTTGAAAACATGATGGAGATGTGTAATTCTTTCCTGTTACCATGTAGTCAAGTTTAGTGGAGAGTTGTTTAGTAGAAAGTTGGGGTTAAGCCATATTGTGGTGTATCTACATGGTGTCAGCAATTAGTGATCTTGATCATTTCACCAGGCCATCAGAATTGTGTCTATGACAGTATTGAGGAAACAATAATGCCATTTTATTGTGGGATGGAAAAACGTAAGGTCTGATAATTCCTTGCAGGCTTCAGGTCCTATTTATATAGATATATTGCAGTTGGCTTGCTAGATAGTATATGTGAAATTTCAGTGCTAGTTCTTTGTTTTTTGAAGTGTACTGACTGTAGGTTTTTGTTTTTCCAGTAGAACTTGAACTAGCAAGTGGGTGGTTAAACAGGGATCATGGTGAGGAAGTATTTTTGAAAAGACTGACATTTTTACAATTGCTATTCTTCCAAGCAGAGAAATAGACAAGTTTATCTGTCAGTATAAAGCATTCTCTTTTGTTTTCAACAGTGCCTTGAAGTTGACAGAATATAACTCAGACATCTTGAAGGATATGGTGATGAGGTGATTTGCACTGATATAAAACAATGGAATAAATACAAATAAATAAAAATACAGTAAATAATAAAAAATGTCTTGTTTGGCAGTGAAGTTATTTATTTTTAGTTATGTAGGTTAGAAGAATACTGACAGAAGAACACAAGTTTGGGGTGGGGCAGAGATTTTTCCACATATTAATGGATGTTGCTGTTCTGCGCTTTAGTTCGCAAGTCAGACTACCTGTCGAAAAACCTCTCAGCGTCATAGGCAGTTTGAGCCTGGAGAAGCCTTAATAAGTGCAACCGTCCACCCTGCCCCTCCTCTAGTTATGCCACTGCTGTAGGTATAACACATCATTTGCTTACAGACTAATATGGGGTAATATTTGTTTCATAATTGTAATAAAAATAACAAAAGACAGGGCTCCCGAGTGGTACAACCGTCTAAGCGTTGGCCCTATCATCAGGAGATCGCGAGTTCGATCCCTGGTGATGCTACAGCCATCCGTAGCTGGGAGTCCAAGAGAGCACAACTGGCCTCACTCTCTCTGGGTGGGTAGGATGGCCCCTCCTTCTCCCCCATCACTTAACGCGATGCTAGTCAGCGCAGGCGTCGGTTAGCTGATGTAACAGATCTGGCGGTTGGTGCTTTCCTCTGAGCACGTTCAGCTGTCCAATGACGTTGTGTGAGCGGGCAGTTCGAAAAGAAGCGGTGGCTGGCTTCACAGGTCTCGGAGGAAGCCTTTGTTAGCCTTCGCCCTCCTAGCATTGATAGTATTGTGTGACTGGGGAGTCCTAACTAGCGGGTGGAATTGGCGATGACTAAATTGAGAGATAATTGGGTTTAAATCCCCCCCAAAAAAATTAACACAAGACTCACAAAATTTACATTAGATTCACAAATAATGTGTGATGCACAAAAGAAAACGAGATATACACATACTATATGGACGAAAGTACTGGGACACCTAAATATTATACCTACAAGAGCTTTTATGACATCCCATTTTAAATCCATAGCCATTAATAAGGAGCAGGTTATGACAGCTATGACAGCTTCAACTCTTCTGGGGAGGCGTTCTACAAGATTTGAGTGTGTCTATGGGAATTTTTGCTCATTCATCCAGAAGAGCATTTGTGAGGTTAGACACTAATGTTGGACGGAAGGGCCTGGCTCGCAAACTCCATTCCAGTTCATCCCAAAGGTGTTTGATGGGGTTGAAGTCAGGGCTCTGAGTGGGCCAGTCAAGTTCTTCCACACTAAACTTACCCAACCATGCCTTTATGGACCATGCTTTGTGCACTGGGGCACAGTCATGCTGGAACAAAAAAGGGCCTTTACCAAATGGTTCCCATAAATTTGGAAGCATACAATTGTCCAAAATGTCTTGGTATGCTGAAGTATTAAGATTTCCCTTCACTGGAAGGGGCCTAGGCCAACCTCTGAACAACAACCCCATAGCATTAACCCTTCTCCACCAAATTTTACAGTTGGCACAATGCAGTCAAGCAGGTAACGTTGTCCTGGCTTTCTCCAAACCTCTCCAAAGACTCATCCTCATCCAGACTGCCAGATAGAGAAGCGTGACCAGTCACTCCACAGAATATGTTTCCACTGTTCCAGAGTCCAATGGTGACCTGCTTTACACCACTCCATCCAACGCCTGGCATTGTGCTTGGTGATATAAGGCTTACATGCAGCTGCTCGGCCATGAAAATCTATGCTATGAGGCTCCCGACGCAGTTTTTGTGCTGATGGTAATGCCAGAGGAGGTTTGATGCTCTGCAGTTATTAAGTTAGCTGAGTGTTGGCAACTTTTATGCAGTATCCCAGAAGAAAGAAATATTCTAACTGACTTGTTGCAATGGTGGCATCCTGTTACAGTACCATGCAAATTCAATGAGCTCTTTAGAATGACCCACTATTTCACAAATGTTTGTAAAGGCAGACTGCATGGCTAGGTGCTTGATTTTATACACCTGTGGTAATGGGATTGAATGAAACACCTGAATTTAATGATTAAGAGGTGTGTCCCAATACTTTTGACCATATATTTTTCACAAATGACTAATCGCTTTACGAATGCATTTTTCCTACTCATTTATTCATAGAAGCGGCTGTGTTCCTTTAGCAGAACTCCAGCACAGCTCAGATCGCAGCGGGTATGTTTTAGGCACGTTTGGAGAGCTGTTCTTGTTAAAGATGTTAAAACCACAGACTATTTAAGATCAACCAAAAAGAACAGAGAATTTCTTAGAGACTTAATTAGGAGCGAACACAAAGGGGCTTTCTTTCTTTCCTTTTACTATGCAGACAAATGAATAGCTAAATTGGTGTATAGATAACTTCAGCTTCATGTTGACCAAGCTTTTCATTTAGGAAAAGAATTTTTTTTTTTCCAGTGTATTTTGCACACAGAGTCTACTCTCTTTCCAACTTGCTCATTGGCAATCACCAGCCACTTAGCTACTTAGAGCTCCGTGGCAGCAAGACAATCATTGGTAAGTGATCACATTTACAGAGACACCAATTATATGATTAAGAAATATGATTAATAAAGGAAAGTGAATAAATCTCCAGATTTTTTTTTCAATTCTACTTTTCCATTAGTTTCTGAGAGGAACCGACTTATGTAACTTAGATGACAGCATATGAAGACTAGGCACAGCTGAGTGTTACACCCTGCATACAGAGTTAAGCTGCACATCAGTTTACTACCTGATGCTAACATCTGCAACTCCTTATATTCAAGGGGAATTCCAGTGATTTTCTGCATATGTAAATTGTTGAGAGGTAGGTCATTCAGAGTGATTTGGTGTGAAACTATTTATTATAGAGAAACTTGGCAGCTTAGATTTCTTTATAACACATTACATAACACATTTTACATGTTTATTAAGTTTTTATATGTCAAGGTTGATGATGGTAAAAATGAAATTTTCTTTGAGTACTGTATTGGTTTAGGTAGATACATGTAGGTACCTGGGACGCTGTGAAAAATGTAAATAAAAACAAATGCAATGATGTGCAAATCATTTAAACCCTATATTCAATTGAAAATGCTTCAAAAAATATATATCAAATGTTCAAACTGAGAAATTGTATTGTTTTTTGAAAAATATATGCCCATTTTGAATTTGATGCCGCCAACGCTTTCCAAAAAAGTTGGGACGGGGCAACAAAAGTTGTGTAATGCCAAAACACCTGGAGGTTGATTGGCAACAATTCAATAGCATGATTGGGTATAAAAAAAAGCATCTCAGGGAGGCTGTCTTTCAGAAGTAAAGATGAGGAGGAGCTCACCACTCTGTGAAAGACTGCATGATCAAATAGTGCAACAATTCAAGAATAACATTTCTCAAAGATTCAGAGAATCTAGAGAAATCTCTGTATGCAAGGGACAAGGCAAAAAAACAGTATTTGCTGGCCACGGTCTTTGGGGCTTCAAACGGCACTGCATTAAAAACCAGACATGATTCTGTAGTGGAAATCACTGCAAGGGCTCAGAAACACTTCTGAACTGTCTGTGAAAACAGTTCAGCGTCGCATCCACAGATGCTAATAAAAACTCTAAAACGCAAAGAAGAAACTGTACATAAACAGGATCCAGGAATGCCGCCACCTTCGCTAGGCCCAAGCTCATTTAAAATGGACTTGAGTGAAGTGATAGTGTCCTATCCTCCGGGTAAAAGACCACTCAGTTTGTTATCAGTACACAGATCAAAAGCCAGTATTCATGATTTAGCAACAGCATTATATACGTTTTGGCAACATATGCTGCCATCCAGACAACGTCTTTTTCAGGAAAGGCCTTGCTTATTTCAGCAATGTCAAACCACATTCTGCATGTATTACAACGGCATGTCTCTATATTAAGAGTCCAGGTGCTAAACTGGCCTGCCTGCAGTTCAGACCTGTCACCCACTGATAACATCTGGCACATTATGAAACGAAAAAATACGTCAAATGAGCCCCCAAACTACTGAAATCCTATGTTAAACAAGAACGGGAAAATATTTCACTTTCAAAACTACAGCAATTGGTCTCCTCATTTCCCAAAGAGTGTTGTTAAAAGAAGAGGTGATGAAACACAGTGGTAAACATGTCCCTGTCCCAACTTTTTTGGAACGTGTTGTTGGCATCAAATTCAAAATGGGCATATATTACAAAAAAAAATGCAATTTCTTAGTTTCAACATTTGATATGTTGTCTTTGTACTATATTCAATGAAATATAGGGTTTAAATGATTTGCACATCATTGAATTTTGAATTAACATTTTGCACAGCGTCCTAACTTTTTGGAAATGGTGTTGTACATATTAGTCTAAAAGCTTCTCAAAATTATCATAAACTAGTGCATCAGGCATCAAATAATGTATCTGCAACCATTTCTTGAAATAGTTTTAATGAGTTCGCTTTTAAAGGCATTAAACACAATGTTTGGTTCCTATCACTCTCATTCATTCTCTCATTCTCACAACTTCAATCAATCTTTATTTAAACTTGAACATTACGGGAGACCCTCGTTTACAATGTAGTCGAGCCAATACAGAGATCAAGGATTGAGAAGTTAAATAGTAAAAACATAACAAATGCTAAAAAGTAATACTAATCATAGTAGTGAAATTAAAAATCTATTAAAACAGTTGCAGGCTGATTGGATGTGGTTAGAGAGTAAAAGTTTATGGTCATGTGATACCAGTGACCAAAGCTTTGAATATTCCTGTAATAAATTCCAGCTCACTGGTGCACTGTTGTTAAAATCCCATTTTCCCAGTTCAATAAAAGTTCTCTGCACCTGAAGGGTAATCCAATCACTGGAATGAGTCTGGTAAAATGCATTATTTACACTGATGTACTGTAGCATACGGCCAGTAAGTGCTTTATAGATAAAAAGAAGCCAATGTGTCTCCTGACGCACAGAGAGATTTTCATGCAATACAGTGATTGGTGTTGTATGGGTAACTAGTAATAAATCTTTAAGCAGAGGGGTAAACAGAGTCTAAAGATTTTAGAGTAGTTGCAGATGCAGTTCTGCATATCTCCTCGCCATTAATCCAGGGTAGACAATAGTGTTGCTTGAACAATCTTTTTCCTTGTGAGCATTGGGAAACATACTTTGCTTTGATGCATGAAGCCAAGTTTTTGCCCCAGTTTACACGTGAGCATGTTACTATGGTGTTTAAAAGTGCATTTATCATCTAGCTGTGTATCAAGGTATTTGTACTCACTAACTCTTTCAATGTCAGATCCCTTCAGAGTTGTGATAGTGTTCAAACCAATGTTAGAGGCTCTGGAAAACAGCAAAAACTTAGTTTTCTCAACATTTAAGACTAGTTTATGATTGTAAAAAGCTGATTGTAAGGCATTAAAACAATGCTGCAGTTTATCCAATGCTGTACCAATATAGTCAGCCAAGCAGTACAAGACGGTGTCATCGGCATATAAATAATAGATGAGAGTAGCAGCAGAGATTGTGCTATGCTTTTCTCTAAAACCAGACTGGTAGTTAGGCAAAACCGAGTTTCTATTTAGAAATGTCTTGAGTTTATCATTCACTGAGGTTTCTAAAATTTTGGCTAAGCATGACAATTTTGAGATGGGTCTCTAGTTATTGTAATCTGAGACATCACCTCCTTTGTAAAGTGGAATTACATGTGCTGTTTTCCAGATACTAGGAATTCTGCTTGATAAAATAGATAAACTAAAAATGTATGTTGTGTCCTAATATAATCAGGGTCGCAAGCCTCAAAAGAAGGGGTCTTAGTAGTAAAGCAACAGGGTTTTGTACACGTACACATCAAATAGAGAAGCATTTGTTCATGCAGTCCTTTTCTGCTAGTTCGCATCTATGATTGTTTTCCATCTTATGTCTCCTATGATCTCTTAATAATTTTTAGTCTGTAGTCCCCCAGGTGGTGAAACATAGCAACGTTCTTCGGGGCCAGGAAGTACTCATTCTGCTATTGCACTGACCTGCACAACATAAAAGATACAGGTACCACTGGACAAGCAGAAACACAAGAGCAATCGTGGTGGCTCAAATAATGCACAAAGAAACACAAAGATTCACAAATGGGCATAGCGTACTATAGGCATTTGGGCAAATGGGAATTATTTTTCATCTCTTAACAGTCACAGTAGTAAAAGGGTACAAAATTCTCTGACAAAAGGTTTTATAGTCATCATATCAAGTCATATCAATTAAAAACTATTTTTTATATGTCAGTACGTCAATATGTGCTTTTACCCAAACTAAAGTCACAGACATCACAACGAACATTGAACACACACGCGCACACACACACACTAAGTAAAATGGGCCATAAAAGCAGTTGCACTTCAGAAACTGATGGTGTATTTCAGGACAACTCTGGCCCTGGAGTTGCCACAGTCCTGCAGAATTTGGTGATTTCTCTGCTCAAACACACCTACTGAATTCCTGTTTTATGCTGGTGTTTGCTGTTGTCTCTGCTCTATCTTGCTAGTCTCTTGCTGTTTCTTACCTTTAGAAGTAATTGTGGCATACTACTCACAATTAAACACAACCACTTTTGAAGGTCACTGTTTTCTGTCATCAGATTTGCAAGACACCTGGAAAGTACTCAAATCAGCTGATGAAGCTTTGCTCTAAGTGCAGCATATTTAGCCATGACTCTTCATCCATCACTAGTAACAGCAGTGTTACTAGCTTCATTTGTGAGCAGTCTTAAGTTTCTTTCTTGATGGACAAGATTATACAGTTACAGGTGTGCATCTGGAAATAAAAAAAAAACAACAACAGGGCTAGTCAGAAGGGCTCAGACTTGCTGTTAGAAGCCCTGGGTGCCATAGGGAGAGTTAGCACACCCTCACCTCCAGCAGCAAAGCCCTCACAGTGGGACGAATGGGAAGCGTCTCAGCGACATAGTTGCAAAGGTAAAGCTAATGCTAAAGCCTCCACATGCGAGCACCACCCCTCTCCCATTCACATGTCCAAAAGGTTTGCCCCACTCAATGAGACACCCTCTGAGACGCCTGTTGAAAGTACTCTGGTTTATAGCTGATTCTATTTCACAGCACGTGAAAACAGCTTCTCCTTTAGGGGCGCTAGTAGCAGTTAGTTGTATACCAGGAACCAAGGTGCCAGACATTACCTAAAGCTGCTAGCTAGCCGTAGGTATTCATGGATAGTATTTTATGTAGATACTAATGATGTTTATCTGCAGCAGTCAGAAATAACTAAAGATAACATTAAAGAGGTGTGCAAATTAGCCCAGACGATGTCCAATGCCGTAATATGCTCTGGCCCCATATCAGTTCAACGTGGCACCGAAGTGTATAGCAAGTTATGGTCGGTGAACTGTTGGTTGTCCAAGTGGTGCTCAGACAACAATGTGGGCTTTGTAGATAAGTGATCTACTTTTGAGGGCAAGCCTGGTCTTTTGAGTCGGGACAGTATACACCCCTTGCGGAAGGCCGCTCTTATGCCCTGCAGCATAAACCGTAGTCTCTCCCAGAGCTGTCAGTGTTAATTAGTTTTTCCTGTTAGATAAAACATGCAGATCTGGAGGTACAAAGAGTATTATGGTAAACTGAGTCTGTTGGTGCTGTCATCCCACTGCTCTCACACATTCACTCACATTTGCTGACAGTGGAGAGCTGCTGACACCTCAGGTAGCCCTCATATCTTTGTTACCTTCTGGCTCTCCCTTTTAGTTAGGCTGAAATAGCTAGACCTGCCAGAGTCTCTGCTGCACTCTCTTAACACTGTATACCCTAATCAGTCTCTCTTAACATAACTGTCTGTATGTTTTCTTTGCCATGCTGAACAACTGCCCATCCTGTGTGGTCTAATGCTGTTGCTTCAGATGCTTTGATCAGGTGACCACTGCTCGCCTGCCTTCTGGACCAGATTTACCACCATGGAACTTCCTGCTGTGCAAAACTCACCTGCATGCCACTCACCTTCCATGCAACTGCTGCATATACAGACACAAACTTTTTAATTCTAGCCATTGCTTCATGTGCTTTCCCCTTTTCTGTATTTTAATGTTATTAAAATACAGAATGTTGTAATCTTATTCTCAGTTCATGTATCTCGTGTTGTTTTGCTGTCCTGTGTCAGCCAGAGGATGGGTTTACTTTTTGAGTCTTGGTTCCCCTCAAAGTTTCTTGTTCTTGCTCTTAGGGAGTTTTTCCCTGCTACTGTCGCCACTGGCTTTGCTCATGGGAACCTAGAACTGGATTTTTCTGCTGCTTTGTGACAACACCGGATGTAAAAAGCACTATATAAGCAAACTTTGACTTGACTAATGAATCTGGTAATTAACGGATGAGTTGAACTAGGGGCATGACAAAGCTGTGCTAGACAACGGTCCTCCAGCTGCCTGTCTGTGCTGATATTAATCTTAAGTTGAAGTTTACTGTGTGTCATCAGAGTAGCAGTGGAAACTGATGCCATATTTACTGATAATAGTACCCAGTGGTAGCATATATAATTTGAAGAATAAAGGTTCTAAAACAGAGCCCTGTATAACACCATACTTTACTTTTGCAAGAACAGATGATTTGCCGTTTACATTTACAAACTTACAGCGATCAGTTGGGTAAGATCTGAACCAGGAAAGAGCTATTCCTGTCTATCTAGTAAGATAGAGTTGTCTATTGTATCACATGCTGCACTAAGATCAAGGAGGACTGGCAAAGACACATTTCCTTGGTTAGAGAAGAATAAAACAATTTTCACTAGTGCTGTCTCTGCACTATGATGTGGCCTAAAACCAAACTGAATTTTTTTTATGTATGTGATTTCTATGCAAATAGAAACTTCGAGATAGGCCTATAATTTGAAAATTCGCAGGCATTAGATTAGCTTTCTTAATCAGAGGTCTAAATGCTGCTAGTTTAAGAGTTTTTGGAATATAGCCAAGGCTAAGAGAGGAGTTTATTATTGACAGAATATGTTTGGTTATATCTGGCAAAATTTAGAGCAAAATTAAGCTTGGAGCAGGAATTGGTTCTAGCCTCTCTGGAGTAGTTACAATATTCTCAAGATCTGGATTGGCTTTGTAAGGCAGCAGGTTTGTAGAGTTAACTGTGCATTCTGAATTTTTTGCTTGATATTTTTCAATTTTATTATCAAAGAAATATGGACATATTGAGTATGAACAATGTATCATGGGGCAAGCTTTTTCTGCCTTATTATTTCGCTTTTTAATAGAGTCACATTACGTAGAGTAGAATGAAAAGTACCCTCTAAGCTAATTGTGGGAGGTTTCTGATAAAGCTACCAGCTGTGGAGGTTATAGTCTGCTTAACACGACAGCATGGCGATGAACATACATTACGACTAAAGTGAATTTTATTTAAGATTAGGTAATGATCTGAGACTGCTGTCCTCTGGGGGAGAATAACTTAATGACCTAGGTTTACACCAAAGGTCAAAATTAAGTCGAGTGTGGCTGCAATAATGAGTGGGCCCCTTTATATTCTGAGTGAAACCTACAGAGTCTAAGATAGATATAAATGCCTTTTTGGGAATTTTTGATGTTTTGTTTTATTTGGGAAACAATTGGGTGGAACATTTGCAGCATCTCAAAGCAGCTAGCAGACAGTCGGTTCAGCCTGTTTGTCTGCTGCCTTGCCTTGGCCCTGGTTTGTCTAGGACTGACTTTCCTACACTGATGGCTATCTGAGAGAGTATGAGCTATGCTACAGGAAATGAGAGCAGCACCCTCCTGCGAGGGGTGGATACTGTCCTGATTCAAAAGACCAGGCTTGCGCTCAAAGGTAAAGCAATTATCTACAAATCCCGCATTATTTTCTGAGCACCACTTGGACAACCAGCAGTTCAGCGACCATAACCTGCTGTAGATTTCGGCACCACTCCAAACTGGGATGGGGCCAGAGCATATTACGGCATCAGACATTGTCTGAGCTAATTTACACAGCTCTTTAATGTTATCTTAAGTTATTTCTGACTGTCGTAGACGACTACTCTCGAATATCTACGCCTAACTTCAGGTTTCTGTAAGTAACTGTTAATGACACCCCCAAAGGAGAAGCTTACATGCTGTAAAACAGAATCATCTATAACCAAAGCTCTTTCAACATGCGTCTCAGAGGGTGTCTCACTGAGTGGGGCAGACTTGTTTGACACGTGAATGGGTGAGCACACCTAACTGTGTAATTGTCTCTGTCAAGCACGAAACTAACATACACTTCTCACAAACAAGACACAGAGCAAAGCAACAGCTTGTGGTCTGCCCTACTAATACTTACGTTGTTTCGTCAGCTGAATCGAGTCCTTTCAAGGTGTCTTTCGAATCCGATGAGCACAGAAGTGACTTCCAAAAGTCGGTGCTTGTAATTAATTGCAAGTCATATGCAACAGCTAATTGAAAATGTAAAAGCTGCAAGACACTAGCAAGATAGAGCAAATAAAGCAGCACACACTCTTGCCAGCAACTTTGAAAAACAGGAATGATGTCACAGTAATACACCGGATCGAGCTCTCCGACTGATTATGAAGCCCTTTAGGAGCTGGATTAGGGGTGTTGAAACTGTGCAGTGCTGTGGGTCGCCAGGAGCAGGATAAAGAATTGCTTTCTATGCTAGTTGTGAATTTTGTAACAGTACCTTCAAGGAAACCCATATCTTTTTTCCTGCTGCAAGGAAGATGGAAGGGACTATGGCAGAAAGATTGTCCACTATACACAGGTACAAGATCTAACATAAAACCATGGCTGGCTCTCAGAATAATTATGTTTCAATACAAAGTTTAACATATATTTACAGATGCTAAAATTCAGAGACTGTGAAGGTTAGCCAGATATCTAGTGCTAGTACTGTAAATTATTAAAGTTCACCTGTCATTTTTCTGAAACAAATTAAATTTTCTTCACCACTAAAACAGACAAGGACATACTGAGGTGCTGTTATTTGGTATGTAGAAGTGGTATGTTGTATCACCTTTTTACTCTATAGATCTGAACTACCTTACAATCCTTACAAAATACAAAAGTAGCAATCAACTTCCAAAGATAAACATGTTAGACTTGTTTCAGTGGGAAAGTGTAAGAACAGTGTTTCTGCTAAGAGGCCCTACAGAAACGATTTTGTATTTTCTAGTGCCAATAGGACACTGAAGATAAGTGGCTGAGAGCTGTCACATTCAGCATAACAATTATATTAGCCAGAAATGTAGACAAGTAATTACTAAAACTGCAAAGTTTTAAAATTAGCATCAGAGGTGTAAGTAACAAATTACACTTACTCTCGTTACTGTACTTGAGCACAGTTTTCCCTGTAACGGTACTTTTTGGAGTAGAACTAAATCATAGTACTTTTACTCCTACGTGAGTTAATTTTGATTGAAATACTTTTACTTCGCTGCTTTAATTTTCATAATGTTAGAGTAAAAATAAATTAGAGCATATCAGATCAGAAACCAGTAAGAACGACGCGCGATTTAAAAGATTCACCAATCAAAAAACAGCAGCTCCAGCAGGAAAAACACTAAAAATGTCCAGTTTAGTGGAGAAGGACAGAGAAGAACTGAACCAGCACACACGAGGAACAGACCGCATCCAAGCAGTCGTCTGTATTCATTTTCACACAAACTAAAGAAAACGGCGTCATTATTAGCGACCAAACACAAAACCTGCTGAGATCTCCGCTCTCACAACTCGACTCTGGCCTGAGGCAGCGTTAGCCAAGCTAGCTGATCTGAGCTAAACAGGTACCGTGTTTACAGGTTTCTTCTTTCTTTTATAAATCTTCCTCTCTCTGCCTTGGTGTTTGTCTTTAACTGAGGAGGCTGTGTAGCTGTTTAACCGTGAAATGCAGTAATAATGTCTGATTCTATATGAAGTGATCAGCATGATTACTAGTGAAATATATTACAGCAAAAATCAACGCTGGGTAAATTGCTGATGTTGCTGCTGATAAGCTATACATTTGTCTGCACAGTAAAAGGAGATAAAGAAAGCTCTTTTGTGTTTGCTCCTAATTAAGTCTCTAAGAAATCCTCTCTTATTTTTGATTGAGCTTTAATAGTCTGTTAATGTTGATCTCCAACATGAACAGTTCTCCAAATGTACCTAAAAAAACTTGCCTGCTGCGATCCGAGCCGCGCTGGAGCTGTGCAAATGCTCTGTTCCTACTGCACTGTAAGGCTTGAGCTGATTGGTTGAGCCCATACATGCTGTGATTGGTTTACAGTAATGTGCTTGTCATATATTTTGATTGCTAGAGTCTGTATATATGTGCATGTGTGTGTGTGTGTGTGTGTGTATATATATATATATGGGTAAAAATATCATAATCCATCATAATCATCATTTTGATCTTTAAAAAATAACATTGTTATTAAAATCTTCATGCACACAAAAACAGTAATTGTGGCATGTGCACAAGTCTGAACATCCATCCAGGAGTGAAGTCTCAGAACATAACTCATTAAACCTTAATTGACTTATTAGGACTGGCTAGGCATGTTAAGGGACTGCCTTTAGGAATTTTCAGCTGTCAACTGCAGAGTGTAATACATTTTCTGACTCTTCAAACCTCATTGTAACACTCAACAACCATGGGCTCCTCTAACCTGCAAGCTGAGCAGGGGAAGGCTATAAAAAGATATCAAATCACTTCCAGCTCGTAATTTCCACTGTCCAAAATATCATGAATAAACGGCAGTTAAGGGAAGCTGTGAAAGTCAAGTCAAGATCTAGAAGACCTAGAACACTCTCAGATGGAACTGCTTGTATGCTGGCCAGAAAAGCAAAGTAAAACCTGTTCACAAGAGTGGTAATGTGGTTCTCCTCTGCAGCATTGCACAAATGATCTGCACAGAAGAGTCTATCAGAAGAAAACTTCGCCTGTAACCTCATCACAAACATCTAAAGCATGCAAAACAGCATCTAGACAAGTCAGAGGAATTTTGGAAACAAGTGCTACGGACTGAGGTAACAAAGGAACCCTTTGGCCAGAATTATTAACACACCAAAGGTATGTTTTGAGGAAAAAAACAAAAAAAAACAAAACAAAATCAGAGCCGGATTTGACAAAATCAACAGGGTTGGATCTAATATGCTTTAAGGTTGTGCAGCAACCAGTGGCACAGGTAACATTGCGCAGGTAAATGGAAGAAAAGATTCCAAAAAATACTAGAAAATTCTGGAAGCAAATGTGGCATACTCAGTCAAGAAACTGAAGCTGAAAAGAAGCTGGTGTCTACAGCAGGACAGTGACTCAAAACATACTTCAAAATCCCCCGGGAACTACTTCAGAAATCCATGCTGAAGCTTTTAGAATGGCACTCTAGCCCCCTGACTTAAATATCATTGAAAACGTTTGGGTAGATCTTCAGTAGAGCTTGCACACGAGACAGCCCAAGAATGTTGTAGTACTAGAAGAGTTCTGCATAGAAGAGTAGGTGGAAATTCCTACATAAAGAAAAGAAAAACTTCTAGCTGTGATATGTGCCAATGGGTGTGTTACCAAGTACTGACTGAGTAAGGTGTCCAAACTTTTGCACATGCCACAACTACTATTTTGTTACTGTTCTTTTTAAGTTCATCAAATATAAAATAACTATGCCTCAACATTTTTATTATTAAAAAGTATTGTTTTTAAAAACAATTTACTTTTTTCACTCCACTAATTGGTGTGGTTTCTTTCTATATGGAGAAATCAAACCTTCAAACTTCTGTATCTGGGCTGATTGTGTCATTAACTGAGCTATCCAACTGCTACAATAATGTATTGCAATCTGTCAGAATGACAACATGTGTCAACCTAAATATAAAAACATTGCAGCGCACTGAAGAGAACTTTTGATATATGATGAGCTGACAATAAAAACACATTGATGACTTTTCTTGGACAACATCGACTTCGTCCACTAACAGTTGTAGCCCTAACCTACTACCTTTGAAACTGGGGTTCAGATATTCCTGATAAAAAGCAGTTTTTGTTAACGTATTCATCATTGATATTGTTAACTAACTGAAGTGGGGCTATTTTTGACATACTACTCATGCTGTTAAGATAAAGCAGACTTCTTTTAAGGGTGCTTTGGTCAATCAATTTATTTTATTACTGGTACAAATAACCTGAGAAATATGTAGAACATGATTAGAAAAAAAAAAATTGTTTTAGCAATGCCATCAGCACAAGTGTATTGTGTGGCTGAGAAAACATGTTTGGAAAACTGCAGGACATAGTAGAGGGCTCCTGTCAGTCATTTAACAAGACATCCCACATTAGTCCGCCCATTAAGAAAACATGGCGGACCTGTGCCAGCAGGTTCTAGTACCGTTGGGGGGGTAAGAAAGGTGCTAAAACAAGAATCAACATTAGCACTGCCTTTCAAAGGCTAAGAAAATTATTATACGCAAAGTGGAATTAGCAATGTTCCTGGACAGGTATGTAAATGCAAAACGTATAAAAAGAGCTTAACTGTTTGCATAGCCAAATTTATTCAAGTAGATAAATCTTTAGCACGCAGAGAGCCTGATAAAGTAATGCTTTGGATTCTAGATGAAGCTGAAGTTAGCTTCTTATTCAGATCTTAAATGCTGCTGTAGAGATATTTGCCTGGTAGTGACAACTTATTGAAAATCTTGTAGGAACACATTACATATAAAAACAGGACAATTTTGACTATTTTCACAGCCGCAAATCAGTATGAATTTATGAATGGCAAATGTTTATAAGCTTGTAACTTAGCTATCCCCCTGGACACAGAAGTTTAATGTCGCTCTGGCCAGGAGTTGTGGCTTTACAAAGAAGTATTTTGAGAGTGCTTGGATTGCACGATTAAATGAAAAGTCTCTCAGAGTGAGTTAAATGCAATTTTGCAACCATAATTTACCAAACATAATAAATCAATACTTTGCTCAGGGGAGAGCATTTTTTAGCTCTCTCTTGATGCTTATGTTGTTCAGCTAGGTTCTACAGTAACCTTGAGATAAACTGGGCAATAGCCATGTTATTTACTATTGTTAACGCAAGTGAAATTGCTGTTTTAGCTTTGAAAAAAGACTGCACTCAATGTGCTCTTTATTGAGTATTTTGATCTTGTCAATGCCATAGTTTTATCATCTATATCTGAAAAATGAAGTAATGCAAAACCCCTAATCATTATCTAATAGTTTGTTAATGGTTGTTAGTAATTACATAACAATAACATTCTACCATTATAATAATTAATTATTTAGTGACATACAGATGACAAATGTACAAGGTAGATGCATTTGGAGCTGCAGTGCATCGCTGGCTTTTCCAAGAGAGTAAATGTTTGGTCTCAAGATGTCTCTAGTTTTGAGGCTTTTTGTGATTCATTTGAAAGAAACCACACTCCACTCACTTGGCTTTTGGATTAGCGTCATCACAATTAACAATAATGATAAATCTTATTTGGTATCTGCTTCTTTGTCACTGATTTATCAGTTAAATGAGTTTAACCACTCAGGTCGCTGATGTTTGACCAAGTTGAAATGTGAGTTGAAATCAAACGCATCTCTTCTCTATTATTTTATGGCTCGTCTATTGTTTTTAACAGCAGCTTGTGCTCAGTGTCTAAAAAGTCAGTCATTAAAACATTATGCTGACTGTACAGTGCCAACGTGGCGCTAGAAGAGAAAGAAAGCCATCTCTGTTGATGAATTCCCTCGTTTGATCATAGAGCGTGCTTTCATCAGCAGTGAACTGAACAGGGTTTGGTTTGAAGAGGACCGAGAACCCCGGGTTTCAGCCAGACTGGTTCAGCTGTTTGCTGTCTGCATTGCGCACCCGCAGATGTCTCAGGCTGATGACATTTAATTAGCACACTACTGCAAGGTTTTTATTTGTATGTCTCCATGTTAATATTTTTATTTGTTATACATGAAAACATTTCATTCTTAGATATTTAATTATTAAATGAATCGTTTCTCCCTCCGTTTTTATGACTTACAGAGACTTTACTGGCCTGAATTACTGCCTCCCTCTGAGTACAGGCCCACAGACCACTAGAGGATGCTTTCTGGCCCACAGATTAAGAAACCCTGGTTTAGCCTACCCTCAGCAGTTTTGCGATTGGGCTGTCGCTTCAAGCCTTTACTTACCGAAAAAAAGCCTGTGTAGCACAGAATGTTTTAACTAGCTTTTCGTTTAATAGTGTCATTTTGACACCAAAAAAAAGGGACTGTTTAAAAAAAAAAGTACATACATCATTTGGAATGGTCATCTCATGGGAACCCGTCTGGTCAGAGGCATCTAGTGCAGCTGCAAGGTCAGATTAAACTCAATTAGTCACCATCAGAAAACCAAGAAAATTCCATGACAACCGTCATGGTATATTTTGTAATTTGTTTTGGTTTTTAACAGTAATATTTCATAATAACAGGCCCTTATAAGGAGCAACTTAATCATTATCTAATAGGTTGTTAATGGTTGTTAATAATTACATAACAATAACATTCTACCATTAATCATTTAGCGACATACAAATGACAAATGAAATGATAAAAGTCTAATCATTGATGGTGTTTATCAATTATTTTATTTTACATTACTATTACAATTCATAATAATATATTTAAAATATTAAGCATTTACTTGAATAAAAACATTTTCAATTCTAAAAAACTACTTTGTAATTGTATACATCATTTTTTTAAAAATTTAAGTAGTTATATCTACTTCTATATTATCTTGCTACTATGTAATGCATTCATTGTTAACAAATACCTTTTTAAAATACTAATAATCATTCATTTGATCCCTGTTTTGGATTGTGAGACTCACTTTAATGTGTTTATAAATACTATCAACAATAAAATGAATAATTACTTAAAATATGTTTTACTTATTACACTTGAACTGAATTTATTCATGAAAAGCACTTATAAAACACTGAAAACATAGAAAGTCAACAGAGGTAATCAACAAAAGATCATTAAAAAAAAAGAATGCAAAAACCCTCTTTATTCAAATGTAGTGTCCACAAATACATTATTGTAGTGGTTCCCATGCCTTTCCTGGAGTACCCCCAGGACATTTTGGTGTTAGCTCTGCTCCCAGCACACCTGATTCAACTCATCAACTAATTAGCAAGCCCTTCCTGAAGAGGGTATGTCAGAGCAGGACAACACAAAAATATGGAAGACAGGAGGTACTTCAGGACTAGGGTTAAAAACCTGCACTTTATGGAAATGTTTACCTATGCTTTACATAAAATGTTTTATGGAAAAGTCGTCTGTGCCACAAACATTTGACATACAGACAAGACAAAAAAGACTTGCATTCATGACTTTCAAAGTGAAATGAACAAAACTACAAATTAAGTGTATAAAGAGCATTAACTGTATTTTTTTTTGTTTACATCAAATACTATTTTAATGCCAGATTTATGGCAAAAAACAAACATACACAAGGCATAGTCATAATACATTATTTCATATAGAGCTAGTATCTCCTTATCATGAAGCCTACCTGTAAAACCTTTGTTGCTAGGTGTCAGCTGGAGAGGACTCTGCTGCATAGCTAGCTGGTGAAGTTTGGTAAGCTGTAGAAGTGGAAAGGCAGAGGGCAAGAAAACTGTAATCCGTGTGACAGCAACACTGCTAACTAAATGCAAAACCATATCACAAAACCGCCATTAGGACATGCAGACATTATTTTGAGCCTATGAAATTCCTGGAGGAATGGGTGAAAAATACTGCTTGCCAACCAGGACAATAAAGTTAGAACCAGAATGTCAATGGCTATCATGGTATGGATTTGTCAATGTAACAGTAGCCCATTATCGTGTCCGATCTACAAAATATGTAAAACTTCACCTTGAACTGAGAACTTTGTTTATTTATTTATTTATTTTAAATAGAATTTCTCTTACAAGCCATGGCACACTGACCCAACATTCCATTATGTCCAGCAAATATAAACA
This sequence comes from Colossoma macropomum, assembly GCF_904425465.1. Lineage (NCBI taxonomy): Eukaryota > Metazoa > Chordata > Actinopteri > Characiformes > Serrasalmidae > Colossoma > Colossoma macropomum. The sequence goes on from NW_023494810.1 coordinate 18,819,397, forward strand.
TTTGTTTTTTGTCGCATACCTGTCTGTAATTGTTCTGAGAGACTAGAATGTTCTCCCCCATTCACACTGTTGGATGTTGTGTTCTCCCTCCTTCACACTGGTTTGTTTGTTAATAATTTACTGGGAAATAAGTCATAAGAACCACTGCATTGCAACATGGTTAGGTTTGCTGGTCAAGCGAGGCAACAGGCAACACATAGCCAACATAACTCCAGGATGTGAAGAACCCACCGCAAACAATGAACACCTTAATAAAATGCCCAACAGCCAGGCCCTTTATTTCTGGGAGGACAGATGACAAATATTCCAGTGACAAATGTAAAATATCTGGGCTATCATTAACTTTTTAAACTTCTTGAGACCACCGGTAGGTTCCAAAACACACTTTGTCATATTCTTCATAACTTTCATATTTCATAAGCTACATTGAAAAGGTGGGTGTCATTTGATAGCTGTATCTGTCTTCTTTTCAGTCAAATAGATGGGTAATGTAATTTTAAACCCTTATAATAGAAGAAGCTGAACTCACAATTTTTTTGTCTACTGAAAGTTGACCCATTTTTCCACAAATCTGGGCTATAAACTATCTTCAGTGAGATGCTCTGTAAAAATTATTTTTATAAAAAAATACAAAGAGCGTCTTTTTTGGCTTTCAGCAGTAAACTATAAGCATACAGCAATATGTGTATGATCATAAAACACATTTTCTGTTAATTTGAGGGTAACTTTTACAAAACAATTAATGAATAAAATAAAAAATGACATTTATTTCATGCAGTTACTGAATAATTTGCCTTACGATTTGGTTATGTAAATTCTGATGGAAAAAACAAAATATACCCTGTTGCATAAGAGGTTAAGAAACCACCTTAAGCAATGACCTTCATATTAAAAGCTTGCATTTTCTTACTGTAACGGCCAGAAACAACGTTGCCCAGACAGACCGGTTTACAATCTACTCCACACTGACCAGGCCATGTTTGGAATATGGTATGTTTTTGTGGGTTGTTCAAAGAAACAAGAGTTTGTTTTAGAACGTGTCCAGAAAAAAAAAGCAATCAATATTATGGTAAAATCTAATTCTGCTCTAGTCCTTCCGACAGCAGTCAAGATGAAAAAAGCTGCTGTAAAACTTATACATGACATGTCTGCTTTCAGTCATCCTTTGAATGACTAATGCCCACAGAAAAGACAAACAAGTCTGGCAAGGGCCCCAAGAATCAAAATCAACTGACATGCATTGCTGCAAAAACTAACAGACTGAGAAACAGAACAGTGACAAGAGATATTAGGTTTTTTAACATCAACTGTGAATATTTATTATTTATATGTATTACAGCTGGGGCTATATAGTATTTTAGTTCTTAGTTTAGTACATCCAGTTTTTCTGTTTACATTTAAATTTCGGTTATATGTAATGGACAGTTAACTGCTTATCGTGTACTCTTCTGCTCAATTCTGTATTTAACTGTGATGTAGACTGAAATAAATAAATGTAACTTTATGTGCAAATAATAAGGCGACCTGGCATGTGGTTAGGTAGGGGCAAACAGAGCCTTTAAGACCACTTACATCAGGTTGGGGGATCACATGCTGTCCTTGAATGGCATATGCCTGTAATCAGAAAACAGTGTTCAAGAACATTCTGCACATTTAACTTACAATAGAGTAACACAGGACTTATTAGCTAAAAAAAATATGAACAAACACAAAAACAGTCCCCTCTAAACAAGTGCTACATACCAGACTATGTCTAAGCATTGACATCATTGATTTGAAGGCAATGTTTATGCTGTGTCAGCACACATTGTCATACCTTTAGTGTGAAGACAGAGCCTAGTTGGGCAAACCACCCATGTAGATTTTTTGTGTACTGTGTTGTTTTCTTTTGTCTATACTTATTTCTACCAAAGATGGAACCAAAAGCTGCAGAAGTCTCTCAAATTACAATGTAATGTTTTTAGCTTCAGTACACCTCATTCAAATAATCATCTAATTTTTAGACCCTTCATGAGTTGAATTATTTGGGTTAGGAGCAAGAATTTTATTTGTCAGAAACAAGCTCTACTGAGATACTGGTTTAGTTTTGCAATGAGCAAGCTAAACACGACTGTTAGAAAAATTCCTGTTTAAGGCATGTGGAACAAAAGACCTCAAAAAGTCAATTCAACCACCTCTGGCACTGAACTATTTAAGCACTTTTAAAATGGCATCGGCATGTAGTGGACAGATGTGTTAAACTACTGCAACTACCTGTCCTCCAGCGAAGATCACAGGGGAACCAGATGGCTTGGGCCTGTATGGGATGGTCACACCTTTTGGAGGAGACTACAGAGAAATGGTGCCTTTGAAGTATTGGAACAGTTAAACATAAGTAATAAACATAAGTGCTTCTCATGTCCAACCTCTGTGAAGCTGGCCCCCATGTGGTCAGAAATGGAATAAAAATACTATTATTTGTTTGTGCTGCGTTTGTGCTGGCAGCGTTTTTAAGAAATTAAACATTATATTTTATTACCTGTGACGTGACTTAGCCCCCATCAACATGTAAATCACACAAAAATGGTCTCATTTTTTGTGCTACGTTTGTGCTGTCTAAAGCAACATTTGTGCTATTTTAATTCTCAAATTATAAAGCCACAGTGTTTCAATGAGTGACGTCACTCAGCCCCCCATAAACGTCCAGATCATGCCAAAATGCTCTCATTTGTTTGTGCTGGTTTGTGGCCTGAAAAGAAATATTTGTTCTGTTGTATTTATAGGCTAAAAAATAATATTAGAAAACATTTTCTTGAAAATGTCTAATTCTATTTCTTTTAAACCTTTTTCCAGAATCAGAATGATGTTTTTATATGTTAATAACAAACAATACAGATGTGCTATTATGCTATGGTTTTAACTTTTCTCACATTACATTTTTGACAAAGAAGCACAACAAAAGACAAGTAAAGCTTTCAATGAAAAAAACACTAGATTTCAAAAATAAGCTTTATAAATGTTCCAGACTAGATTATTTTATTATTTATTAGATATTAAAGGTAGTTTTTTAATATTTAATATTTCTTTCTTTTAAGATTTAACATTCTAGCTCAGTTCAGTCATCCAGATGGGCAAACTTAAATTACTTAAAATTACTTTAAGTACAGCTTAGAAATTTTGTATGGTTATAAAAAATTAAATTAAAGTGTAATCTTTATTTGATTTCTTTTTTTTTCCATGGAAATCCTCTGAGCCTGGTTATGTCATAGTTGGTTGGCATGGAATCAAAAGGGAATATCCACAAAAATTACAGAGCTGTTTTTAGGATGAAGCCCACATTGGTTGGTGTTAAAATCTATTGTGTTCTTGGTGATCGCAGTAAACTTTTCAATGATATCTGGTGAGCATTTTACACAAATTAACACCAGCACACGATACACTGAAAGCATTAACATTTGTATTCCTTAAAATACGTGCAATCTCACAAAAACCCTTGAATCGTTTTGAAAATGGTTTTTGAACAGCAAACAATTTTTAATCATTAGTTTTAGTCAGCTCTTGACTTCTACTCAATGCAATTTTGAAGTTGAATAATTAAAGCTGAAAAAGCCAGAAAACTCTGTTGGGGACATTACCTTCTCAGGAGGCAAAAGTGCGTTTCTCAGATCTTCAGCATCAATCAGTGTCACTTGTGTGGTAAATGATGTCATTGCATGTGACGAAAACTGTTTATCCAATAACTTAATTTAAAGAGTACAAATATTTCTTTAAGCAGCACAAACAAACATAAATGCAGCACAAACAAATGAAACTGTTTTGATGGGATCTGGACCTTGATGGGGGGCTGAGTGACATCTCTTATGATAAGCCTATAACTGGATAAATACAACAGTACAAATATTCCTTTAAGACCACAAACCAGCACAAATGCAGCACAAACGAATAAGACCATTTTGGACGGATTTAGACGTTGATGGGGGAGTTACATCACTTATGATTTTTGTTTATCATTATTATTATTTTTATTTTATTATTTATTTATTTTAATAGCCTATAACTTGATTAATACAAGTGCACAAACGTAGCATAAATGAATGAGACCATTTTGGTGCGATCTGGACGTTGATAGGGGCTGAGTGACGTCACTTGCTGAAACATTACGGCTTTATAACTTGAGAATTAAAACAGCACAAACATTTCTTCTAACAGCACACACGTAGCACAAAGAAATGAGACCATTGTTGTGCGATTAAGACGTTGATCCGGCCTGTGTGATGTCACAGGTAATAAAATATAATGTTTAATTTCCTCCATTTGTCAGCACAAATGATTATTTCTACAGCCCAAACCAGCACAAATGCAGCACAAACGAATAGTAGTATTTTTATTCCATTTCTGACCACATGGAGGGCCAGCTTCACGGAAGTTCATGTTCAAAGCACTCTGGATTATGAAAATCAGAACATGTGCAAAAAGCTGAATTACAAATTGCTGGCTTTTTTTTTTTTTAGCATTCCACTTGAATCTGAAAATGATTTGTGTAGCAGTACACTTATTTGTAAGATATTCTCAATTTTCTCTCATTTTTCCATAGCAATATGACCATGATGACTTCTGGTTAAGACAGATAGTTTAATACAGTTTCATTTGTGAACCTTGTCTTCACAAAGCATTGATTTGATGTGCTTCACTAGAAAGAAACATCTTGTGCAAATGTATTTGAATTGAAACATGCTCGCCAAAAAGCAGTCGAGTGTTTAGTTTTGAGAAACTGTTCCTGAGTGTTCCAAAATCAGTTAAGCACTTGCCAGATTCATGACATGACTGAAGCAACCTAGCAAATCCTGACCACTGTCCCTGCACTGATAGTGCTGCATTTGTTGTGCCTCATAAATTTGAGAAGGGTCTGGCTGCAGACCTCCAGCAAGAGGCCCAGCTCCAGTAGAAAAATCTGGTGATGTCATGTGGGGTCTCTCACAAGTTACGTTCATTTTTAAAGCTCCTCGGCGTTATTGTTGTTTACAGCAGTAGCTTATCACTAACTAATGCACACTTACAGGTAGATTAGTGTACTTACTGTTTTTTTATGTTCTACTCTATCAATGGATAAATCTAAAGTATAAGTAAGTAACAAGCTAGTAGTTAAAGACGTTTTCTTCCAAAAAAACTCATGAAAAATGTTTTTTGTAATTCTTTAAGTATGAAGTAATATAAAAGGGCTACAGAAAGTTGTTACATTCATGTTCTTTTTCCCCTTAACACATTCTTACTTATCCACCCACCCAACAACCTACCCTTGCCCACCCACCAAGCATTAAAGAGGTAGGGTAGAGAGGTTTTAATAAAGAAGAAAGGGCAATCACATATACAAAGTCTGTAGACGTAAAGATAAGTATTACTGCTGACAAAAAAAAAAAAAAAATTAATACAGAACACAGAAGTACACATAACTATCGAGATGTATTTAAAATGCCAAAACAAAAAAGGAAAAGAAAGCCCAAGTATGAAAACACAGCTGTTTGTCTTTTGAGCATAAATCTCATTTTCTCCAGATACAGGAAGCGGGCTTCTTCTTTTAAGAAGGAGGGGATGACCATTTCCGCTGGATGAAAATAAGACATCTAGCTAAAACAGTGCAGAATGCAAGAACTTCAGATTGTGAAGCAGACAAAGAAGTATTCTTAAGAGTTAGACCGAATAGAGCAACTGAGTGGCAAGATTCAATGTTTATATCTAATTTAAAAAAAAAACAAACACAGACTGCCAAAAGAGAGTTAGGGCACATATGACTCAAGGTGGCTGGGGCTTGATGACATCCATCACAAAGTGGACCCAGGTTGGGGTTTATTTTAGCAAGTTTTACTTTTGTCCAGTAGAGTCAATGAACCAATTTTAACCGGATCAAGTTGTGTTTAGCACATGTTGAAGAGCTATGAATGCAAAGTATAATCTTTCCCCACTCTTTGCCATCAAATTTTAATTGTAAATCATGTTCTTGCTGTTCTTTAGTAAGGTCAAATCAGAAGGGGCTAAAGAAAATATCAAGTTAAATATTTTTGAAATAATTCTTTTGGTATTAACTTCAATCGCAAGATACACTATATTGCCAAAAGTATTCGCTCGTCTGCCTTCACACGCATATGAACTTGAGTGACATCCCATTCTTAAACCATAGGGTTTAATATGATGTCGGCCCACCCTTTGCAGCTATAACAGCTTCAACTCTTCTGGGAAGGCTTTCTACAAGGTTTAGGAGTGTGTTTATGGGAATTTTTTACCATTCGTCCAGAAGCGCATTTGTGAGGTCAGACACTGATGTTAGAAAAGAAGGCCTGGCTTGCAGTCTTTGCTCTAATTCATCCCCAAGGTGTTCTATTGGGTTGAGGTCAGGACTCTTGTGCAGGCCAGTCATGTTCTTCTACACCAAACTCACTCATCCATGTCTTTATGGACCTTGCTTTGTGCACTGGTGCGCAGTCATGTTGGAACAGGAAGGGGCCATCCCCAAACTGTTCCCACAAAGTTGTGAGAATGAAATTGTCCAGAATCTCTTGGTATGCTGAAGGATTAAGAGTTCCTTTCACTGGAACTAAGAGGCCGAGCCCAACTCCTGAAAAACAACCCCACACCATAATCCCCCCTCCACCAAACGTTACACTTGCTCTAGAGACCAGTGGCGGCGTGCTTTACACCACTGCATTCGATGCTTTGCATTGCGCTTGGTGATGTAAGGGTTGGATGCAGCTGCTCTGCCATGGAAACCTATTCCATGAAGCTCTCTATGCACTGTTCTTGAGCTAATCTGAAGGCCACAAGAAGTTTGGAGGTCTGTAGCGATTGACTCAGCAGAAAGTTGGCGACCTCTGCGCACCATGCGCCTCAGCATCCGCTGACCCCGCTCTGTCATTTTACGTGGCCTACCACTTCGTGGCTGAGTTGCTCTCGTTCCCAATCGCTTCCACTTTGTTATAATACCACTGACAGTTGACTGTGGAATATTTAGTAGCGAGGAAATTTCACGACTGGACTTGTTGCACGGTACCACGCTGGAATTCACTGAGCTCCTGAGAGCGACCCATTCTTTCACAAATGTTTGTAGAAGCAGCATGCCTAGGTGCTTGGTTTCATAAACCTGTGGCCATGGAAGTAATTGGAACACCTGAATTTAGGGGTGGGAATCTTTAGGCACCTCACGATTCGACTCGATTACGATTCAGAGGGCTGCGATGCGATTATAAAACAATTATCGATGCATCTTTTTTCTCTATACAGGATTTCTATCTTCCTACTGTCTGAGGACTTGGTAGTTTTAAAGCAAAGTATTTGTAATGATCCATAATGTAAATGCATTATGGATCATTACAAATACTTTGCTTTAAATATTTAAAATATCTTTTATTAATAAATCAAATGGAAATGATGTGACAAGTGAACTAGAAGGCTGTCATTCAGAGACGCTGCTGCCACTCATCTGCGATAAAATGCGCTGTTACCCTGAAATAAAATCCAGTGGTAATGGGTGTCCACGCAGCACGTTACAGCCATCCTTCCCGTTTTCTTTAATGATTTTATAACTTCGGTTTTGGTTTCGTTGTAGAGAGTGTGTGCGTGTGGGGGGAGGTTATTTTCGAGACTGGACGCTGAATCTCGGCTCCAAAGTGCGCAGCATAGCGCGAAAGCCCTGGTTCTCAACGACTGAGAACAGACAGCAGGCACCGAAGTCTGGCCTCGCCAGTAGCAAATGGAAAAACTGAGATTAAGATGAACATTTGGAGGTTAAATCTGCAACGAGATACTGTCTTTCTCTAAAAAGTTGCGAAAATGAACTCGCTTCTCTTTCGAATTTTCCCGTTCCACCTTAAACGGTGCAGCAGTTACATTTGGTGCCTAAGGCAGAATTTAAGGTGGAACGGAAAAATTAGAACGAGAAGCTGGCGAATGAGAAGCGACTTCAGCCTCGTAAAACAGCCAGATGCTGAGACATTTTACAAGAAACTCTTCTAGTTTTGAAGAAAAGTTTTCTGGTGGAGATGGAAGGAAAGCGGCTATAGCTACAGCTTAAAGCAGAGCAAAGCAAAACGAGAGTGCAGATTATATTTTTAGCCCATACTAGGACATTATCACATACTGAGACACACTGGACATAAAATGTTGTGGCTCCCAAGGTGGTTTGACTTTGCTGAAAGGCAAAATGGCTCTTCTTAATATTTGGGCTGTGACTCCTGATCTAACCTGGCTTTTAACGCAGAGGTTGCCAGTCAGATTTCTCACTCATCCTGTTGTGTTTTTGTTATGTGCCGCCAGAGACTGTACTTACCCACTTCCAGTTCTGCTTTTTGCGTTCTGTCAACATTACGTTCTAAATTAAATATTTAGATAAATCGATTTTTGACATTTATGAATGGATTCAGAATCGTTCATGTCCGCATCGCGATGCAGCTAAGAATCGAGTTTTTCCCGCACCCCTACCTGAATTCAATTCAAATTTAGACGGGTGAGTGAATACTTTTGGCAATATAGTGTATTTCAAGGGGAGTTTTAGAAGGAATAATCTGGAAATCCGAAAAAGCGTTTCTAATGTTATTCTCTATCTGTAAGTACCTTAAAAAGTGGGTATTAAGCAAAAGCAAATCTTAGTGTGAGCTGTGATAAAGTGGGAAAGACACCATCTGCATACACATCTTTAATCAACCTAATACCAGCCTTATGCCAGATGAAGAAGGCAGAATCTAACAGAGATGGGGGAAGTAAGGGATTAGCTACAAGCTGAGCATAGACTGTAGGCCAAAATGCATCTTAAACTGATACTAAATATGCAAAGAGTTGTTTAGAATAGGGTTAGTAATAGGACTGCTGGGCCTTGATGCCAGTGGAGAACAAAGGCCATCAAAGAGATATTTCTGGAGGAGCAGGGACCCAATCACTAAGCCCATAGTGGCCCTTGCACCGAAATAAAATGCTATAAATATCTGCCGCCCAGTAATTAAACAAAAAAATTGGGGATACGCATCATCTGCATATGAAGAGACTTTACGTTCAAGGCGACTCCAGCTGTATGAATAGCAATGGCCTGGTATAACATAGCTATAACAAAAATTTGTTTTTTTTGTAAAAGGTGGTTTATCTGCAAATTAAAGTGGCACTGTTGGAGAGAACAATGCTTCCATATGAGCAAGATTTGATTTTAGTCAATTCTTTTGTCTAGAAAAAAAAAAGAGAGTTTCAAGAGTTTGTCTACAAAGACTATTAGAAATGCATTTTTTTAGAAGAACGATCTAGGGTGGGGTCCAAAGCACAGCTACGGTCACCTCCCATTATAAAGTAATGAGTGTTTAAGTCAGGGAGGAGATACTGATGAAACCAGGGTCATCCTGGTTAGGTACATAAATATTACTGTATAATATACTACACAATATAACTAGGGCTAAAGGTGTAGAGCATGGGTGATCTATAAGGATAACGTATCACCAAGCTAGGTATGCCTGAATGAAAGAAAATCGGAATAAAACGACTGCCTCACCCACTTTCTGCAAATGTTTATGTTCTGAAGGACACAAATAAGTCTCTTGTAGGAAGGCAATGTGTCAACGTAGTGCCTCAAGGTGAAAAAAAAAAAATCTTATTTCTTTTAAGAATAGACTTTAACCTCATTCCACAACATTCCAGCTAACAAAATGAACTAAACCAGTAGTGGCAGTAGACATCGCATGAAAAATAAGTGAAATAGGCTTGAAATATAGTCAGAAACCACAGTGAATCTAGCAGAATCACTTCTTAGAAAAAAGAAGTTTTAAAAAAAAAAAAAAAAAAACATACAGTCAGCAGTATACACATGTAAGTGGAACACAACATAGAAGAAACCTATACCTCTCAGAAGAGACAGAGCAACATGTCCGTGTGTCTCCCTTGTCAATAGTAACTTTCTCACTATGGAGAGAGAACCGTGACCTAGTAAAATTAGCAAAAAATAAAGAAGTGAATTAACACTGTCAACCGACACAGATCTTTTAATAAAGCAGACACATAAAGAACATCAACATAGCAAAATATCTGCTGTGAGTCAGATGAAAGAGTTCAGCAGCTAATTAGGGTATGACGTTAGAAACAGCTTTATAGTCATGCATCAACAGTTCCACATCATGTGGAGACCTCAGATGAAATTTTCAACGTGGGCAGTAATGTAGTTCTCAAAAACGAGGGTGCAACGACGGCGGAGTTGAACTTGTGTGTGGTTCACCCAAAGGAAAAGACAAGACGAACTGGATACTGCATAAGAAATTTGAGGCCAGCTTCATGTAGACTGGATCAAATCAGTTTGAACTTGTTTCGGCATCTGCGGAGATCAGCAGAGAGATAAATACCTTAGAGTTCAGCCAGACAGCCGGAGGATCTTCTCTTAAGCGAAAATCAAACAAAGCAATCTAGCATAGGCCTTTTTCACCAGAAACAGAAGTGCATAAACACTGGGTAAAACAAGTTCCACTTTTGCCTTTTGGACAGTTACTAAACTCAGAAATACCGGCGTCTGTATTACTTCAGCTCACCACAGAAAGGTGTGTCACTTTATCTTTGTCATAGTGGCCAAGACTGAAATTCGAGGATGTGTCCAGAATTGTCAGAGAACACCAAACACACAACAATGTGGGAGTCCAGGCTAAATTAAGGGTTATATGATTCGTGGAAAAATTCCTTCACAGCTAGAGTACGATAATGTCAGCTAACATCTATAGAGTGATAAATCGATACGTAGGTAAAAATAACTATAACCAAATTGCTAGATCAGCCATATTAGCTGGCGATGTTGAAACAGCTCGCTTACAATAAACTAGTTAGAGCGGCAAAAATCTAAACACATGCATATTCTGGCAGACGGCACGCTGGGTCCTCAGGGTCCGTAGCGCCACTGTAGACGGTTTCTTGTTTGCATTTATAAGCACTCACCTGGTTTCCTAATACATTTAATCTGCAATGTGAAACTGTAAAATACTAAAAAGTTGCAAGGCTGAAGTCAGCTTCTTGTTCGAATTTTCCAACATTTTACGTTTTTTACTCCTGAACCATGGGGGCTACACTCAAAATTCTCGCTTCTACATAATTTGCTTTATTCTGTACAAACACTCCACTGCATATTTTTAGCTCCGCCCCCAAATGTATCATCATAATTGGCAAAATATGTGACATCTACATTTTTCTACTAGTCTGAGGTTTTTCAGGATATCAAAACAATATTGGTCTCAAAATGTCCAGGGGAGTCTGGAGATCAAGAATTATCAAAACAATTGAATATTCATAAACAATATGGCTGCCACATGCCAATTAAGCCCCTCTGGGTTTGGCTTAATTCACATAAATGGCTACAGATCAAGATTGCTTTGGCCAATTCACATCAAACTTATCAGTCCAATATCCCACATGATTCTGTGGAAGCCCACCAATATTAATGCCAATTACTCAATAGGGGGCGCTATAACAACCAAAAATCTGTTTCTCAGCAACCGCTTGGCCAATTGAGCAGAAACTTTGCATGCTATATCCATGGCCTAATATTTACAAGATCTACTAAGGACAACTGAATCATTGGCCAAATATGGCCGCCATTGGCCAATAAGCTTTCAACAGGCATTTGGAAGGCTTAGCATTGGCCAATCGTTACAAAAATTATATCATGTGTCCACATAGTCAATCTCTAATAGCCTATAAAGTTTGACTTCAATTGGCCATGAGGTGGTGCTATACAGCATAAACAAGAATAGGTCCTATAAATTTTATCATATATCAAAATAAATCAATACATATCATTGCTTACACTGAGAATGACATTTTATCAAACACAAGTCTTTTAAAAATAATCAATCAACGTTTGATCAATGTTTGAAAATTGAGCTTTTCGAACTAGGATTTTAAGACAATTGTTTCAATTTTGGTCTTAAAACGATCTGTGGAGCCCGTAGGTAAATAATTGTCAAGGTTTTATTGATTTTATTGCAAAGAACAGCCATAAGACACCAATGAATCTGTTCGGCCTAGCCTTTTCTTACTTAGGGGGCTACAGATTTAGTTTTTAGATTGTGATAAATCTTGGTAAACTTGTATACTAATAATTTATGAGGAGAAATGCAAAGTTTCATTTAAATTGATTGTCATAAGCCCCTACAATACTTAATCTAGTGTGTAATTATTAAAATGTCATTATATTGTTCTATGAATGAAATAAAGAAAAGATAGCGATTTCAAATTACACATCTCATTAACATCCAAAACATTGCAATTATATGTATGTTCCAAAATTGCACAGGAAATGTGGAAAATTGACTTAAACCCAGGTTGGCCACACAATTAATAACGGTAATATTTTTTCTGCCCAGCAGAGGGAGCATCAGCATTAAATGCAAATGATGACTTTAAACATACTTATGGTCGTAGTCTTTGCAACATCTACCTTGCGGCAAAGGAACTTTCTGAATTTTATGTATTCCACTGAGCCAAGCAATTTTGCTTATACAAGTCTAAACTATTAAAAAACTATTATTTTTCTGTAAATCATCAGAGTTTGAAAACTGATGTTTTCATACTGCTTGCTGAAATGTTTTTGCAACGTCTCAAACTTGGTCTCTAAACAACCGTCAAAGTCTCAAGATCAATAATTATTTAAAAAATCTTGCCTTTTAAGCACAATATTATTGCAAGTTATGGATCAGTCAGTGCGGTCCAACCTATTCGGAAACAAGGGACCACAAATTTGTCAGTTATGCTCTGATTGTGACCATAATTGATATATACTTTGACAATAATCAGCTGAGGAAACGTATGAGATTTGGCTTGAATTGGCTTATGTTGGCTCTTACAATGCTCAATGTACTGCCAACAATCCAAAATGTAATTATTCCTGTCTAAGATTAAAATAAAGACATGACTATTGTTTCAAATTACGCATCTTAATAAGAATTAACACTTTACAAATATGTGTAGGTTGCCTAACTGTATCATATAATTTGATTATATGATTATAATCATATAATTTGATTTAAACAAATTTTAATTAGTGCAAAAGGTGTTTTATATTTCTCTGGCCACTAGAGGGAGCCAAATCAGTAACTGCAAATGTCAATGTTGAACTAATTAATAAAAAATATACAATTAGTGGAAAGCTTTACTGTATGTCGTTAGGTCAAGACCATTTCTGTATTTTATGCTTTCCACCGTGCCTGACAATTTGCAAATACAAGTCTTTTAAAAAACTCTACTGTTTTTCTATTTTTCTTGCATTGTCTCAAATTTGGTTTCAAAACAACTGTTGAAGTCTCAAGATTAATAATCAGCAACAGTTTTTCTCTGGCCACCAGAGGGAGCCAAATCAGTAACTGCACGTCAGTGTTGACATATACATGGAAAGCTTTACTCTATGTCTTTAAGCGAAGAGCATTTCTGAATGTTATGTTTTCCACTAAGCCTAACAATTTTGCAAATACAAGTCTAAAAAACTTTCAGTAATATCACAGTTGAAAAAAGATGGAGAATAGACATTTCTTACTAATTGAGTTTAAATCAAATTTCATTTTTCTTAAAACAATCATATTGAAAATATCATGACTTTTAAGCACAGTGTGGCTGAAGATTTGAATAAATTGACGTGAACTGGCTTTTTCTGCTATAAAAGGCTAATAATACACCAATAATTGTCTGAATATAACCAAATTTGACACAAATATACAAAATGACAAACTGACAGTGTATTATGACTTCATTTGGAATTATACTCCTCAATAGTCAAAGTAATTGCAAGGTGGAAACTAATTCCCAAAATGGTGCTTTGTTCCTTATTGCTCCGTACCGATAAATTCTCTCAAAAAAACAGGTCTGCCGTGGGCCTCTTGTAGCTCACCATGAAAACATCCGCCTTTAAAGATTAACGTCACAGGTTTGATTCCCTGTCACAGATGTTGGATGGTGCTGTAGCAGTTGTTGTGAACACACACTTAGTTATCTTAATCTTAATGAAGGGTCTTTCTTAAAAATCCCACTATTTGCCTCATGTCCAGAGACATGAAATTTGTTTATGCTGCTACTTTGTCCTAAAATGGTGCGTGGTTCCTTGTTGCTTCCTTTCAATAAATTGTTTTAATTGTCCTTGTTGTCTTCAATTTTGCCACAGATGTCTTGTGGCTCACCATTAGAGCCTCCGCCTTTGAACTCTAGGGTTGTGGGTTCGAATCCCTGTCATGGATGTTAAAATGAGTTGCGCAGATTGTAGCAGATGTATCACCTAGTGGTCTTAATCATAGGAAAAGGAGATCTTTCTTAAAAGTCTAAAGATCTGCTGCCTTCTATGACCAAGGGCCACTACTTTATTCCTCGATGTCTTCCTGGTGCTTGGACCCCGCAGATTGCTGCTTGCGGCTATATTTGCTATTGTAATTGCTTTAGTGAAAGCAGCGTTGCCCTGCAACGTCTATTTCCAGCAGAAAAAAATACAGAAATAAAAAAGGGCCTATTGGCCATGGGGGAGCACCGGATAAAACTAAGCAACACCACCAGCAGCCGTGGGGGCAGTGTAGCCAATAGTTCAGGTAAGACACAACGCCAGTTTCTCTTACTGGTAATAGAGGTACAAAGAATTCCTCATCCATAAGTCACAAAGTATGTAATGGCCTCACAGACCACCACTGGTGCCTCTTTCGTAGTTTGTATATCATTATGCCCCCTCCACTGTTGCCATGTTTGTTGCTGTCAGAAACTTTGAACTTTGAACTGCCCTCTAGTGGATGTACTTCTTAACATCCACGCCAACGTAAAGGACGCTTGGAAGTATGTGGGCAGTGACTGTTACGTACATAAAGGGTGTAGAAACGAGCCTTTAGAAGTGCTAGTTACAATGCAGTTCCTTTTTGAGCTGTTTTAATCTATGTTGGTAATTGTTTACGTTTCAAAATGTTTAAATGAACAAACTTGACACTTAGAGAAGAATTAAACCTCAAAGCAGTAAACACCTTCTGCTAGAAGACATTTTCATGTATTCACTCTTTACACAGAATGACAGAGTTAACAATGTACATTATAGAATACATTTTGAATATATAATCTGATCAGTAAAAAGAACAGATAATAAAAAAAAAAAAAACTCCGTTTATATCTACCCTCTTACAGCTAAAAATACCAAAGAGTACTTCTTTGAAGGCCAAAGAAAAGTAATTGTATACATGAGTTTGAATAAAATAATGAGGTACAGGACCTAACCAAGTGCATAACAGATTCAGAGTGTACTTCACAAAAGAATTATATATATATATGTACATTTTCAACTGTTACAGTATTAAAAATATATGGAAAAGAAGGTATGTCCTGATGAAAAATTGCTCTAGTTTTTCTGTTGTATGGTAAGCAGAAAATACAACAGCAAATTCAGAAGAATCTAAAGATAAAGCAACAGAAAATGAAAGATCAGACCACCATCAAGTACATGTACTTGAGCAAATGTAACTAGATACTACCTATCTCTAAATATTGGACAACTTGACAGAACAAACAAAAGTGCTGGTTGTCAACAAATATATCCAAGAAGAGACACATGTCCTCATTTTTTTTAATGGACAAGGCCACATCTTTTCTCCTTCTCATTTTTGTCCCAGCTCTCTCTGCACGACATGTACTACTCCACAGTCTCTGTCGCCTCTTCCATCCATAGGATTTAGAGCTGCAAACATCACCAGAGAACTGGTTGGAATGGATCGTAAATATTGGTTCCTATAAAGTACAAAACATCTTTATTAAATACACTTCTTTGTATCTACACTTACTCTCCATTTTATCAGATCCACTTATCATATAGGTGCACTTTGTACGGCCACAATTTCAGACTGTAGTCCATCTGCAAAGTTTGTTTCATCCTTTAGTCCTTAATCAGTGGTCACAGGAAGCTACCCACAGGACACAGTTGGCTGGATATTTTTGGTTGATGGACTATTCTCAGTCCAGCAGTGATACAGAAGAGCTACTAGGGTGAATAAAAACTCCAGCAGACCAGTCTGATCTGTACCAGCACAATACACACTAACACGCCACCACCAGGTCAGTGGCACTGCAGTGCTGAGAATGATTAACCACCCAAATAATACCTGCTCTGTGGAGGTCCTGTGGGGGTCCTGACCATTGAAGAACAGGGTACAAGGGGTTCAACAAATTATGCGGAGAAACACACGGACCACCCTCTGTAATTGTACATCTATAAAGTGCATCCATATGTTAAGTTACGCTGATAAAATTGATAAAAAGTGTAGATAAAAGGAGATGAACCTAATGAAAAGGCCGGTCTGCAAACGCTGTCCTACTATCGCAGTGTAGTCAAAATTTTACTGTGCTTTGCAGGTCCTCCCTATTGCACAACAGTTTCAACCTAAAAAAGGCAAAGACTAACAGGGGCTTCTTCGTCAATCCTTGAAGCCTCCATGGAGTACCATGCAGTACAGCTTGGACGAGAGCATCAATTGCCCTGTTCTGTAAACTTTACCCAAAAGACCCCAACATCGGCCAGCATAACTCTGAATCGATAACTCAACTCATGATCTACTAATGACAGGCAGACTGATACCAGTGTGTCACTCCTGGTCTTAAAACTGAACTCTGACCTGGGTGATCTGCTTGAACTTCTTTATCTTTGGAAGTTGGAAGAGCAGTCCTAGTTTACCTCTCAGCAGGGCTTTTGACTGTGACAAAAGCAAGAGCATAATCACGTAAAAATAATAATAATAATAATAATAATAATAATAATAATAATAAGAAGAAGAAGAAGAAGACGAAGAAAAAGAAGAAGAAGACGAAGAAGAAGAAGAATACCAATGTTCATGAGGAGGTGGATAAAAATTTGAGCAATTAATGCATAGTATTTTCCTCATGCCTTTCACTTGGTGTCTTCCCCTTAACACGTACCGCCATCATAAGATAATGCATTCTCTTTGGGACTCATTAGACATATATGAATTGAAATCTTTAAAGTGATTTAATGGTACACAGTCAAACTTGTCTTAGCTTAGATACAGCTATAATTAGTGTGCATGTAAACAGCTACAGGTAATTCTGCTAGAACTGAACAGAATTTTAATAATCGCTTTATCGACTGCAGGGCAGCTGTTACATCCCAGAGGAAAGAAATATTATAAATGAGATCTCTTCTTCATCTCAGTTACTTCCCCTAGACGTAGTTAAGTCCAGTTCGAAATCAAAATTAGACTTCAGAACGTCTTATAGTGAAATGCTGATGTTAATCTCCTCTTTTCTCCTAATGGGGGATTAAGAGAAACAATTCAGAAGTCAGTGATTCTCCATTAATATAATATTGAGATCTGCTTTATTTCTCTGAGACAATCTTAAGACAGATTTTTTTTCCTCTGTGATCTGTTACATCTTAAATAATATAAGATATGCAAACTGTCTCTACATCACGTTTCAGAACTTTTAACAGGCTAGTTATCTAGAAATCACAAAGAATATTCTATGAAAACACTCAAACCTAAAATCAAAGATCTATATGTTGAAAATGTTCAATCATACTGAGTTACAACAAAAGAAGCAGATGAGTGATTCAGCAACTTGAAAAACTGAAAGCACAATTAAACTGGTTTAACATTAGGATAATTTGTCGAACAACACTAAAGACGACAGATTAACTATGTAGTCTTAGCTAATGCTAACGCTGGCCTGCTATCCTATAAACTAGTTATAGTAGCTAGCTTAGCAAACTAAAAACCTTCTTTAAAGTCTTGTGTTAAGTACAATTTTCCCCGACTATCCATAAGGTGATAATCTAATTTGGAACTTACTCTGTTGTTTACTGATGAAATTAGCAGCAGACACAGCAGAAAACAACAATAGCACCCCTGAGCTTTAAAAATGAACATATCTTCCACCTCATATGAGAGACCCCAGATGACATCACAGGGTTCTTCTGCTGGAGCTGCAAGAAACAACCTCTCTCTGGAGGTATGCAGCCAAATGCTACTGCGAAACTAAAGTCGTTGCATGTATTAACTAATTTGTCCATGGCTTATGTATAGTAACTAGCTCACGTTGCTCATCTTTCATCCAAAGCTAAGGAAAAAAAGGCACTGTTCATTACATTTAACAGTTTATCATCTACATGTTCTTTAAATTTTCTTCTGTCACCACACAGAGGGAAATGGACAAAGGTTAAAAGTACTTAGCTATGTACTGTCTCCAAATGTTTTTACCAGTTTAATCACACATTACTGGACTTACCAACCATCCTTTTAGTTTTTGGTACCTCAAGTAATCACATACAACGCACAAACACTGTATTCCTGCAAACAGTTGCTCTTGTGGACAAGAACTATTGCTCTTTTACCATCACCAGCATACTCTGCATATTTGAATTGGGATTTTAACTGAGATTTTAACTGGAAACCATTCCTTATTTGATTAAATGTTCACCATTTAAACATCTACATTTCTTACATACACAGAGTTTTGAATTCTCAATCCCAATATAGTATACCGTGCCAATATAGTATATATTTTCTTGTGTGGAATATAACTAATGTTCTGTTATCTTTAATTTTGCCACAAAACTATAATTACTCTTGAAAAACAGGAAAGAATGTTATGTTACAAGAACTTCAGCAGCCTTTGTCTGTAGCCATTTTGCCTGATGTTCAGTTGTACGATCCTGATAACCAAAGCCGTTTTTTATCTGCTGAGGTCTGAAGACGTCCTAAAACGTACACTCTGACGTAGCGAACTCTTTGCACAGTCATGATATCTGCCAGCCACAACAGCTTGTTCAACCAGCGCAGTTCAGTCACATTTCTAGAACATCCATGCCAGACAAGAGGTATTAATGTACCACATCAACCAATATGTTTAAAGATCTATTATGTTCACATCTGGTAATTCTAGTTTCTTGCTATGGTTTGCAAGAAATAAAGCAACAAATGAACAACTTTTTTTAAAAAACTTGTGGTAAATGAGTTTTTAACCGTCACATAAATTAACATGATTAGGTTCACTAAAGAAAAATGACTAGACACATCATCATACTTCAAGAAAAAAAAACAACACTATGTATATTAGAGCTGCAACAAACGACTAATTTGATAATTGAATAATCTATCAATTACTAAAATGAAAAATCGATTTAGATTATGAATCACTATATTACCAAATAAGTTATGTAGCTATCAGTTTTTCAATTTAGCTTTAAGTTATTTTATGCATTTGCTAACTAACAAAGACAAAAAAGATGAATAACTTATTCAAAAATTCACTGTTTTAATGAACTTCCCTGCTAATACAAAAGAAAAAGTAAAACTCCAATTTCTTTTTCCTGTCAAAATTGAAAACTAAGTATGTGCAAAGTAGCAATAATAAAATATAACAAAAATAAAATCAGTTTATCTTTAATCAAGTAAATTAAAAAAAAAAAAACAATCTAAATTAAATTTTAAATTTAAACAGTGCAGTCTGTGCTTTGTGCATTCTGCTCTCTATCTACAGCAGGGGTTGGCAAATTTTAAGAAAGGCCATTTTGTCCTTTCAGCAAAAATCAAACCACTTTGAGAGCCACAACATTTTATGTCCATTTTACCATATGTTTCAGTATGGGCTACTGTACTAGTATAGGCTAAAAAAAAATGTAATATAAATGAAAACACAGACTTACTTTGCTCTGCTTTAAGCTTTAGCTCAGCTATAGCAGCTTTTCTCACATATCCACCAGGAAACTTTTTCGTAAAAGTGGAATAATTTCTTGCAAAATGTCTCTCAACGTTAACCTTCTATGAGGCTGAGGTCAGCTTCCTGTTCCACCTTAAACGGTGCTTGAGGCGCCAGAATGTAACTGCTGCACCGTTTAAGGTGGAACGGGAAAACGGGAAAAAACAGAAGCTGGCAAATGAGAAGCTGACTTCAGCTTTGACACCTTTTAGTGTTTGACAGTTTTTTGTTGCAGATTAAACATATCAGGAAACCAACTGGAGTGATTATAAATGCGAATAAGTACATCGGTTTCCAAATTATCAATATCCATCCTAAATCTTTCCCTTTACTGCTGTCTATGTTGCTGTGATCTACACACTGTTCCAACTAAATTCTACAAATCACAGGTCTTTATTGAAACGGAGGAAAGTCCGTGCTCTTGTGAGAGGCTTGCTCTCTTCTGAGAGCAGATATTCACCGCCACAGAGAAGATGCACTCTGATGAAGCGGTTGGGAAAGTGGTTTTTGCAAAAATATTTGTGGCAAACTTGTTCTCTAAACAGTGGTAAACAGCCCTGTATGTTCGCAAAGAACTACATCCTGAAACTGTTTGCCACCACCCGCAGGAATTAGAAAACCGTTTGCAACTGTTGGCAAACATTCTCCTATGTTCGTCAAATTTGAACGCACCAGTGGCCTCGACGTTAAGACAGCGATGCAGTTTTTAAGCCGGTCAACGTCATTTGGAATGTGAGCAGGGTCATTGTGAATAATAATTACTTGCTTCTCTGTTCCAACTCCATTAACAATTTAAGAGAACAGGCATTTCATAATAGAAAATGTTACAGCTCATAACAAAGTATGACAGCTTTTAACAATAACATTAGCTAACTAGCTAGCACAGCTAACTTACTGAGATGAACCTTCTTCATCCAGTGAGCCGACATGTTTTTTTCTTCAGATCTTACACTTTTACACATGATTTTGTTCTTGAGACTGCCATCACGTGTTTGTCTCCAGTGAGCGGTAACCTCAAAACATTCCTAGTGAGCGCGTGTAATGACGTCACCAACAAATCAACTATTGCCAACTAATTTGGTCGTTGATTTTAGTCGATTAAGCCGAGTAATCGTTGCACCCCCAAAACACACACAACATGTCATGGTCCTTAACAACTATTGCCAACTTAACAACTAAAAATTATACAGACTTTCTAAGAAAAGAAAATAAAATAAATAAATAAACACCTGCACAATTTCTATTGAAGAATAGGAATTTAAAATTCTTCATCCAATTTAGAATTCGTGAAAAAGCTCTTACCTCAAGCATTACTACACAGATCTGCTTTACACACTCAATGACGGACTGTGGGGTGCCAGCAATGGTTATGGCGCGCTCTGTGGAGTTTGGCAGCATATCTCCTGCAACCTGCACTTGGGCACCAGTTGACTTTGAAGAAACCAGAGATATTAGATATCACCTTTTCTGGAACTATAAACATAAATAGCAAAACTTTAAATTGGTTGCCCAGACATTACTTACCTCTCGTATTTCTTTAATCTTGCAGCCACCTTTCCCAATGAGGGACCCACACTGACTTGCTGGCACAACAATACGCAGGGTCACAGGGGGTTTGCTGGTGGCTGTACTGTTGTTCATAAAGCTACTGATGTCCTGCAAGGAAAGAGGTAGATTAATAGAATGGCTAGTCAGAGGTAGCAGCCTAAAAAAAAAAGGTTAACATTCCTGTGTTAGGTGTTTACCTCCTCTAGTTTATCAATTATCATTGAAAATGCTTTAAAGATGGCAGTGGTTGGGCCTGCAAGGGTGATGATTCTCTCTGGACAGTTGCCTTCTGAAATGTTGATCCGTGCACCACTCTTGAAAGGAGCAAACAGCACTGTTAATTTTACGATGAAATGACATTACCTGTAAAATTTCAATATAATTATGGGTTTCAACGAACAGTTACATTAACCTTACCTCATCTCTCATTTTCTTCACAGATTCACCTTTCTGTTTGAAAGAGCAAAAAATCAAATGACAGTTTAAACTTTCAAGGAGAGAAAGTGAGCTGTGTTTAAATTACAGAGGAATAAATAAAGATCTACCAACCTTGCCGATTATGCTTCCAACTTCCTGTACAAACATACAGATATTTATAAAAAAGTACTTTACTATTGTATTTACAACT